>NC_086446.1:445159141-445496641 GCF_028390025.1 Pseudophryne corroboree
AGGGGTACTGTATATACAGCCTCCTTTTGTGCCTCCAGTGGCACCTTGGGATCTAAATGTAGTTTTTGGGTTCCAAAAGTCACATTGGTTTGAACCACTTAAATATGTGGAGTTAAAATATCTCACATGGAAAGTGGTCATGCTGTTGGCCCTGGCCTGGGCCAGGTGCGTGTCAGAATTGGCGGCTTTATCCTGTAAAAGCCCTCATCTGATTTTCCATTCGGACAGGGCGGAATTGAGGACTTGTCCTCAGTTTCTCCCTAAGGTGGTTTTCAGCGTTTCACCTGAATCAACCTATTGTGGTGCCTGCGGCTACTAGGGACTTGGAGGACTCCAAGTTGCTAGACGTTGTCAGGGCCCTGGAAATATAGGTTTCCAGGACGGCTGGAGTCAGAAAATCTGACTCGTTGTTTATTCTGTATGCACCCAACAAGCTGGGTGCTCCTGCTTCTAAGCAGACTATTGCTCGTTGGATTTGTAGTACAATTCAGCTTGCACATTCTGTGGCAGGCCTGCCACAGACAAAATCTGTAAAAGCCCATTCCACAAGGAAGGTGGGCTCATCTTGGGCGGCTGCCCGAGGGGTCTCGGCTTTACAACTTTGCCGAGCAGCTACTTGGTCAGGAGCAAATACGTTTGTAAAATTCTACAAATTTGATACCCTGGCTGAGGAGGACCTGGAGTTCTCTCATTTGGTGCTGCAGAGTCATCCGCACTCTCCCGCCCGTTTGGGAGCTTTGGTATAATCCCCATGGTCCTTACGGAGTCCCCAGCATCCACTAGGACGTCAGAGAAAATAAGAATTTACTTACCGATAATTCTATTTCTCGTAGTCCGTAGTGGATGCTGGGCGCCCATCCCAAGTGCGGATTGTCTGCAATACTGGTACATAGTTATTGTTACCAAAAAAATCGGGTTATTGCTGTAGTGAGCCATCTTTTCTAGAGGCTCCTCTGTTATCATGCTGTTAACTGGGTTTAGATCACAAGTTATATGGTGTGATTGGTGTGGCTGGTATGAGTCTTACCCGGGATTCAAAATCCTTCCTTATTGTGTACGCTCGTCCGGGCACAGTATCCTAACTGAGGCTTGGAGGAGGGTCATAGGGGGAGGAGCCAGTGCACACCAGGTAGTACTAAAGCTTTACTTTTGTGCCCAGTCTCCTGCGGAGCCGCTATTCCCCATGGTCCTTACGGAGTCCCCAGCATCCACTACGGACTACGAGAAATAGAATTATCGGTAAGTAAATTCTTATTTTCAGACGTTGCCGTTTGGGCTTTCCACTGCCCCGAGGATTTTCACCAAGGTAATGGCGGAAATTATGGTGCTCCTGCGCAAGCAGGGGGTCACAATTATCCCATACTTGGACGATCTCCTAATAAAAGCGAGATCACGAGAGCAGTTGTTGAACAGCGTGTCACTTTTACTGGAGGTGTTACAGCAACACGGCTAGATTCTCAATATCCCGAAGTCACAATTAGTTCCTACGACCCGTTTGACCTTCTTAGGCATGATTCTGGATACGGACCAGAAAAGGGTTTATCTTCCAATAGAAAAGGCCCAGGAACTCATGACTCTGGTCAGGGACCTATTGAAACCAAAACAGGTGTCGGTGCATCACTGCACTCGAGTCCTGGGAAAGATGGTGGCATCTTACGAGGCCATTCCGTTCGGCAGGTTCCATGCGAGGACCTTCCAATGGGATCTACTGGACAAGTGGTCCGGGTCACATCTACAGATTCATCAGTTGATCACCCTGTCCCCCAGGGCCAGGGTATCTCTCCCGTGGGGGCTGCAGAGTGCTCACCTTCTGGAGGGTCGCAGATTCGGCATTCAGGACTGGGTTCTGGTGACCACGGACGCGAGCCTCTGAGGTTGGGGAGCAGTCACACAGGGAAGACACTTCCAAGGTCTTTGGTCAAGTCAAGAGACTTGTCTCCACATCAACGTCCTGGAACTAAGGGCCATATACAACGCCCTTCGTCAAGCGGAGACTTTACTTCGCGACCTACCGGTTCTGATCCAGTCAGACAACATCACCGCAGTAGCTCATGTAAACCGCCAAGGCGGCACAAAGAGCAGAGTGGCTATGGCGGAAGCCACCAGGATTCTTCGCTGGGAGGAAAATCATATAGGCGCACTGTCAGCAGTGTTCATTCCGGGAGTGGACAACTGGGAAGCAGACTTCCTCAGCAGACACGATCTACATCCAGGAGAGTGGGGACTTCATTAGGAAGTCTTCGCACAGATTGCAAGTCAGTGGGGCCTGCCCCAGATAGACATGGTGGCGTCCCGCCTAAACAAAAAACTACAGAAGTATTGCGTCAGGTCAAGAGACCCTCAGGCGGTGGCAGTGGACGCCCTAGTGACACCTTGGGTGTTCCAGTCGGTCTATGTGTTTCCTCCTCTTCCTCTCATCCCCAAGGTGTTGAGAATAATAAGAAAAAGAGGATTACAGACAATTCTCATTGTTCCAGATTGGCTACGAAGGGCCTGGTATCCGGATCTGCAGGAAATGCTCACGGAAGATCCGTGGCCTCTTCCTCTAAGACAGGACCTGCTACAACAGGACTCTATGTGCACCATATATATGGTGCACATAGAGTCATCAAAACAACAGAGCAATGAATCGCATCGTCTCTCCTTTTTATATTTAACGTGACATATGCTACCACTCTCCCCTTATTTGTGCTTGTTTTAGTAGTAGCATTACTGGGGCATCCAAACTGTTAAATCTCACCTCAAACTTCTCTGTTCTTAGATTATATGATTCCTTTTGTATCAAATCATTCAGTATCTATTCCAGCTATATTGTGAGACATTGACCTGACTTAAAAATTAACATTCATAATTTGGAAATTCTCCCCCTTACCACTTTTCCCTGATTGTAAACAGAATTCTGCAGCAATGGATGAATCTACCTCTATCTTTACTTGGCGGAACAGGGTTTATAAGGAGAACAGAATGACAGGCATGGGAATGGAGAGAGTTAAACCTAGTGATGTGCACCGGACATTTTTCGGGTTTTGTGTTTTGGTTTTGGATTCGGTTCCGCGGCCGTGTTTTGGATTCGGACGCGTTTTGGCAAAACCTCACCGAAATTTTTTTGTCGAATTCGGGTGTATTTTGGATTCGGGTGTTTTTTTCAAAAAACCCTAAAAAACAGCTTAAATCATAGAATTTGGGGGTCATTTTGATGGGTTCACTACGGGTGGCCGGCGGTCGGGCTCCCGGCGACCAGCATCCCGGCGCCGGGAGCCCGACCGCCGGCTTACCGACAGCTTGGCGAGCGCAAATGAGCCCCTTGCGGGCTCGCTGCGCTCGCCACGCTACGGGCACGGTGGCGCGCTACGCGCGCCACACTATTTTATTCTCCCTCTATGGGGGTCGTGGACCCCCATGAGGGAAAATAAGTGTCGGTAAGCCGGCGGTCGGGCTCCCGGCGCCGGTATACTGAGCTCCGGGAGCCCGACCGCCGGCAAACAGAAGACCACCCCATTTTGATCCCATAGTATTATTAACCTCAATAACCATAATTTCCACTCATTTCCAGTCTATTCTGAACACCTCACACCTCACAATATTATTTTTAGTCCTAAAATTTGCACCGAGGTCGCTGGATGGCTAAGCTAAGCGACACAAGTGGCCGACACAAACACCTGGCCCATCTAGGAGTGGCACTGCAGTGTCAGGCAGGATGGCACTTCAAAAAAATAGTCCCCAAACAGCACATGATGCAAAGAAAAAAAGAGGTGCACCAAGGTCGCTGTGTGACTAAGCTAAGCGACACAAGTGGCCGACACAAACACCTGGCCCATCTAGGAGTGGCACTGCAGTGTCAGACAGGATGGCACTTCAAAAAAATTGTCCCCAAACAGCACATGATGCAAAGAAAAAAAGAGGCGCACCAAGGTCGCTGTGTGACTAAGATAAGCGACACAAGTGGCCGACACAAACACCTGGCCCATCTAGGAGTGGCACTGCAGTGTCAGACAGGATGGCACTTCAAAAAAATTGTCCCCAAACAGCACATGATGCAAAGAAAAAAAGAGGCGCACCAAGGTCGCTGGATGGCTAAGCTAAGCGACACAAGTGGCCGACACAAACACCTGGCCCATCTAGGAGTGGCACTGCAGTGTCAGGCAGGATGGCACTTCAAAAAAATAGTCCCCAAACAGCACATGATGCAAAGAAAAAAAAAGGCGCACCAAGGTCGCTATGTGACTAAGCTAAGCGACACAAGTGGCCGACACAAACACCTGGCCCATCTAGGAGTGGCACTGCAGTGTCAGACAGGATGGCACTTCAAAAAAATTGTCCCCAAACAGCACATGATGCAAAGAAAAAAAGAGGCGCACCACAGGTATAGAATGTAGATGGATAGTATACTTAATGACGACACAGAGATAGGTACAGCAGTGGCCTTCCGTACTGTACTGCTATATATAGTATACTGGTGGTCACTGTGTCAGCAAACTGCAAAACTAAAATGAACCACAGGTATAGAATGTAGATGGATAGTATACTTAATGACGACACAGAGGTAGGTACAGCAGTGGCCTTCCGTACCGTACTGCTATATATAGTATACTGGTGGTCACTGTGTCAGCAAACTGCAAAACTAAAATGCATCACAGGTATAGAATGTAGATGGATAGTATACTTAATGACGACACAGAGGTAGGTACAGCAGTGGCCTTCCATACCGTACTGCTATATATAGTATACTGGTGGTCACTGTGTCAGCAAACTGCAATACTAAAATGCACCACAGGTATAGAATGTAGATGGATAGTATACTTAATGACGACACAGAGGTAGGTACAGCAGTGGCCTTCCGTACCGTACTGCTATATATACTGGTGGTCACTGTGTCAGCAAACTGCAAAACTAAAATGCACCACAGGTATAGAATGTAGATGGATAGTATACTTAATGATGACACAGAGGTAGGTACAGCAGTGGCCTTCCGTACCGTACTGCTATATATAGTATACTGGTGGTCACTGTGTCAGCAAACTGCAAAACTAAAATGCACCACAGGTATAGAATGTAGATGGATAGTATACTTAATGACGACACAGAGGTAGGTACAGCAGTGGCCTTCCGTACCGTACTGCTATATATAGTATACTAGTGGTCACTGTGTCAGCAAACTGCAAAACTAAAATGCACCACAGGTATAGAATGTAGATGGATAGTATACTTAATGACGACACAGAGGTAGGTACAGCAGTGGCCTTCCGTACCGTACTGCTATATATAGTATACTGGTGGTCACTGTGTCAGCAAACTGCAAAACTAAAATGCACCACAGGTATAGAATGTTGATGGATAGTATACTTAATGACAACACAGAGGTAGGTACAGCAGTGGCCTTCCGTACCGTACTGCTATATATAGTATACTGGTGGTCACTGTGTCAGCAAACTGCAAAACTAAAATGCACCACAGGTATAGAATGTAGATGGATAGTATACTTAATGACGACACAGAGGTAGGTACAGCAGTGGCCTTCCGTACCGTACTGCTATATATAGTATACTGGTGGTCACTGTGTCAGCAAACTGCAAAACTAAAATGCACCACAGGTATAGAATGTAGATGGATAGTATACTTAATGACGACACAGAGGTAGGTACAGCAGTGGCCTTCCGTACCGTACTGCTATATATAGTATACTGGTGGTCACTGTGTCAGCAAACTGCAAAACTAAAATGCACCACAGGTATAGAATGTAGATGGATAGTATACTTAATGACGACACAGAGGTAGGTACAGCAGTGGCCTTCCGTACCGTACTGCTATATAGAGTATACTGGTGGTCACTGTGTCAGCAAACTGCAAAACTAAAATGCACCACAGGTATAGAATGTAGATGGATAGTATACTTAATGACGACACAGAGGTAGGTACAGCAGTGGCCTTCCGTACCGTACTGCTATATATAGTATACTGGTGGTCACTGTGTCAGCAAACTGCAAAACTAAAATGCACCACAGGTATAGAATGTAGATGGATAGTATACTTAATGACGACACAGAGGTAGGTACAGCAGTGGCCTTCCGTACCGTACTGCTATATATAGTATACTGGTGGTCACTGTGTCAGCAAACTGCACAACTGAAATGCACCACAGGTATAGAATGTAGATGGATAGTATACTTAATGACGACACAGAGGTAGGTACAGCAGTGGCCTTCCGTACTGTACTGCTATATATAGTATACTGGTGGTCACTGTGTCAGCAAACTGCAAAACTAAAATGCACCACAGGTATAGAATGTAGATGGATAGTATACTTAATGATGACACAGAGGTAGGTACAGCAGTGGCCTTCCGTACCGTACTGCTATATATAGTATACTGGTGGTCACTGTGTCAGCAAACTGCAAAACTAAAATGCACCACAGGTATAGAATGTAGATGGATAGTATACTTAATGACGACACAGAGGTAGGTACAGCAGTGGCCTTCCGTACCGTACTGCTATATATAGTATACTGTTGGTCACTGTGTCAGCAAACTGCAAAACTAAAATGCACCACAGGTATAGAATGTAGATGGATAGTATACTTAATGACGACACAGAGGTAGGTACAGCAGTGGCCTTCCGTACCGTACTGCTATATATAGTATACTGGTGGTCACTGTGTCAGCAAACTGCAAAACTAAAATGCACCACAGGTATAGAATGTAGATGGATAGTATACTTAATGACGACACAGAGGTAGGTACAGCAGTGGCCTTCCGTACCGTACTGCTATATATAGTATACTGGTGGTCACTGTGTCAGCAAACTGCAAAACTAAAATGCACCACAGGTATAGAATGTAGATGGATAGTATACTTAATGACGACACAGAGGTAGGTACAGCAGTGGCCTTCCGTACCGTACTGCTATATATAGTATACTGTTGGTCACTGTGTCAGCAAACTGCAAAACTAAAATGCACCACAGGTATAGAATGTAGATGGATAGTATACTTAATGACGACACAGAGGTAGGTACAGCAGTGGCCTTCCATACCGTACTGCTATATATAGTATACTGGTGGTCACTGTGTCAGCAAACTGCACAACTGAAATGCACCACAGGTATAGAATGTAGATGGATAGTATACTTAATGACGACACAGAGGTAGGTACAGCAGTGGCCTTCCGTACCGTACTGCTATATATAGTATACTGGTGGTCACTGTGTCAGCAAACTGCAAAACTAAAATGCACCACAGGTATAGAATGTAGATGGATAGTATACTTAATGACGACACAGAGGTAGGTACAGCAGTGGCCTTCCGTACCGTACTGCTATATATAGTATACTGGTGGTCACTGTGTCAGCAAACTGCACAACTGAAATGAACCACAGGTATAGAATCTAGATGGATAGTATACTTAATGACGACACAGAGGTAGGTACAGCAGTGGCCTACTGTACCGTAATGCTATATAATATATATTATATACTGGTGGTCACTGGTCAGCAAAACTCTGCAGTGTACTCCTCCTATATAATATTATACTGGTGGTCCCCAGTCCCCACAAGAAAGCAGCACACTGAGCACAGATATGTAGTGTTTTTCAGGCAGACAACGTATACTGGTGGTCACTGTCAGCAAAACTCTGCAATGTACTCCTGCTATATAATACAGCTGCTCCCCAGTCCCCACAATTAAGCAGTGTGAGCACAGATATATGCAGCACACTGAGCACAGATATGGAGTGTTTTTCAGGCAGACAACGTATTACTGGTGGTCACTGTCAGCAAAACTCTGCACTGTACTCCTCCTATATACAGCTGCTCCCCAGTCCCCACAATTAAGTAATAAGCAAGCACAAAATATTTGCAATGCATCAACATAAACGGAGAGGACGCCAGCCACGTCCTCTCCCTAACATTTCCAATGCACAAGTGAAAATGGCGGCGACGCGCGGCTGCTTATATAGAATCAGAATCTCGCGAGAAACCGACAGCGGGATGATGACGTTCGGGCGCGCTTGGGTTAACCAAGCCATACGGGAGAATCCGAGTATGGCTCGGACCCGTGTAAAATGGGTGAAGTTCGGGTGGGTTCGGTTTCCGAGAAACCGAACCCGCTCATCACTACCTGTGATGGGTGTGGACCAGAATGGCATGACAGGTTACAGCCAATTATAGTTAGGGGAGTGATCAGTATATATTGGAGATGCATAGGGTATTAGGGGTCTCTTTTAGTTTGCCTTGCGGTGAGTGTGTGCTGTCCTGAATAGGACAGTTTTATTTCTCTTGCTTGGTGCTTTTGGTTTAGATTAGTTTAGAGGTTCAATCCCCACTAAGGGCTGCACTTATATTTGTTTAAAATAATAACTTAGGTTAGCTTTTGGGGGATTTATTGCGGCTCTCCTTGTCCCTTTTCTGTCATGGCTGCCGCAGCCCGACCCGTGCGTAACCCCCGTGCCCCTGCTCGCTACTGCTCAGAAGGTGGTGGCGAGGGGGCCATTGTGGGGCCTTTAGTCTCGCCCGCCCGTTCGGCCTCTTCGCCCGCCGGCACGCGTGGCGGTGGTGGGTCGGGATCTTTCTCCCCTGCCGCAGTTGGCAGTGCCGTTGTTGCAGTCCGGTCGCGGGCGGTGGGGGGGGGGGGGCGCCAGTCTGAGGCCAGCGAGGGAGTTGTGGCCCGGGCTCTGCCTGCGGCTCCCTCCGTCGCTGGCCTGTTTGCACGCGTCGGGGAGGGCCTACGCGCCTTCCTTTAGTGGATGTCGTGCCACCTCCGCCGCCCATAGCTTGGCCGCAGTTGTCTGTTGTCAGTTGTCTTGACACTGAGGAAGCAGCCGATGCTTTTGAGTAGGCTGGGAAACGTGTCTGTCACTATCTCCATATACAGACTGCAGCGGATCATTATCCATCAGCTGGCTGAATCACTTCCCAGAAGTGGGGGAACGGCTGTGTAACCATCTCCCCATTGATTTCGGATAAGGCCGGGAGTGAGAGTACCGGCCGGGAGGACAAGCGGTCACATTGTGGTTAAGGCGGATAAGATGTCCACTCCAACCAAAAGGCTACCGGTAGGAGCATTAGCCAGGAGGATCACCACAAATACTGTGACTTCAACAGAGGCATTTACATGGTATACTTTTCAACATATTTATAAAATACCACTGGACAGTGACTGTTGTTTCTACCAATATTGCATGAACTGCTCCAATAACGCATACAGGTTGTGAGCGAGGTTTTATCCATTTTATTGACATTAACACATGCTTATTAACCAGACAAATTGACATGTGGACCTAAGTACCATCTAAAGTTCAACGTGCATGTTTAGAAATCACTGGGAGGTGATTACACCAGCGTGCAGTATATATTAAAGAGCCATATTGGTGTATACATATGCTGAGTATACTTATAATCTATTTTTCCTAAGAATTATTATAAGGTGTTTACTGATAATTAAGGAAAGTGAACAGAAATAGATCTATATACGCATGTGTAGAAGCATTTATAATTCTTATATTTTAGCCTGCATTGTGAAAAATGTCTTTATTTTTTTATGTGATGCCGGCCGGCACTAAGTATAATTGTGATAAGGAATATTGATAGAAATAAAAAAAAAATTTTTTTTTAAATCCACAACAGATGGGTATAGCGCTCTCTCAATTGTTTCTTTCTTTGCTTCACTTATAAGGGGTTTTAACCAATTACCCCTGAGAGAGCAGCTCACATAACTGTATAATCGCGGCGCCAGGAAATTGTCTCTACTTAGAAACAAATCTAGGGGTAACAGGGTTGAGGTGGGGCAAGTAACTTGCACAGAAGGAAAACTATGGGGTTTTATGAAGGGTAATTACTGGTGTGCTGCTGGTGAGGAATGTGGTCCAGGCAATCAGGTCCAGTCCACCACATGCAGCCTTCCACAGTACTCCAAAACCTGCCAAGTGGCCCCCACTCAAGAGATAATTGCCGACCCCTTATATAAATGGTGGTTTCTAATGTAAGTCTTGCATGCTCAACATTTTTAAATGCCACATACAATCTCATACAAGGTCACTGGCAGTTGCTAAAAAACAAAGCTGTGGTTCCTTGAAGCTGTGTAGGAGTTATTTTGGTCATAGAAGAGGTCCAAGGTGACCACACCATGTGGACGGAAGCAGAGGTGTTTCTCAGGATGCTTGTAATGTATTCCATTTGATACTTATGCCATAACCTCAAGCAGACTAAGGAGACAGTGGGGTAACAAGCATTCTTCCAGGAGGAGACTGTTTGGCATGTAGCAGCACTCATAATATGGAGGAACAATATATATGTTGAGCAAGTCCTTTTAGTCAAGCTGTGCTCCCAGGTCCGATTCCCACTGGGTTTGGAAAAGGTCTTTCTCAGCACTGGTATTGAGGAATAAAGCATTATAAAGAATATATATGACCTTTGAAAAGTGACTAGAGAGGCAACGTTGTTTCATTTCTGAGAGCTACAATGAAGACTTGTGTCCACTGAGTTATAGATGTGTTTGATCTGCAGATACTGGAGGAACTGTTCTCTAGTAACCCAAGAAGGACCATGAGGTCACCAAATGAGGGAAAGACCCCGGCTTTAGGGAGGTCATTAAGGAGTAAACAACAAACTTTAGACCACATTGAGGACATGTGAGGGGCTAGATCAGGAGGAAAGGCAGGGTTGTTATACAGTAGAATAACCAGGAAGGGGGACAAGTCAGCCATCCTGTTACAATGGATTCATATGACGAGGGAGTGATGGAGTAAAGGGTATGAGCGAGATATAGGTGATTTGTGGTGTGGAGGTAACCAAAGGAAAGAACAGGAAGAGGGGACATACTAGAGTTGCAGTTTCTCTTCCCAAGTCCTGGTGCCCCGAGGGGAATGCCAATGCATACACTGGGCTAACCTGGTTGAGTAATAGTAGTTACGGACTTTAGGGGTTCCCAAGCCACCGGCTTCGGGAGTTCTCTGAAGAATATGAGCTTGGGTTCATGGTTTCTTATCGGACCATGTTAATTTCATCACCAGAGTTTGGTGAGAGGATAGGGTCAATAGGGGGACTCTGAAAAAGATAGGGTCAGTAGGGAGAATCTGATAAAGATACAGCAAGTGGTGTAGATCATTCATTTTGATTGAGATAATGCGACCAATCCTGGAAATGTAAAGTTTTTTTTCCATGCCTTCCATGCTTTAAAATATGAAATGGGGTGGAGGGGGGGGGGGAGTAGCGATGAACAGACTGTCTACAGTTTTGGGGAGCATTATCCAAATGTATGCTAGGTAAAGAGGAAGTTAAGTTCCAAGAGGCTTATCATTTTTGGGATGGGAAAGAAGTCTAATATCTCCACCTTGGTAGCATTAACTTTGAAATTAGGGCTGAAAAGTTAATTGAACACATTAGGGGCTGTGTTTTTGTTAGTAGAATAATATGTCTCTCCGCAGAGGGCAATTTTATGGTTTCCAGAAGACAGTGGAGTGCCTGAGATATCAGGGTTGGATCTAATTTTAGAGGCTAAGAGTTCTATGGAGAGGGCAAATACCAAAGGGGCAAGGGGGCAGCCTGTTTTGTCCCATTTGAAATTGGAAAGAGAGGTGAAGAACACCCATTCACCTGGACTGAAGCAAGGGGTTGTGGTTTAGGGCTGAAGAAAATCAAAATAATTCACCTAGGAAGTCATAACAAGCAAGAGCTCTCATCATAAAGGGCCACCCCAAGTTGTCAAAGGCCTTCTAAGCATCTAGTGAAAAAAAACAGAGATGGAAGCTTGTGCTCCATGATGTGATAAATTAAGGTGACTATTTGTTGGGTATAGTGTGCTGTTTGACAGCCTGGGATGAAGACTGACTGGTATTCTAGTGAGGGAAGAACCAGGTTGAGTTTATTGGCAACGACTTTAGAAAATATCCACTAGTGAGATGGGGTGGTAACTACTACACAGAGAGAGGTCTAAGCCCTCCTTGGGGGTAGCAGCGAATGAAGCTCTTGTTGTTGCTGGATCGAAGGAACAACCATCAAGGATTGAGAAAAAAGGGAGATTAATATGAAGACTACAATACAAGCACAGCTGTTTTTATTCTATCTTCAATTATCTCAAGATCATAGGTCTTAAATAGAGTTAGATGCATACCCAGCTTTCAAAAGCAAAATTCCACTTTGTTTTACTGTGTATAAGCAGCAACCTACCATGGAATTTTGAATTCCATGTAAGTTGCATTTGTGGAAACCTACACTTGCAGAGGTTGATCTAGGGAATCTGGAGTACTGTAAGGATGTGCAAAGCCATATCCCTGGTGAGTGCAAACATACATCACCTCCTCAGACCTCTGCAGTGCTTAAAATAAATAAAAAATAATACATTGTAAAAGTCAGTGTGCCCTCTGCGCTCATAGAAATCCAACATCTACAATTAACCAAGTCAGAGCACAATTCTGCGGCCAGCATTTTACATGTGCATTTGTGTTTAGTATTTCCCTCCGGGAGGCCATGTGAAATTATTTAGAGCAGGCCTCAAATTATCACTGTTTAGGATATTTGAGGAAAATGTTGAAATACTCAGTAATAAGTACTGTGGTGACAAATTCTAATGATTTAAAAAACTAACAATATGGAATTGGAGGAGGCAGGGACAATTGTTATCTGCAATTTTGTAGCTATGAATAAACATGCAGATATTTTGCTTGAACTATCCTTCTGATTTTCTGACTTGGAGTGGGAGTATTTTTATAATAATTTGATTTTTGAACACTTCAATGATGCCTGTGCTGAAGAGGAGATGAAACAGGGGAGCTGAGTGGGCTGAGCAGTTGTGAAGGCTCATACAATACCGTAGTGAGAGCAGTTAACCCTTTGCCTGCCTCCAGCAACAAAGAGGAGTCTTGTCATGTCCATTCAAATTAAACATATTATAAAAAAAAAAATTAAAAAAATCTATATGTATTCTTCTGCTACTAGTATTGAAAGGGTTATTAAGGAATTATTTGTATCTTTTTTTATTATTATTCAACTGTATAATAAAAAAATATATGCCAATTGTTTAAAAAAGAAGATGTACTCACAAGTAAGAAATCAGGCACTTTGGAGATTTGGGGCCTAATTCATGGGTAGACACAGAAGCACATGCAGCTGCATCAATTGGTGGTCGCCCGTCTGCGACTTTATGCAAATGCTTAATCAAAGTTCTTCTCTAGTGTACAAGGCCAGCTCGAGGCACGTTCCTTAGGTGCGGCCGCGCTGGGCGCGAGACTCCTAAGGGGGGCCATCAGCCCTCTGCCCTTTCAAATCAAGTGCCGGTTCGTGAGCCAGTTAGGGCTCGTGGACCATCACCAGCAGCTTATGATTGGCTGCTAGACCGCAAGCTTTGATTGGCTTGTGAACTGGCGCCTGATTTGACATCCTCGCGAGATGCAGCTGCCGCTGGAAAACAGACTGAGGGGCAGGAGAGGCGCACGCTGCGCTCACCTCCCCTCCCTTCCCCTCTGACACAGTGACAGCACCAGCGGAGGGAGACCAGCAGCAGCAGCGGAGACCAGTGGCGGCAGCAGCGGAGACCAGTGGCAGCAGCAGCGGAGACCAGTGGCAGCAGCAGAGCCTGGCAGATGGCAGCAGTGAGCAGCACTACTGGGGTCATATGTGTATGTGGTGGCATACGTGTATGTGTCATTGTGGGGGCATATGTGTATCTGGCACTGCACTATTGTGGGCATATTTGTGTCTGGCACTACTGGGGGTGCATATGTATCTGGCACTGCACTACTGGGGCCATTATGTGTATCTGGCACTGCACTACTGATATCATTATGTGTATCTGGCACTATTGGGGGCATATGTGTATCTGGCACTCTACTGGGGTCATTATGCATGTCTGGCACTCTACTAGGGTCATTATGTGTATCTGGCACTCTACTGGGGTCATTATGTGTATCTGGCACTCTACTGGGGTCATTATGAGTATATGGCACTCTACTGGGGTCATTATGCGTATCTGGCACTCTACTGGGGTCATTATGAGTATATGGCACTCTACTGGGGTCATTATGCGTATCTGGCACTATACTGGAACAGTTGAACATTATGTGTATATGACACTATACTGGGGACATTATGTGTAAGGAGCAGTACTGTGGGCAGGGGCGTCAGAACGTTTTTAGGTTGGGGGGGGCAAGATATAATTTCAGTTTGGCGCCCCTAGCTTCCCAGCACACTGCAACAGTGGTGACATGCTAATCATATGTGTGGGTGCATCATTACTGTATAATTAGCATTACCTGCAGCATGGTGACCACATGACGGGTTCAGCAGGTATATGACAGTTTTGGTGGCAAATTCAAAGCCAACCTCCACTCCAAACATCAGGCAGAACAGCACCAGCAGCAGGTTCTTGCCCAGGCTATCCAGGCGGGCAGCGTCTGCCAGAAGGTCCCTGTTCCCTGGCTTCCCCTGGCAGTCCTACGCAGAAAAAAACCCGAGCTCCAGTCGTGACACCAGCAGCAGGACCAGGCTCTCACTAAGCTGCTCTTCTGTGGACAGGAAGGACGCGCACTCCGGGCCCCCATTGCTGGCCTGGAGTCCAGCCCTCCATACAACCAGTCGGAGTAGTAGGACATGATTTTCTTCTCAGTCAGCAGCAAACTGCCCCACCCCCCACTGCCTCCTTCCTGTCAGAACATGATCAAATGCATGGCCCATGTGTCTAAGTCAGTCGCCAGGAGCAGGGTGCATAAGTTTATGCCTGGAGGCAAAATAGTCAGTGGTGCCCCGTCCCCACCAGTGGCTCCAGCTGACACATGTGCCTAACCCTAACCTTCCCTTCATGCAGCCTAACCCTACCACCCTTCCCTCCGGCCGTGGGATCCAGTAAGCTGGGATGTCAATGGGAGGCAATCAGTTTGCCGGCTGTTGGGATCCCAACGGTTAGGATACCGACGCTGGAATCCCGACAGCCAACAGCTGCAATACCGGCTCACAGGGGCTATACCCACTCGTGGGTGTCCACGACACTCATAGAGTAGGAATAGATCCTGTGGCGAGCGCAGCGAGCCACCAAGCCCGCAAAGGGCTTCATAGTGCTCGCCCTCTGCCGGCATTCTGACTGGCAGGATGCCGCTGTCGGGAAATTGACAGCCGGCTTCCCGCCCACTGGTAATACATATGTATTCCATGTCAATTACATCCCATATCTATATATATTCAGAAATTAAAACAATGCTTACCTGGCATTCTTAAGTGGTGTTGAACGTGGTTGGTCATCCATTCCGTCATGCATCTTCTGATCAGCAGCCAGCAAAGCCATTTTGTGAGGCAGCAGAGGCACACATGGATAAAGGGGCAAAGGCACACAGGTGACAGGCATATAGGGAGAGAGCAGGGGCACAGATGAGGAGGGGCAGAGGCACACATATGAGGGTGGGGCAGAGGCACAGATATGAGGGGGGGCAGAGTCATCGATATGGGGAGGGGGCAAAGGAAAGATGGGAAAGGGCAAAAGCACATATAGAGGGGGCAGGGGCACACAGACAGGGATTGGCCAGAGGAACAAAAGTGAGAGGGGGCAGAGGTACAGATATGGGGAAGGGGCAGAGGCAGGAATGGTAAGGAGGACAGTGACAGAGTCTGTATAGCAGAGAAGGGATGGGGAACCTGTGTGCTCTGCAGTGCTGTCCCACTCACAATGGCATTTACTGTGTGTCTGCAGTGTTGCACATTATGCCCGGGGAATTTGGAGCAGTGGGGAGGAGTGAAGGAAAGCAGGGGTGGGCCGGGCAACTGAGACAGAGCTGAAGGGATCCGTTTTGATTCCTGAGAGTGCAGCGGTAATGCAGCGGAGGAGGCAGAGGGCGGCAGTGATGCAGTGGAGGAGGCAGAGGGCGGCGGCGGTGCAACAGAGGAGGCGGTGCAACAGAGGAGGCGGCTGTGGTCGGCGACCTTTGGTGCGGTTTCTATGACCGCCACTACTATTTCAAATCTGCCACGGACCGCCAGCCAATCAGGAGCGGCTGCGTGGCTGCTCCTGATTGGCTGCCAGTTTGAGAGAGGTCTGTGACATGCAGATGCGGTGGTGGGGATCTTCTTCAGTCAGTGCTCGAAGTGCCGGCCCATTTTGAGCTATATATATATATATATATATATAGCCATGAGGAAACAGACAGCGGCACTCAAGAGACTCATTTAAAGTGGATAAAGTGCAAAAATGTTCAATCCATGATGGAATCGGGTCACGTTTTTTCTTTTTTTTTTAATGACGTACATATAAGGATCCCTTCCCCCCGCCCCTTACAAATCCTACATTAACCATTGGAAAGGGAGAGAGAGAGAGAGGGAGTGGGAGCGGGCGGGAGAGTCTCTTACCTGACTCAACCCAGTCCCAGCCACAGCAGGTCTGTAATGAAGGGAAGGCAGGCACTTTTCGGCATTAGACCACGCCCCCTTTAACACCCGCGAATCACGGCACTTCTCCGTGCCGTGAGCCAGCCTTGGTAAGGGGAGAGGGTGAGAGGGCGGCGGGCAGCCCCGTTGAACTGGGTCTGGGAGGAGGAGAGTCTGCACACAGCCGCATCCTGCCGCTGCTGCTCAGTCCCTGCATGGAGGTTGTGATGTGCGGTCTTTCAGCTGACCGCACATCGCTCCTCCTTTATATTGGTGGCGGCGCCTCTCCTATTTTGGGGGGAGCGAGCTGCCCCCTTGCCCCCCCAGTTCCGACGCCTCTGACTGTGGGTGTGATGTGTAAGGCTGTTAATTGTGTGTGCAGAAGGGTGTGTGAAAATATATATATTTATAGTTTGAGATCATACCATAAAGTTGCGAGGCCATGCCAACTTTCCCAGGATCATGCGCCGAAGGTGCATTGAGGGGTGTGGGGAGCGCTTCTAAAGTTCTCGCTCGGGGTGCTAGTAGGCCTGGAGCTAGCCCTGCTAGTGTACGTACTTGAGTCCAAATGTGCACAGACTGAGAAGTCACTGTCAGCATCTGTACACACAGTAATATCGATTTGTGCATCCTTAGATGCCACTATCGATCGCTCCAGCCCTATGGTTTCTCTATCGGAGTATGGCATTCAAGTGTCTGTGTATGCACCCACTTTCTCCGACACGTGACACTCCCATAACATGCCCATAAGATGGACCATGCCTGTGTTTGCGCTAAAGCACCACTGTGTCACTGCCCAGGAACGCCTACTATATTTTCAGTACACTCCTCCCAGCATGTGGCTGATATTGCTACTGCAACTCTGTAAAGAAGTAATTGGGACGCATGCGCGGTGTGACTTAGACACATGTGTGGTAATAAAACATTGTTAAATTATATCAGGCATCAGCAGAGTGTACACCTCTGAATCAGGCTCTTGGCCGCAGAGCATACATATGCTGGAGCTTGTACCACAGTACTCCTATCTACTCCACCACCTAGCTCTCCATGGGAAAACTTTTTTCCTTCCCTATTCTCAACACTGAGGCTGGTATATTAGAAAACAGTTATGAAGGGAAGGGGGCCCTGGTTTGCACACCATAATTAAGTAATGAGGTGCTACTCTGCTTGAGACTTAATACAGTATACAACGGAAAAGAGGTGCAGGTGCACTATCTCATACTAGCTCAACCTGTAATAACCAGAGGCATTTAGCATAATCCTGGCCAGAGCTATGAGCTTACCCACCGCGCCAAGGTATCCTCTCATTGGATAAGTCCCTAACACTAACTATAGGGGTTCAGGTCCAGGGAACAGGACACCTGCATGTGTGAGTGATGTGAGGAGTGAAAGAAAATGATGTGTTACATATATATAAAACAAACTATAAGTGCAATAGTGTATTGAAATAATGTTACAGTAGGTTGCGATGCTGCTCCAACTTCTTTAACCCTTTCTTTGTATCACTCCTGCGGTTCCCTGGCGTCGTCTGGATGGGTGGCTCTGGGGTGTTCTGCCCCCCGGACCTGAACCCCTATAGCTAGTGTTAGGGACTTACCCAATGAGAGGATACCTTGGCGCTGTGGGTAAGTTCATAGCCCTGGTCAGGATTATGCTAAATGCCTCTGGTTATTACAAGTTGAGATAGTGTGAGATAGAGCACCTGCACCTCTTTTCCCTTGTATACTATATTAGAAAACACAATGGCAATAGTTGGTATAGAAGGTCTTATTCAGATGTTGTCAATATTTCAGTATTTATGCAGTTAAGCAATTATCGGTGAACTGCACGTGTCTTTGCCACAATGCGCACATGCGGCCATTTGATTGCAATCAGATGCGACTGCGCTTACAGTGGGGATTTATTTGCAAGTGACTGACAGACTTGGGTCATTTTGTAAGCGGTACTGGGGAGTGGCAGCAAAAACACGGGTGTGTCTTCACTGTTTTCAGGGTTTGTATCTGTCAGTAGCGGCTCTTGCCACGGGCAAGCAGGACTTTTGCCCGGGGCGCCGCCATCCGGAGGGCGCCGGCATCATTCGGAGGGCGCCGGCGTCATCCGGAGGGCGCCGCACCATGGCAAGATCCGCTACTCTTTGGCAGTGCCCCCCGCTGTGAAGGGAACTAGATGCTACCCGTCTAGTTTCCTTTCGTGGAGAGGACTTTTGCTGTGCGGTGCGCGATGATGTCATCGCGCACCACACAGCATTGTGGGACTGGCACAGACGCTAGGGGTCATAATTGACCTCTAGTGTCTATCTATGCCATAGATCTGAGGAGAGGAGCGGCGCCGGCGGAGGACTGCAGCGGTCAGGAATCAGGAGTCGGGATAGTAAGTATTCTTTTTTTTTTTTTTTTTTAGTAAGCGGCGCTACTGTATAGGGGGCACAAATGGGGGCACAACTCTACAGGGGGCGTAACTGACCACACCCCTGCATGAAGCCACACCCCTATTTTTCGCCCGGGGCGCCACAAGGGCCAGAACCGGCCCTGGTATCTGTCTACATCTGTGATCCTGTATGCAGCAGATAACGTGGCGCCAGCATCTCAGTTCCCACAGCCATTCTGCGTGATCATAGGTTTACTCTGATGGTCGATTATCGAAGGATCTGCGATCACTGCCCCGTACTTGTACTCAGTTGCTTGGATCTGCGAGGCTGCCGACAGCTGTCTCCAGTCTCCACACATATCCAGAGGTGGCAGCATTGCATATCTTTGCACAGCAGCTGCGTAAAAAAATCGCAGTTGCGTTTGTATTAGCGACCGCATCTGAATCAGGACTAGAGTCTGACAGAGGAAACTTCGGGCACTAGCAACAGACATTAGAAGAGAAATGTATCATAAAAGTAAACAAGGACAATATTGTAACAGGAATAAGATGGGCCGTGGATCTAGTGTTTCGTTGAAACCCATTTGTTCATATGCATGGTGTCTCTAATTCCCAGGATTCTTCCCAGGGTTTTATGGTTAAATCTAATGTTACACAGACCGAATGTTTCATGCACACGATGGGTCATCGAGACCCACAAAACCCAAACATAATATATATCACACTTAGATATAACTGCTGTCAGTCTTGGTACCATTTTGTTGCTCATTCACTCACTTAAAATTGTCTTATCCTTTTCCAACATAAATCAAAGCCCACAGGCATTTCACAATGTAAATGACATGCATAGATTGACAAGTGAATTGCTCTCTGATGTCATTGCTAAATCATGCATACTTCAATACACTGACTTAAACGACAGTAGACTGAAAGTTACAGTCTAAGCACGAGAAGATGACATTCTTAGGTTCACCAAAAAAGTCCTATTGCTATCATTCTGTAGTAATCGGCTGCAAATGGCAATGTAGATGGATCTGTCAGACTTCAGCATACTGCACATGTGCCAAAGTAAGATGTCTTCAACTGCGCATATGCCAGATCAGGTATACACACACTGGCGGAGATCGCTAGTGCATATAGAGGGTGATTCAGACCTGAGCGCTGGGCTGCTAAAATTGTAGTCCTGCAATCAGATAGTCGCCGCCCAAGGGGAGTGTATATTCACCATGCAGGTGTGCAATCGCATGTGTACTATGGGGGTAATTCTGAGTTGATCGCAGCAGGAACTTTGGGGGTCATTCCGAGTTGTTCGCTCGGTAAATTTTTTCGCATTGCAGCAATTTTCCGCTTATTGCGCATGCGCAATGTCCGCAGTGCGACTGCGCAAAGTAAATTTGCTATGCAGTTAGGTTTTTTACTCACGTGTTTTTCTTCGTTCTGGTGATCGTAATGTGATTGACAGGAAGTGGGTGTTTCTGGGCGGAAACTGGCCGTTTTATGGGAGTGTGCGAAAAAACGCTACCGTTTCTGGGAAAAACGCGGGAGTGGCTGGAGAAACGGAGGAGTGTCTGGGTGAACGCTGGGTGTGTTTATGACGTCAAACCAGGAACGACAAGCACTGAACTGATCGCAGATGCCGAGTAAGTCTCGAGCTACTCAGAAACTGCACAGAGATGTCTTTTCGCTATATTGCGAATCTTTCGTTCGCAATTTTAAGAAGCTAAGATTCACTCCCAGTAGGCGGCGGCTTAACGTGTGTAAAGCTGCTAAAAGCAGCTTGCGAGCGAACAACTCGGAATGAGGGCCTTTGTTAGCAGTTGGGCAAAACCATGTGCACTGCAGGGGGGGGGGGGCAGATATAACATGTGCAGAGAGAGTTAGATTTGGGTGGGTTATTTTGTTTCTGTGCATACTGCTGCTTTATTTTTACACTGCAATTTAGATTGCAGATTGAACTCACCCCACCCAAATCTAACTCACTCTGCACATGTTATATCTGCCTCCCCTGCAGTGCACATGGTTTTGCCCAACTGCTAACAAAGTTCCTGCTGCGATCAACTCAGAATTACCCCCTATATGCCGGGCAGCTAAAAAATCCCTCAGCAGACAGCTGCAAATCTGTTTGCACCTCACTCACCAGTGAATGGTTTTTACCAGCGTGTGCAGTCTGTGCGCAGCCCAGGACTTACTCCTACAGTGCGACCAGAACGGGCTGATCGGGGCCGGAGCTGACGTCACACACCCTCCCTGAAAACACTTGGGAACGCCTGCATTTTCCCTGACACTCCCAGAAAACGGCCAGTTACCACCCACAAATGGCTTTCTCCTGTCAATCAGCATACGAATGGCTGTGTGTTTAGAATTTTCGCACCAGCATGTCGTCGTCCGGCGATGCCTGTTGTTGTTTGCCGACACGCGTGTACTTTGCGGTGCAGTTAATAGCTGATCACCCGCTGTGTGAAAATGCACAATAGTGATCAAGTCTGAATCGTGCCCATAGAACGATCCATCTATCAATGGACCTCTCTTTCCGTGCAGTGGGAGTTTCCTGGCGGTAACTAGGCAGCAACCAAGCGTACATACGGAACGGTTTCATTTAAATTATAGTGTCGCAGGTATGTATGCCAGCATTCATGCGTGACTGTAGTGTGTGGATGGAAATTGGATGCCCGTTTCACATGGATCTTTTGCACCTAGCATGGTCCAGATACAAATGATGACGATTGTAGCTGTGGTAAAAAGTACAAACAGTGGTTGGGTAACGGGTTAGGCTTCTTCATCCAGATGCAAAGATCTTTTGCATATTATGCAGATTCTTGTATTAGCATAAACAAAATATGGAGCATGCTGCACAGAAAAGCAGCCACATATGCGTCTCACTCAGATCGTTGCATACTGTACTTATATGGGTGCAAAGTTTGATTTCTAAACAAATGCTCAAAATGTATGGTCAGGGGCATCAGAACATTTATAGACTGGGGGGACCAGATAGATCCTCATTTGGCACCCCTGGGCGCAGAGCCACTAGGGAAGGAGGAGGCGGTACTAGGGGGACAAAATGGAGGCGGCACCATGGTAGGGAGGAGGTGGGAAAAGAGAAGGGCAGTGTCAGGGAAAGAAAGAGGGAGAGAGAGAGACAGTGCTAAGAAGAAAGAGGAGCAAGAGGAGAGAGAGTGTTGGGGCAGAGAGAGAGAGAGACGCAAGTGGAGAGAGTGTGTTGGGGGAGAGAGAGAGGAGCAAGCAGGAGAGACCCTACTGTACCTGATTATACAGCAGCACAACCACAGGTCTCTCCTCAGCATTAGGCCACACACCCTAAACACCCGTGAATTGTGGCACTGCTCTGCTGGGAGTTGAGGCTGGGGGAGCGTTGCCTGGTCCCTGTGCTGCATGGAGGTTGTGATGTGCGGCCTTTCAACTGACCGCACATCACTCCTCCTGTGTACATTGGCCGGCACCTCTCATATTTGAGGGGGGGGGGGGCGAGCTGCCTCCTTGCCCCACCCATTCCGACGCCTCTGTGTATGGTCCTGTTGCAAAATGGGTCAAACTGTGTTCATCACTGCACTTATTCTACAAGACAAACCTATGAGATCCTATAATTTCTCTTTAGGCTTATTATTATTGTTTTTAGGGCCTAATTCAGACTTGATCGCTGTTGTGCGAATTTGCAAGGTGGCTGATTATCTTAGTACACACACACGAGGCCAAACTGCAAAAGAATCCACCATCCTTTTTTATCGCTATGCGTACGCAAGTTGATTGACAGGAAGCGATCGTTTGGTGGTGGTAACTGTCCGTTTTCTGGGAGTGTCAGTAAAAACCAAGCGTTTTCAGGGAGGGTGTGTGACGTAATTTCCAGCCCTGAACAGCCTGTTTCTATCGTACTGTAGGAGTAAGTCCTGGGCTACGCACAGACTGGAAAAAACGTTCGATGGTGAGTTGCGACCGGGGTTTGCAAAGATTTTCGCATGGCGTACGCAGACTTGCACGGGGCGAGTATTCACTCTGTCTGGGCGGCGACTATCTGATCGCAAGGCTCTGCAAACTTGCAGAGGAGCGATCAGGTCTGAATTAGGCCCTTAGGGGGACATTTACTAAGCAGCAGAGGCGTATCTAGGGTAGGGCGAGTGGGGCACGTGCCCTGGGCGCCTTGACAGGCCCAGGAGAGGGGGGCACCGCCGGCGGCCAGGGCATCATGCCCCACTCGCCCCCGTCACGCCGAAAGCTGAAATGTGAGGGGAGGAGAGTGCCCCGTCTCTCCCTCTCCTCACCGCCGCTGAAAGCCCTAGCAGCGCTGCTGTGTCCGGCCTCCGGCGGCGTTAGCCAATCAGAGCTTGCAGACCGGCTCCTGATTGGCTGCAGGGTTTGCAATTTTGGGGCTCCAGCTGCCTTGCACAGATCACAGACAGTTATCTAAGGAGTCACATTAGCTTAAACTCTTAGCCCTCCCCTCTTAGCAATGCCACTCACATCCCCTAAAATCCATCACGCAGGACTCAACCATGCCAAACCCTTCAAGTTTCACCCTTCGGAGTCCTGATAGTAGTCTCTAGTAAAGAAGATATATTTTCAGAGAGCTTTTAAGGATTTGACTGCTGATTGAGAGTGTAATAGGGCATGGTAGAAAATTCCAAAAGTGGATAGCAGTATAGAAGTCTTACACGTTAGAGGTGGTTTCCAGAAACTATGTGCAGGCCAGAGGTATATTTAAAAGAGTCAGTGGGAAAGTATTTCCAGTGGAGGTTTGATATAATGGTGTAATGTTATTAAGGACTTTTTAGATGAAAATTAGTAATTTAAATTGGACTCTGAAGAATATGAGGAGATAGTGTAGGATCCTGCAAAGTTGTACAGTGCATGTAGAACGGCAGAAGAAGAAAATCTGTTTTGAAGCAGAATTTATTACAGTAAATAAGATGGATACCAGATATGCAGAGCTTGCAGAAGTTGAGGTAGAAGATGAGAAAATGGTTAAGAAGTTCAGAACATGCATATACTTGCAATATCTTGCTGATGGAGGTGACAGGACTGAGGCAGAGCCTGAATGCAAGGAGTGAAAAGGGACAGAATCAAGGTTGACACCATGGCAGTGGATGTGTATAACTTGTGATGTGGATTACAGTGACATTTGATGGAAGGTAGTGATTTATGGTATGGGAAAAATAATAAGTTTCTTTTGGGCATGTCGAGATTTTAGAAAATGAGGTCACATGAGGAAGAAGAGAAATTGGGAAGAGAGATAGGCTTCAATTTTGTCTGCATAGGGGGCCTGATTCATATGTGGTTGGGGGTACAATCGCTGCTGCTTACATGGAAGCAGAAGCAATGCACTAGTATTGTAATGCAGCAGGAGGCTTGTATTTGTGATCCGTGCTGCGTCCTATTACACAGCATTGGATCACCTGTGACGCCATCGGCAGGCTGCGTGACCGAAGGCCTTCAAAAAGCTATACTGCAAAACGTTTGTTGGCTTGTATGCTGTGCGCACCAACACCCACCTTGTCCTAACATTATTATATATTGAATATATTACTGAAAAGATGTCCTAAACCTGTGAGGGGCTAGGCAGTGGGGCCCACCGGGGTTTTCCCCTGTACCCCTGTGGGCCATTCCAACTCTGAAGGATGCCCAGTTTATGCACATGCTTTAACATGTTGATTGGAACATGTTTTGCATATGCTTATTTTACCCATAATTACTGTGTGTCACGCTCGGCTGGTTTTGAGGATCCGGCAGCTGAGACTTGCCCAAGGAAGTAGTTGTCTGCGGATGAAGAAGACGTGGGGGCTGGATATAGTTCCTTCTCATGGGACAGGGATCAATAGAGAACGTAGGCGGAGCAATGAGTCAGTGGGTAATAGTTCTTGAGAACGTGACTGAGGGAAAAGAACTGTAGTTCGTGAACGTTGACTTGTAGACGAGGTTTGAAGACAAAGAACTGCGGATTGTGGCTTGAAAAGACGAGGCTGTGGATAAGCAACCGTGGACTGTGAATGGTGGTTAAAAGACGTGGCTGGAGATAAAGAACTGCGGACTGTGGCTTGGAAGATGAGGCTGTAGATCAGGGGTGGGGAACCTTTTTTCTACCGAGGGCCATTTGGATATTTATAAAATCCTTCGGGGGCCATACAAGTCTGCCCCCGTGCGTGCCAAAAAATGGGTGTGGCCAGTTAAAATGGGACGTGATGCACATATGCCCCCAATAGTGCAGTGCCAGATCCACAATTGCCCCCACAGTGCCAGGTATACAAATGCCCCTCACAGTGCCAGGGATACAGATGCCCCCACAGTGCCAGGTATACAAATGCCCCCACAGTGCAGGAGAGCGCGGCTATTGTCGGGCGGCGGCGGCGGCTTGTAGGACTTGAAACCAGCCGTTTATGAGCCAATCAGAGCTCGCGGACCGGCAGCCAATCAGGAGCCGCGACTGCCGGTTCACGAGCTCTGATTGGCTCTCGAACCGGCGGCTGGTTTCAAGTCCTACAAGCCGCCGCCGCCGCCCGACAATAGCCGCGCTCTCCTGCACTGTGAGGGGCATTTATATACCTGGCACTGTGAGGGGCATTTGTATACCTGGCACTGTGGGGGCATGTGGTGACAGCTGAGACACGCTGCCGCCGGACTGTGCGGCGGCGTGTCTCACTGAGAGGAGCGGGTGGGCCGGACCAAATGGCTTCGCGGGCCTTATACGGCCCGCGGGCCGGAGGTTCCCCACCCCTGCTGTAGATAATGAACTGCGGACTGTGGATGGTGGTTTAAAGACGTGGCTGGAGACAAAGAACTGCGGACTGTGGCTTGGAGGATAAGACTGTAGATAATGAACTGCGGACTGTGGATGGTGGCTTGAAGACGTGGCTGGAGACAAAGAACCACGGACTGTGGCTTGGAAGATGAGACTGTAGATAATGAACTGCGGACTGTGGATGGTGGTTTGAAGACGTGGCTGGAGACAAAGAACTGCGGACTGTGGTTTGGAAGGTGAGACTGTAGATAATGAACTGCGGACTGTGGCTTGAAATATGAGGCAGAAAGCCCGGGACCGTCCGTGCCCTAT
Source organism: Pseudophryne corroboree (assembly GCF_028390025.1). Taxonomy (NCBI): domain Eukaryota; kingdom Metazoa; phylum Chordata; class Amphibia; order Anura; family Myobatrachidae; genus Pseudophryne; species Pseudophryne corroboree. The sequence goes on from NC_086446.1 coordinate 445,184,902, forward strand.
GGCTCTTACTGGACCGGGGTTTCCAGGAGCCCTTCCACAGGCAGCAGTAGGTTAGGAACGGCAGGGCTGCAGCAGCAACTGAGACACGGCTAAGCGGAGTTAGGAGGAAACAGAACACGGCAAGAATCCTGGGAGTACAGGGCTAAAGCACCTACAACAGGGTTGTAACTTGAAGCACTGGCCTCCCTGTCATAAACCAGCCCCCTTTTATAAGGAGAACTCTCCCTGGATTGGCTGGAAGAAACAGGAAGCCAAAACTATGCCTCAAACTTGGTCTCCAACATGGCGGCGTCCAGAAATGCAGACCTTTCTGCATAGCCACACAGCTCACTGCCCCTGGTCTCCTAGCAACCGTCCCGGCAAGAGAGACCCGCTGCAGCGGCGTCCCACCACCACGAGCGAACCCCCTCACCACCGCTACTGCCGCCCACGGACCCGGCGTAGCAGCCCTCCTCCGCCGCTGCCCACAAGCCGCCTGTGAAGCCAGCCCCGCAGACCCAGCGTGCCGGTAAGACCCCGGACGCTGACACTGTGCTGCATTCAGAAATGGGACAAAACTCACATCATAAATGTGACAAACCACAAGGAATCACATTTGATACATCAATTAATAGCCAAGACCTTTGTAGGATTATAAAGGATGAAAAAATACAAAGACTTAGGGGCCCATTTATTAACATTATTATTACAAAAGGGCATTTGGAGCAGTTTTCATGAAAAACTGCTCCAAACCCTTTAATTCACTATTTTTTAGTAACCCACATCACATTCCCCATACTTATAATGGGAAATGCGATGTGGCCGAATTTACTAAAAAAAAAAAGTGAAAAAATACCGCAGTGTGCCCTGTGATAATCTTGCCAGTTTAGGCTGGCAATATAACAGGGCAGCACTGCGATAGGCAGGCATGTGCCCAGCTTTCGCTGCCCTTGGCAGAGAAAGCTGTGTGGGGACCGGCTCCAGTGATCAGCTATGTGTGTCACACAAGCTAATCGGAGTGTTAAAATAAAAAAAATAAAAAATAAATCATACCTGTCCAGGAAGCTGATGTCCACTGCTCTGCTGAGCGCTGCCGGGCGCCAGGTCCCCCATATACAGCGCTGTGACCCCAGTGCAGTAAAGTGACGCTGCAAAGTGGCAGCGCACTTTACAGCACCGAGGGTCACCACAGGATCCAGCGCCCAGCAGCCCAGCAGTAGCAGCGTGGACCGGCTCCCTGGACTGGTAAGTACAAAATCCTACAGGGGGGTCTGCGGCACGGGGGGGTAGTTGCGACGGAGGCTCGACCGGGTGGCGGCGGTAGCGGCGCATGCGCAGCAGGACATCGGGGTATTTTTTACGAAAAATACCCCAATGATGCTGCGGAGTGTCATCGCGGGGACAGAGCTTGCCCGCAAGCTCTGTCCTTGCATGCGATAATTGATGTATCCCTGCGATGTAATCAATTATCGCAGTGCGAGTTTGGGTGATGTTATCTCCTCACAATCCGTATCCAAGGATGTGGATGGTGATAAATAGGCCCCTGAAATATATATCATTTATATATTCAGTGATTGCTCAATATTACACTAAAATATATTTTTTGACCAAGAGATCAAAATATTGATCTATACGACAAGTAATTTCTAATCTAGATACAGCATGACTTTGTGAGTCAAACATATCATAATTGCCTATGGTGGAGTTTAATAAGCTTATTGATTCTTAAAGCTGCATATCACTGTTTTGAGAAAATACAAATGAGTTTCCTCATTCCATATACAATGTAAGTGAATCTTTCTATTCCTTATTCATAAAGAACACACGGGACAACCTCTTTTTTGCTGAAATTATATTTATTATAAAAACATCTAAGTGTGTATACCATACATCAGTGTTTTTCAACCACTGTGCCGTGGCACACTAGTGTGCCCTGAGCAGTGTGCCACCATAGAAGCAGGGCCAGGCCCCTCAATATTTTGCTGCTACTGAGGTCCTGGAACGATTAATACTGGTGGGTTTAGTGGTTGCAGAACTAGTTCTAATTTTGGGCCCGGGCAGTGTTGGGCCCTTCTGGCTTTCTCAGATGTGGCTGGGGGCATTACCTATGGAGAATCTGGGACATGACATCCTAGGACACACAACTGCACCATGCATCACTATTATATTTGAGTGTGCCTTGGCAATATTTAAATCTTGTTCAGTGTGCCGCGAGTTGTAAAAGGCTGAAAATCTCTGCCATACACAGTATGCTTTAATAGCATTTTTCACTCCATTGACACATTCTCTCTTTCTCTATTTTATTTTGCAGGTTTTAATACTATATATTGATTTTAAAATGTTACAAATAAAAGTTATATTTTAATAAGGTATTTTTTTGTGCACCACACAGGACAATTATTTTATTTCCTCCCTACTCTATACTAAGAGTTTCTTTAGGATAGGTGAGATGAACACATCCATTAGGGAGAGGGAACAGAGAAGATGGGAGACCAGGGTTGGACTGGCCCACAGGGATACAGAGGAAACTCCTGGTGGCCCACCCCCTCCTCAAGGGATCAGGTTCCAGACTGTGCACTTGAATTATACATTGCATTATACATATGTTACCTTATAGTCCACATGACTATGATGTTTTTTCTACAGTGCATTCCTGATACTAATCAGGTACATTACCAAGTATGCACTAGCATTATTTACTCTGTATATTTATCAAGGGGCCCAGACCATGCATAGGCCCCTGCCACTGCATTTCCCCGGTGGACCCTTCCTGCTCCAGGTCGACACTGTGGGAGAGAATTGGCTCTAGAAGGCAGGTAGTAGGTTTAGATGATGGAACCTAGATACTACAAGGTTACAAGGGTGAAGGTGATTTAGGTAATGTAGGAGAAGGTGGGTGGAGTAAAGCATGAGGAAATAACTTGTGGAAGGTGACAATTTTGATTCTGAAGTCACTTCATTGTCTGAGAGGGATTACGAGATGATTGTTCAAGTGGGCATAGAATTGAGTTTAAAGTGGCAAAGAGGTTTCCGGGTTAAGAGATAACGAGTATATACAAAATTACAGGAGTATTTGTGCAGGTAGCTGATCTGTTTGGTGTGTCATGGTTTAGGATTGGACCACCAGAGACTATATGGGGTGTCTGAAGCTTTGTGGTTGAGAGCTTTAAGTACAATGCTGCAGGAAGGGGCAGCAGGACAAAGGGGGTTATAGGAGAGAGTGCTAGTATTAATAAAGATAAGTAGTAGTCAAGGCTGTAAAATGTGAGAGCTTGTATGTGTTCCTATGTGAATTTGGGTAGAGGCGAGCAGCAACATAATATAGTGAGGCTGACATTAAGGAGATTATGATCAGACAGTGGGAAGGCCAAGTTTTAAAAACTAGAGATGGAGCAACAGTGGAAGTAGACAAGGTCAAGGGAGTTTTCATCACAGATGTTGGGAGATTAAGGGGTCTATTTGCTAAGCCTTGGCTGGAGATAAAGTCGCTGGAGATAAAGTACCAGCCAATCGGCTCCTAACTGCCATGTCACAGACTGTGTTTGAAAAATGATAGTTAGGAGCTGGTTGGCTGGTACTTTATCTCCATGCACTTTATCTTCATCTAAGGCTTAGTAAATAGACTTCCGAGTCTAGCAGAAGAGACCAAAGAAAGAAATCGTTTTTGTGGAGGCCTGCAGAGTGGGGCTGTCCATTGTAATATTTAAATCAACTATGATGAGAGATAGTAGAATAAAAGGTATGATTTATATGCGCTATGCAGCAAAGTTGTCGAGAAATAGTGAAAGTGGATCTGGTGACAGCATCATGATGTTGGAATGGGGAGAACAGGCAGATAACATGGACGTCAAATAAAAGGGAGGGATCCAGGTATATGGCACAGCAGTTGCAACATAGAAAGACAACATTGTGGTGTACATACATACTAAATGGTGTGTAATGCCTTTAAAAAGTTTGCCATTATATCCTGATACAAAGTCACAGAAAATACCCAGAAAATAGTATATGGTTTATAAAACCGCCATCTGTTTTTTGCTGGGTCTGGGTGTGTGGTTGAGGGTGAGGCTCTTTCAGAAGCGAGATTTGGGGGTAGTAGTCTTAGAGGAGGTAAGGTGATGTTAGTAACACAATGGATCTGTTCATTTACCTACATCCTGGGAGACATGGGATAGCTTCATTGTAGCCTCCATAACAAAGCTAGAAAACCCAGCTTGGCTTAGCAGCCACCACATCTACAGTGTGTGTTTATGTAAAACATGGTTACTTTGATAACTGTATTCATTTTGTGACCTCTTTACTGGATATTTACAGAGCTGTAATAGGCTTCCACTCATAAACCTGATGGCTGTAGCTGGTCATATAGAATTTTTCTGTACCAGTCCTTGTTGCAGTACTAGGGGTACAAATGTCACTGTTGTTCTTAAAGTAGCTGCTTTGAGAACTACAGTGACATTTGTGAGGATTTCTTGCTGAAACAGGACTGTATGAACTCCACTCCAATATACCTAACTGGTGAACTGGATTGATTGATTGATTGATTGATTGATTGATTTGATTGATTGATTGATTGATTGATTGAACGTACATCCATATTTATCTGTGCCTCATGTGGAGAACACTAATATTTACATTGAAGACACCAGCACCAAGCAGATATACAATTTGGGGTTAAATATTCCATGTCTAGCTGTTGTTGTTTTTATTTTATGTGCTTATACAGAACATGTATTTTTTAGAATATTGAATCATATGCTCATGCACTTATATTTCATACACTATGGTTAAAAATATGAATTACTTTTTATATCAAGCTGCACTACCTTGTTTTTTTTTTTTGTTTTTTTTTTACCCATAGTGCTTTTATATTGTTTTTATATATTTTACCTGCAAAGTTTAGCATAGAAGGTTAACACTGCTACAGCTGCTGGGGTATATTAGCCAGCATCCTAGTGGATCATTACTTCCTATTTTTCTTTGTGGTTTCCACTTGTAAAGATGATTGTCATATCTTATTTGTACTGGTGGTGGTGGTTCTCTTGACTTAAGTGTGGGATTTGTTCTATATATTTTATTTAGTTCCATTCTTCCTAATAGGCTAGGTGAAACTTTACTGTATTATGATAAAGACAAGTTCTCCCCAGTCAGAGCACATGCAGCACTTTGACAACAGAATTGCTACAGTGTTCCCTATCCCCTTTCATGAGAATTAAACAATGTTTCTAAAACATAGAAACATAGAATGTGACAGACAGGGTCGGACTGGCCCACAGGGTACAGGGGAAATCACCAGTGGGCCCCACTGCCTGGGGGCCCACTCCTTCCTCTAGGGATCAGGTTCCAGACTCTGCACTTGTATTATACATGGTAGATATTTTGCATTACACTGCACAAGTCTGTTGTGTATTTCAAGCCTCTGTGGAGGTTGGCCACACACCCTTTGTAGGATGACCACACCCCTTCATGCCCCAGTCCGACATTGGTGACAGCAGATAAGAACTACTTGGCCCAACTTGCTGGCTGACCATTGTCTATGTATGTTCTGCCTGGTGGGGCATTTGCGTATATAAGTGTCTTGGCAATAGGAACAAGCCTCTGCTTCCAGCAATTTGACTGGAACCGTTAAGGTGACCATCCCCTACTCAGACTTGTCTGAACTGCAGATCGCATCAGATTTCTCTTGAACTCTCCCGGGAGCGTCCCGGGAATCGGATCGGACTCTGACTTTAATTTTCACTACATTAACTTCAGATATATCTGATGCACACATGCTACATGTGATTGATCTGATGCTGATGCTGCTGCTGCGTCCTGTGGTGGGTGGGAGTGGCCAGGGAGATACCAGTCAAGTGACGCTTCAGATGAATCTGATCACATACATCTGAAGTAAAAAAAACACTCTGATGTGCACCTGATTTCTTCAGATTCAGATAAGTAATTGGGGCAGCCACAAAGATCTGTAGTTCAGAGATATCTCACACGGGACTGCGCATTGGATTGGAAGAGCCATCCAGTGTGACACTTTTCTTCAGATTTTTCGGTCAGGTGTGTCTAAATTTGAAGAAAAGTGTCCAAATCGGACTAGTGGATGGGGGCCTTTACATCCTATTCCCAGTTCTTCCAATAGGGACTAGTGCTGGGGAGACATGATCTCTCTTGTGCATGGGTGCTGAGCAGATGTGGTGGGGAGGGTGCTGATAATCTAGGAATGTCTAAGGGGCCCAATCATTTCATAAAGGCAGAGGAATGCATCCCCTATCTCTGGCCTTTGATGCAGCAACATGCACAGCCTTCATAGTGAGTCATTTTCAAGGTAAGAGTAACCACACACCTGTGCCTGACCACATCCCCCTCTAGCAATGGGGACAGCCATGTGTCTCAGCGGGCCTGCTCCTAATACTGAGCAGTTAGCCAGCAAGCAGTGGATCATTATTGAGAGTAAAGCGTAACATAATTTTCAAAACTTTTACTGTTCTGACTATTCCAGAATTAGGCACTGAATTTTGTATGGTTCTCCTGCCTTAAGTGCTCCAGGCAGAATTCCCCAACATCATTATTGAGTATCCCAGCTCTATTTTTAGACTTTAAACGTCAGAATAGCAAAGCAAAAGCGGAGCTCTGACTGCGTTATTGAAATGTGATATTTCTGTGAGACAACTTTGCTCATAAGATAAGGGGAAAGATGCTTCAAGTCAGCCCCGTAAAAGAGCGTCACTGCGCTCTGTGCTGCACCCGCCCCCTGAACGACACTCAAGCCATCATAACTAATTGCCCCAAGGGGCAGGCCGGTCACTTCAATCCAACTCACTAACTGATGCTCAGAATGTCTTACAGGTGCTCCAAGCAGCAGAACAGCTACCACCGCACTAGGGGAGAACATGTAGCATCTCTCCCCATACAGTCCAGTAGCCATGAGCTGGTGCAGGGTGCACTGTGAGGCCACACACCCCTCCTTACGACCCTGCTTCAAGTCACATCTGCATCTCTGGTCTACCCCCCGAAAAGTGCAAAAAATATAAATAAATAAAAACTACAACCTGCCACCCATCTAATTCATTATACAAACTGTGTCATCAACTCATCCTGTGTGATATGGACATGTTTTGCATGGGTCTCATGCACTGATGGAGAAATGTCACACAAAATGTATGTTATCCCAAGTCAACAAAAACTGTCCATCTCCTAATCTTTGATTGCCCACCATCAAGCCTGTCTACATTTAGGCCCAACCTAAAAAGAAATTTGCACACAGATTAAAAAAATAAAATTAGAGATGATGGAAAATGACTCATGCCATAAGTGTGGCTCTCAATGGGCTGAATTAATGCACTGCTTATGGACGTATTCAGTAAAATATAGTTTTCGGACTAATTTATGGGGGTTATGTTAATCGTCATCTAGTCAACTGTCTACCTTTAGCTTCCGAATTGGAAATATTTGGCATCCTAAATGAAGGCACTCTAGCAGCGCCAAGGGTTCGGAAATTGTTGATAGCTGCATCAGCTGTAGTGAAAAATGTATCCTTCAAGTGTGGATACAGCCCTTGGCCACTCTGTTTTCTCCTTTTTTAGGAAAACCTTTTCATGTGTTTAGGATGGAATGGTTAGAGGCCGCACAACAAAAGGAGAGGTTTACTGAAAGATTTTTCGAGACATGGGAAAGTTACATAAATACCCTCTCCCACTCACTCAAGGAACAGGTTGGAAGTGTTTCAGGAATATGCTATGGTATGAAACTCAAGTATACAATTAAGATCCCCTTATTTTTCTTAGTGATAATTAGCTCATGGCTGCTCTACATCTTGGTGAGCTATTTTTTTCTTAAACATGAATGGAAGGAAAGTAGAGAACATGGATCCGGGTTGACACGACACACCATTCTTTTTTTGAAGTCTTTTTATTTGAATTATCAATTAAAAACATAATGCAAAAACAAGAGCATTCCATTATTGCTCTATTTGTTACCATATAGTTAAATAACATTTTTGATTGTACATTCGTCATAACACATCGTACTAACATAGTTATCTTAAGTCTATCTATATTCTGTATTTTAGTCATCAGACATCTTCTTCTACAATTATATTGATTGTATATATCATATTATTTGGACATAACCTTTTAGTGTGTGGGGGATTCTCTTCTCCTTTCCTATGAATATTCTTTATTTCAGCAAATATTTCAAAGCTCTCCTCAGGGCACCTGTACTTTAGTAATGGCTGATATTGTGTAACTTATATGTCAGTGGACCTTATGTGCAAGCCTGTGAGATGCCTGTGAGATGCCTGCAAGTTAGCCCATATTCTTTAAAGCGGAAATAATGTAAAAGGCGAAACCAACCAGATTATTGCAGCTTTCAAAAGCCAAGCTGACTTGTCAGAATCATGCCCTTGCCAGGGGTGAATTAAGGGGTGAGGGTGCCCCTAGGTACAACAGTAATGGCAAGCGAATAAAGATATATGTAGCTTTTCCTATAAGAGAACAGTGCACTGCTAGACCTGAAGACCCCATAGGTTGAAGCATCTCCAAAGAAAAGTTAATTTGGGTCATTTTAGCTAACTCTGTCGAAAACAAAATGTTCAGACGTACTGTAAGGTAGTGGTATACATTTAAAACTGCACACAAAAGGTGACACATAGGTATGTGGGCAGCATCCCAGTTGTCAGTCATGTGACCAACGCCGGAATCCCGACAGCACTCGGAATTCTAGCGCCTGAAACCCGACCGATGACATCCACCAGCATCCCGATCGCCACGCTCCTGTATCACACCGGACATATACAGTACATACATTTAAAACTAATAAAAAGATATTACATATTGGGCCATACAGTATGTAGTAGTCTGCGAGATGCCGTTATTGGGAGATCTGTTCTTTGCTAATTTCATCTTATTTCTAGGTACATTCTGCCATTATTAACACTGGTATGTACCTGCCCAATAACATTATGGTCTGAAATCCAGCTTAGCCTAGTCTGATACTGATTACCACCCTACACTAGTTCATGTGTATGCAGGATCTACATGAGGGGGTATATTTACTAAACAGAGCTTTTCAAAGATGCTTTGTATTTGGTGGTTTAGACTGCTGGATATAAAAGGCAGGGATGTAGTCATGTGACTGGCGGTCAGAAGACTGGTGGTCACATAACCTCCCCCTACATCCTGCCCGCTCACAATCCCGACGGTCGGCATGCCGACCTACAGGGACTTTTCCCACTCGTGGGTGTCCGTGGCCCCCATAGAGTGGGAATAGAACCCGTGGTGACCGCAGTATGATATGCTGACCATACTTTATTGTTGCCCCTTTAAATCGAGCTTCCAAAACTGCCGAAGACATGGTGGCTCTGAATAGCACTGCGTAATAGATTTACCCCGAATTGCTATGTGACGGATGTTCACTTGATGTGATGGGATTTTATAGGCCAAATAAATTGTATTCATAATTGTTGGAGGGCATGGGGCTTTACGTAGCATCATGTATAGCACCAACCTCTGTGCTCTAATAAGCTCTCTAGAGCTCACACTATCTGCCCCGTGACAGAATCCTCAAACTCTATACGGAGATGTTTGTGGCACCTGTCTTCTAGTCTGGAATTGGTCCAGTAAGAAGTACAGTAATTCAGTTCCTGAAAATTGCTCAAGGCAGCCAACCAGGCATATATAGGTAATTACCTCTCTTATTATCACATACATTCAAGGGAATATAATCACCTGATCTAGGGGCATACAAGGGATTTACCTCTGGTTATTTTAAGATTTTATTGTTAGCAGACTAAAAAAAGCTTTTTAGGACAGGAGAGAATGTAGTTGTCAGTATAAAATTTAGCTGGTGTAAGGTATTTTAAAGGCAGTGTAATTGAATCTGGCAGATCCCCTTGATGTACCGTATGCCCCGTGTTTGTCTCTGACTCTTAATTATTTCTTAATTTGTTGGGGCTTAGATGCAAAGGCGAAGGACTGGCATGAGCACCTCAGAGCCATGTTACACTGGTTTTATTTACTCCTTGTTGGACCATGGATGTTACATGAAGTAATTACAGTATATCTTTCATATTCTGGTGCTGAACGTACCCTTTCAGCTTCCCCCTCCTCCATTCATCTCACCTTATTTTTGTTATTTAAATTTCTTTGTAAGATTTTATTGCTTGAGTTCTCACCTTAGTCTTTTGGTTTGTATTGCATTGCGATTGCTCTAACCTATCGCACTCCAGGGACCAGTGCTCCAGATGCGTTGGGACTTACTCGTCCAGTCCTTATGGCGGGGTCCTTTCCGGGAGCAAGGCGGGCTGCTGGCGGCGGGCACTGGGGGCTGGCAGGCTGTTAGGAACTCGCAGGAACAGGCATCTGGTCTGGGCTGATTTCAGGAGTGCTGCGACATTGGTACATGGGCGTCGACATCTTGGATTTTGGTCATGTGACTGAGGAGGCCAATCAGCTACTCTGGAGGCTGTGGGTGGTCTCAGGTCAATCAGCATCGATCAGCAGGTATCAAACTGGTACGTCTTGGCTGTGCAGGTGTCGGTGCAACGTCTCTGCTCACACTGAAGCAGTGTGGCAATTCCGTGCCCTTCAGCCTTGTTTTTGCAGCATTCAGGTAGTTTTCTACAATCAGTATCCGGCCAGTGCTTTCTCAGTCTCCGTTCCAGTCTCAGTTGTCTGACCATTCCAGCGATACAAGCCCGGTCTCCCTGCAGCATCAGCCAACCCAGCTTGTCTACTTCAGCGAATGCACCACAGACTGCCTAAAAACTCTCACTGCCTGAGATCTCCGCAGTTACCAACCCTTCCAGAGTGATTCTTTCAACTGGGTTACAGTAGTGACTTCCTGAGGGCTCTTTCTTCTGGATATCCTCAGGGCCGTAACTAGGGGGGGGGGGGGGGGTTTAAGGGGGCATGCGCCCCGGGTGCAGGATTTGAAGGGGCACCAGGGAGTTACAGAGGAGCAGGGTTTGTTTGTGTTTTTTTTTTACCGTCAGTTCTGTGCTGCTCCAGTGAGACAGCAGACAGCTCCAAGGGCAATGTATCTGACCCACCTGTCTGCCCGTAGCTGGCTCCGACGCTGTGCGAGTGAGCTCCAGTACCTGGGATCTCTCCTATATCGGTTATTGTCTTAAACTGTCTTCTTTGCCACGCAGTGCTGCAACTAGCGTGCGGTGCACTGTACAAGCTATAGAAGTGCACTGTGCTCTCAGTTAGCAGTATCAACCTCCGCTTTGCCTCCCAGATAGGGGGATTTGGTGTAGCTTAAAAGGGGGTGTAGTGCAGTGATGTAGTGTACCATATAGGGTATGTAGTGTAGTAATGTATTGCAGTATATAGGGGCATGTAGTGCACTGATGTGGTGTAACATATAAGGGGATGTACCGTAGTGATGTAGTGTAGCATATAGGGTATGTAGTCAGGGCCGGTTCTGGGGCTCCGTGCGCCCCGGGCGGCAATAGGGGGCGTGGCTTCGTACAGGGGGCGTGGTCATATACGCCCCCTGTACAGACTGAAATGATGTGCGGTGCGCGATGACGTCATCGCGCACCGCACAGTAAAGGACCTGTCCACGAAGGGAAACTAGACGCGTACGCGTCTAGTTTCCCTTCACAGTGGCCAGCGGCAGCGGGGGGCAGGGGGCAGCGGGGGGCACAGCAGCAGGCGGCGCCCCGGGCAAAAGTCCTGCTTGCCCGTGGCAAGATCCGCTACTGTATGTAGTGCAGTGCATAGGGGCATGTAGTGTAGTGATGTAGTTCAGCGTATAGGGAATGTAATATAGTGATGTAGTGCAGTGGATAGTGGCATGTAGTGCAGTGATAAAGTGTTATGATATAGGGGGTCAGAACTGTGCATGCGTATGCACCACAATGCACAGGCGTGTCTCAGGGGTACAAAGCGGTTCGTTGCTCTGCGATGGGTTTGTGTGAAGAATCCATTTGCATGGCCGATCGCAAGGTGATTGACAGGAAGAAGGCGTTTGTGGGTGGCAACTGACCGTTTTCTGGGTGTGTTTGGAGAAATGTAGGCGTAACCATGCGTTTGCAGGGCGGGTGTCTGACGTCAATTCCAGCCCAGGACAGGCTGAAGTGATCGCAGCGGCTGAGTAAGTTCTGGGCTACTCAGAAACTGTTCAAATTTTCTTAGTACAGCTCGGCTGCACATGCGATTGCACACTTGCAAAGTTAAAATACACTCCCCCGGTGGGTGGCGACTATGCGATCGCAGGACTGCAAAAACCAGCTAGCAAGTGATCAACTCTGAATGACCCCCATAGTGCAATGTATGGGGACAAACAGAGGAGCATGTAGTTGAACACGCTGGAGGTTCATGTGACACATAGGGCATTTGAGGCACATAGCGGAATATTGTCCAGCAGTATCCCCTTTTTTCAAAATGTTTGATAATCTGATTATTTTAGTCTGATAAGGTTTGTTTGTTTTTTGTTTTATGTATTTATTTATTTGTTTGGTGGGGGGGCGCCAAATTACTGCCTTGCCCCGGGTGACGAAAATCCTAGTTTCGGCCCTGATAACCTACTCTGTCTTACGCCTGCTGCGTAGGGGGATTTTTTCCTTGTTTGAATAAACCTATAAAAAAGACGATTATTTGTCCTGCTCGACTGCTGTTTAAAGAAACCGTCCAGCCAGCTTCTAAAAACACCAAACCGGATCCACAAAGCATTTTGGATCTGACATAACTCTAGTTTGATGTCATTGAGCATCTTACCCATTTTGTATTTTTATTATTTGGGTCTGTTATTTTGTTTGTTATTAAGATAACAGGATGTATTTTTTATTTGTTTTGTTTTTTAAATTGGATTTTGGTTTAGTCAAATAGTGCTGACGTATTATGCAGTGCTGTACAATCAGAGAATTGTATTCAAATACATTTTGCTACCAGGGGCACAAAAACACCTGGGCCAATTCAGTCAGCAGTGATGTTGCTTGCCAAAATTACTTTCTATTGTGGGTGGAAAGTGGAACACCCAGAAAGCACAAGGCAAGGCAGAGGGGCCTGTTCAGAGGACAGAAAGAAGCATTGTTGTTATTATCATTTATTTATAATATGTGGCGCCACAAGGTGTCCATAGCGCCGTACTGGAAACGTACAATAAAACACATTTTATACAATATTTTTAACAGACGGGGGGAATGGAACTGTGAGATATCTATACAACTAAGTGATTGACAGATGATAATAATAATGGTTAGTGATGTTTATAGAGGGCAGAGTAATAGCTCTTTGTAATAGAAGATAGATGCAGCCTCTACTCCTATGCCAACTCATCCGTGAAAACATGGCAGTGTCAGCTTATGTCTGGGAAATCGGGCTAAGGGGGCTATTCAGAGATGGATGTAGATTTTGCTATGAGAGCAAACATAATCACATGCTGAGGGCTACCCAGCACAGGGCAAGGCTGCTCAACATGTGTCGGAATAGAGGTAGATTGGCTGTGTAGGCAAGGGCACTGCCATGTTTCAATACGCAGGAAACGTAGCCAACTTCATAGGCTGGCCATGACATGTCTGCATTTCCCGATCCCCTCTCCCCAATGACATGTTGCCGCCCCTGGACGCCAATCGCCTGTCAATCACCATGAGAATGCGTCCTTCTGGGATGCAATCTCATGGTGGAGGGTTGCGCATGCGCACTATGGCCGGTGCGCGTGCACAGACCCTATGGACGCGATTGTTGCATGCGAACGCAGCAGCTGTGTACATCTCTGTACATAAGACCCTAAGTCAGGGCACATTTTTACAAGACTCATGGCTCCATTAGCCACGTTATAGAAACACAATTATCAGAAATGACAAGTAGTAATATTGGGACAGGACAATATTATGCACATTATATAAAGTTTATCTGTGTTCCAGAAGATTCCAAGTTTTGCTCAGTATACTTATTTTCCTTGAGTTCAGTCTTCTGAAACATCTGGTGTAAGCGTTGTGGGAAGAGACTACTATAACTATGTTACTGCACAGGAAGAAATGAAGAGAATGTCCTGTCACATTGGTGTCCCAGTTTTATGCTTCACAAATGTGCTCATTAAACTTGTCAGAAGCTTTGTGCTTGTTGTTTGCTGGCATTAAAGCCTTTAATGATGCCAAAGTAAAAATGGGAATTGAGAGTGACTTAAAGAAAAAAAACAACTGTAGAGCCTATGTGACAACAGTGCTTGGCTGCTACAGGAATGACAGCACATTTGCAATTTAGATTTTCACCAGGTAATTCTGCTCACTAAGAAATATTTGGAAAATTAAATTTGCTGCTTGAAAACAGGTGGGGACAATGGCCAGCAAGCACTCGTGAATAAAGAGGGCTCTGGTTCCCCGCAATGTAAACTTCGATGCTTCAAGTCATGCTGCTCTCTGAGTCACTGAAAGCCCCCTCCTCTTCTTCCTCTCCCAGTATAGGATCACTTTAGTCTTTGAAAACGTGTTTCAAAGGAACTGTGTATTTCATTTGGTCCTTGTCCAAAAGGATAATAAGAACAGTGATGATGTTCCCTGCACTGCATAAAGAGGGTCCCAGGCTCTCTTTATCCAGCTGTAACAGATTATAGTGTACTATACTATGAAAGCAAATTAAATGATAGTATAATATTCTGTATGTGATTGTAGCATATGTACTACACTACCAAAGCCTAGTTACCATGAAAGATAATGGTCATGCTGATCCAGTGTGAGAGCAGGGCGAATTGCACTCTGTGGAGGTCCCTAGGCAGTCGAAATCTCGGGGCCCCCTCACAAATTATCTCCTAATACGTTTTTCATTTTACCAACCAACACTTTTAATAAACCAATATTATTACACAAAACAAACATTAACAATTATTAATGTTATTAAACAAATTAACATATTTTGTTATTAGACAAAAAATATGAAATTTTATAAAGCAATGTTAGACAAGGGAACAGAGACGCCCATGAAAACCATCACAATATACTCAGCAACTGCGTACTCTGTTACAACCACACCGCAGATGTGAGGAACTCGGACTTCCTGAGTGCCGCCATGGCTGCATAGAATAGCTGCGGGAGCTGCGATGCTGGCGCCATGTTTTATGCATATGAGATTGTGAGCGAGCACCAAGCCACACCCTGAGAATGGTCACAACACGCCTGCATTTTTGCAGACAGTCCCCGCTACCTCTCACCGGTCTCTTCCTGTCAATCACTCTGTGACTGATTGCTCACTGCTAGCAGCATCGCAAAGGTACCTTGGCACATACACACTGCGGCCACGACTTATGCGCAGTCTGACGATAAACGCTCAGTTGCGACACCAAAGTTGCGACTTCATCTGAATCAGGCCCTATATCCGCATCCCATAACATCACCTCACAGCCTTGTTTTCCTGGATGTTCTCCTACCATCTGGAGTTGTTCCAGCTAATAAATAAAAGCAGAGAGAACTGCCTTCCCTTTGACTGTAACTGGCTTACTAGAAGGGATTATATGCCTTAATCGCAGCGATGATAGCAAAGCCATGTCTTAATATCACTTCATTAGCAAATTAATACAGTCCATGCTAGAGCTTTGAGGTCATGTCCAGAGAACAGACCAGAATGTATCATTCCCATCAGCTGCACTTTCACCTTTACTGTTGTAACTGGCGATGTGCAAATGTTCTTATTTATATAACTACCAGTTAACTAAGCGTTAATGTTCGGTTTCTTATTCTCTCCTTAGCCAGTGGAAATCCCAGCAGATGCAAAATCTTGTCATGCAATTTGTGTTTCCAGAGATACATTATGTACACGTATTATGAACTGAAAATCTAGATGCCATAAGCAGTCATTACTAGATCGCTAACCTGTTCCGTGGGTCTATCTGACCTATGGAAGTATGATGATTTGTAATCTATCATACTGGAAACAAAAGGAAGGGAGGAATGTCCCCAGCACACCAAAGGGTGTAGATATGTATGCAGATGCATAGGGCAGCACAGATGGTGTAATGGTTAGCATTACTGCCTCACAGCACTGAGGGCATGGGTTCGATTCCCACCATGGCCCTAACTGTGTGGAGTTTGTATATTCTTCCCGTACTTGCGTGGGTTTCCTTGGGGTACTCTGATTTCCTCCCACAATCCAAAAATATACTGGTAGGTTAATTGGCTCCCTACAAATTAATCTTAGGGTGAATGTGTGTGCGTGTACATATGATTAGGAATATAGATTGTAAGCTCCACTGGGGCAGGGACTGATGTGAATTACCGAATATTCTCTGTAAAGCGCTGCGGAATATGTGTGCGCTATATAAATAACTGGTAATAAATAAATAGATGCATTCTCTGCATCCTCACATTTGCAAGCCCTTATTTATTGGATACAGTGTGCTTAATGTGTTGGACACTTTTAGTAAAAGACCCTCAGTATATTATGAAAACTTTTTATGTTGGATAATGCTGTGTAAAATGTATTGCACGCTGTTGAAATATGCTGACTTTAACACTTTGGGTATTGTTGGTGTATACTGTTGGTTAATGGGACACTGCAGATATACAGTATACTGGTCATTACACAATAAATACATTTGGGTATGTGATTTTCTATAAGTAAAAAAAAAAATCAATTTCACTCCAGTCATCTGGCCTCTAACCACAAATTTCACTAAGAAGAAAGTCAACATACAGACACTACAATAGTCTAGTCAACCTCAACCCTCCAGTTTTCCCAACAGATCATGTTTTGAAGATTATTGCCTGTGGAAGCAGGAGGTATAATTACTGACCCAGTGTGATTGAATGCGCCCTGCTTGGCGTGCCAGTCAATTAAGGGGGGTACTCACGGAGCGATCGCTGCTTAAAATCTAAGCAATCTGACTAGATTGCTTAGATTTTAAGCACGATCGCTCCGTGTGTAGCCCCCTCAGCGATAGCGATGCGCAGCCCCGCGCATCGCTATCGCTGCTGCTAGATTGGCCTGCATGCAGGCCAATCTAGCGGGTCGCTCACTTCACCCGCTGGGTGAAGTGAGCGGCCCCCCCCGTCTCCCCCCGCACGCTCAGCACAGATCGCGCTGTGCTGAGCGCCGGGAGAGATGTGTGCTGAGCGGTTCGCTCAGCACACATCTCTCTGACATCGGCTGGTGAGTACTGGCCTTTAGAGAATGGTTTTGGAGTCTCATTGGACCTGGCCAATAGGGGATTCCCTCTTAGCATCAGTAACCTTATGCTACCGACTCAACCCACTGCGCACTGAGTGTGTATTTTGCTGCCACCACCAGGCTCCTAGCACCAGCACTTTAAACCGCATTTCTGCTCAGGCTCCTACCACTGACACCTGAAACCGATTGCTGCTGTGTATGCATGGATACGCTGCTGCCACACCTCCTGACTGGCGTCGGTTGACCCCCACTGGTCACTGACCTGGACCAGGCCCAGCACGGCAGTTGGCAAAGTTTGGAGATGCTAGACTCACCCCAGTACAGTCTGAGAATGGGACTGCGTGGGTTGCATTTTTGTTCACAAGATGAAAAAGCAGTCGTCTTGAAGGAAAGATGTTTAGTAATCAAAAAGTCTTCAAAAAGACCCTTCCTCTTTACAAGCAATAGAGGGTACCACATACAAGATGTTTACAGCAGGTATCTCTCCTCTTAGTCAGAAAAGATCTCTCTCTACCCACAACTCAGGGCTCACTACCCTCTTAATATAGGCCCTCATTCCGAGTTGATCGCTCGCTGGCTACTTTTAGCAGCCGTGCAAACGCATTGTTGCCACCCACTGGGGAGTGTATTTTCGCTTTGCAGAAGTGCAATGCCTGTGCAGCAGAGCGCCTGCAAAATCATTTTGTGCAAAACAAGACCAGCCCTGTAGTTACTCTTCATGTGCGTTGATTCTAACGACGGAGGGACAGCTTTTGACATCACACACCCGCCCAGTGTTCGCCCAGCCATGCCGCGTTTTTCCAGACATGCCTGCGTTTTTCTAAGCACTCCCTGAAAACGGTCAGTTGACACCCAGAAACGCCCACTTCATGTCAATCTTCCTGCGTTTGGCCGTGCGACTGGAATCTTCGTTTGACTCTGTGCAAACCCACAATGCTCATTGTACCCGTACAACATGCCTGCGCATTGCGGTGCATACGCATGTGCAGAAATGCCAATTTTTAGCCTGATCGTTGCGCTGCGAACAACAGCAGCTAGCGATCAACTCAGAATGACCCCCATAGTCAGAAGACACAATAGCAAGATCAAATCCTCCCCCATATACCTTTAGGATTCAATCAATCAGACCAGCTATCTTGCAACACATAAATAAATACGGATAACATTTCAAAGGGATAATCCCATTTCTTTCTTCCCTTCAAACAGTACTAGCTGTTCTACCCATTCATCGCATGGGAGTTTCTGATTTCCATGGTTGTATATATATACATGAGTGTTAATAATTTGGTGAATCTATAGAGATGTAAATTTGCGACATGTTAATGTAAGTAAATATTAATCCATGGTTCTTGGCGATACCTGAGGAGCACCAGTAGTAGATGGGGTAAAAAGTGAAAGGACCATTTTTGTATTTTATTATATTCTACACAATGGAGGTGCAATCCAAATTTCTCCTGCAGGGTCCACAGTAGTTTCCACAGGATATACTTAGGAATATGAGGTAGCGTCAGCGGATTGGCATCAACGATCAAAAGCTTTCGGCCTCCCAGATTGCAATGGGCAATTCAGTTTTTTGTTGGTGCGGCAAGAGCTGGACCACGATCCTTGGGGTGCTGATTTTGGCAGGCATAAGCTTGTTATTTAATTTATTTTTATAGTCTTACGTTTTTTGAGCGAGTTTTCTAAAAAGCGTCCTTAGAAAGAGTTGCACCTTAGAAAGAGTTGCTCCAACAACGCCACACTGGGTCACGACAATGCTTACCCACGTGTACAGTGTTGTTTAGGTGGGCGTCTGTGTAGGATGTACTAGCAAGTCCAGCTGACGATACCAGGCTGTGGCCGGAGCACGGGGAGAAGGTAAGGTGTCAGTTCCGCTTAGCGGGGGGAGACGCGAGACACATCCTGTTTTCAGGATGAAGACTACCAAACAGTTGCTGATGCGGCTGCCAGATTGGGATTCCTGGGGTTGATGTCAGCAGTGGGGAGTAAGACGCTCCCCTTGTCGCCCCTCCCCCCCCCCCTTTCCCCGGTTCATGACCAGTTTCCTGCCATGAAGCGATTTCCTGCTTCCATCTGAGATGCTGTGTATCTAAAAGGACCCAGTCGCAGCATAGGCGGCTGTGTGACTGGTGCATCGGTGTTCACTTGGGCGTCGGTGTTCACTGGGCATTTGTATACACTATTTGCATCTGTATACACTCAACGTTCAATAACGTATTTATTGATCCTGGAAGCGGGGTGATGTCTCCCTGTATATCACTCTCCTGAGCTATGTGATACAGCACTAAGTCTCTACCTACCATTGGGTATGAGTAGTTGGATAAGTGCCTGATGCATATGAGTCTGTAAGCTATTGCTGCGTTTCTTTCGCTCTGCGACTGAATACATTAAATGTCCTATATAAGTTAATGCAGTAATATGTTTCTCCTACATACAGATGGAGCCTCCGTTGTTGTAGCTCCCGCTGTGACTAGACGCACCCGCCTGGGCGCACCTAGTCACTGTGAGCATCTCCGTCTGGGCGAGCGCATGTGCCCGGACGGAGACGCTCCCCATTCACTTGAATGGAGAGCATCCCCGTCCGGGCGCGCCCAGACAGAGACGCTTGCAATCGAAAGCATCTCCGTGCACTCCTGGCATGACTAGGCGGACAGATCGCCTACTCACGCCGGCAGTGCACGCCTGCGCCTCAGCCAGCAAAGATAACACTGGCTCCATCTGTACTTGAAATGTATCTGTAGTTGAATATGCGCTCATATTGCTTATTATTATTATAATGTATAACTTGTGACTGATTGCTAGTGTAATTGCTGACTTTACTATTCCTGACAGTTTCTGTGTATATACCAATCCTCAATGCTGGTGCAAGGCAGGGAGGGATCGGATTGTATGTCACTTTAACAAGCTATAAAGTGATTTCAGTCACAAATTGTGTAATTAACACCATACAGGTGTGTGATTTGTTTCCCATGTCTAAGAGAGGCATGGATGAGGAGGATACACTATCCACAGTAGCACCAACACTGATTTCATGTTTGTCCTGCAAAGCTGGTTTAACCTCTCAGGATCTGGTTCAAAATGGATTATGTGCAAGTTGTTTTTGTTTTCACCAAAGCCTCCTGAATAATCCTAGGCACATGGGCTTCTTTTGCACAGACATTATCCAATATAGCTCAGCGGATAGTGCCAGCTCCTATACTAGAGATAGGCTACCCTGTTAACCCTTACATGCAGCATTCCCCCTGGGTTTTATCACATCCAGTACAGGAATCTGCAGCCTTTCAACAAAAACAGGCTGATAGGCCTGTGGAAAATAAATCACACAGACATGAAACAACATCTTCACAGTCTACATGTTTCAGATGGGGACAATTCAGGGGATGAGGATTCCTTGCATTCTGGTTCTGCATACAGAGATGAGGATGAAGGTCCCAGCTCAGTGGATATACCTGAGCTAATTAGTGCTATAAAAACCATTCTATCCTTAGAGGAGGCAGTAGAGCCTTTGTTAAAATCCAAGGCTTCTGTATTTAAACATCCCAAAACAGTCAGAACTGAATTTCCGGGGTCAGAACAGCTGATGGAGATTATGCAAGAGGCTTGGGTCACACCCAGTAAGAAATGGAATTCCCATTATCCTATTCCAGCTGAGGACTGTTTAAAAAGGGAGGTAGCTCCCAAGGTAGATACGCACATCATTTGATTGGTGCGAAAATCTACATTGCCTCTTCCTTCAACATCATTAAATGATGTCACGGATAGAAAATTTAAAAATAATAATTTTCTCCTTGTCTGGGCCAATTGTAAGACCAGCCATGGCTTCAGCCTGGATGGCAAAAGCAGTGGCGGCCTGGGCTGATGCATTGGAGGATGATCTCTCATTGGCATCTAGAGAGCAAAAATCCCATATTGCACATATTAAACAGGCGGCTATTTTTATGGAAGAAGCAACCTTGGATATGGGTACTATTTACAGTGGTATTTTAGTATCCTGCACTAGACTTCAAATATAATTATTGATACTTTCAAGTCGTACAGAACCAGCCACTCAGAATTAATCCTCTTTTACCCCTATTATCTTAAGTAAGAATATTAAAAGTTACGTTTTAAAATTAACAATCATATCAATTTAATCATCACATATACAAAATATAAAAGAGTGCTCCAAAAAAGCAATATTTCTTTTTTTTTTGGCAACTGCCAATAAGTAGATATTAACATATGGGTACTATTGCCTCTCAAGCTTTGGCTCAGCAGTAGCAGCTCGCAGAGCGGTTTGGCTACGAACATGGAAGGCTGACTCAGAGTCCAAGAAGGTTCTAGAGTCTTTGCCTTTTATTGGAGATATTCTTTTTGTAAAGAATTAAACAGTATTTTGGAGTCAGAGGCAGACTCCAAGAAAGTGAAGTTTCCTTCAACCCACAAATCCAAACCTAGGTTTCCAGCTTTTCGTCCCTTCCGGACTCAGGGAAAAGCAAAAGGAAAGGGTTATGGCAAACAGTTCCAATCTGATAAATCTGGTAAGACTAAAAAGCATTGGTCTACCAGAGGGCCTGCTTCCAAGCCAGAAGATAAGCCATCAGCCTGATGGTTCGGGCCTCCACCTGGGGGACCCCAGAATGGGAGGCTGACTTTTTCATTTTACACAGATCTGGCAGCAGTCCACCACAGATGCCAGGGTGCAAGAAGTTTCCTTCAACCTACAAATCCAAACCTAGGTTTCCAGCTTTTCGTCCCTTTCGGACTCAGGGAAAAGCAAAAGGAAAGGGTTATGGCAAACAGTTCCAATCTGATAAATCTGGTAAGACTAAAAAGCATTGGGCTACCAGAGTGCCTGCTTCCAAGCCAGAAGATAAGCCATCAGCCTGATGGTGCGGGCCTCCACCTGGGGGACCCCAGAATGGGAGGCTGACTTTTTAATTTTACACAGATCTGGCAGCAGTCCACCACAGATGCCAGGGTGCAAGAAGTGGTATCTCACGGTTATGCGTTTGCTTTCAAGAAACACCCTCCACAAAGGTTTTCTTGTATCAGCTCGTCTTCAGTAGAAACGAAGGCCAGGGCATTACAAGAGGCAGTTCAGAAGTTGCTTCAATCAGGAGTGATAACTCCAGTCCCGCCTGCGCAACAAAGACAAGGTTTCTATTCCAACCTGTTTCTAGTTCAGAATCTGAATGGGTCGTTCCGGCCCATACTCAATCTCAAGGTGCTGAACAAGTACATTTGGGTGCCTCATTTTCATATGGAAACTTTAAGTTCCATTATTTTGGCCATGGAGCCGGAGGATTTTATGGTATCCCTGGATATCCAGGATGCTTACCTGCATGTTCCTATAGCACAGTCCCATCAGTGCTATCTCAGGTTTGCTATCCTCCAGCAACACTTTGTTTCAGGCCCTACCATTTGGACTGGCCACAGCTCCAAGAGTGTTCACCAAAATTATGGTGGTAATGGCGGTTTATCTCCGTCGACAGGGGATAAGGATATTTCCATACCTCGATGATTTATTAATCCTGGTGCAGTCTCAGGAATTGCTTTAGTGTCATCTGCAACAGACAATAGCTTGTTTACAGAAACATGGTTGGCTCATAAATTGGGCAAAGTCGTCCCTGGTTCCGACATATGGCGCACTTGTTTTTACCTCTGAATAAAATATCCACAATACAGTCGAGGATTCAGGAGCTGCTACACAGTCAAAGGGTATCCATTCACGCAGTTATGCATGTGATGAGATCAATGGTGTTGACATTCGACATGGTGGAGTATGCTCAATTCCACTTGAGGCCTCTTCAATGTTTGATCCTTTCCAAATGGAATAGGTTACATCAGGCAATAAAAACTCAGACTTTGGTCCTTCCTCTGGAAGTATAGGGGTCATTAGCCTGGTGGCTACAGACATCCCATCTAGACAAAGGGAGACCCTTTTGGATCTCAGATTGGGAGGTTCTAACAATGGATGCCAGTCTTCTGGGCTGGGGAGCAGTGTCAGAAAAAAGTTGATTCCAGGGGCAGTGAACCAAGGAAGAAAGTTACCTGCCAATTAATATATATTGGAACTTCATGCTTTATATATGGAACTCATTCAGGCAAAGGACATTCTTCAGGGGAAACCAGTTCAAATTCGCTCTCACGATGCAATGGCAGTAGCATACCTCAATCATCAGGGAGGAACTCGAAACCAAAAGGCAATGAAGGAGGTATGCCGCACATTAAGGTGGGCAGAACTTCATCATCCAGCCTTGTCCGCAGTGTTCATTTCTGGAGTCCTAAACTGGGAAGTGGATTTTCTCAGTCGACACGCCATTCATGCAAATGAATGGGCTTTACACCCCAAGGTCTTCCAGGCTCTGGTAGACAAGTGGGGGTTGCCGGAAATAGAGCTCATGGCTTCCCGTCAGAACAACAAAGTTCCTGCATACGGGTCAAGGACAAAGGATCCCAAAGGGACTTTCGTCTGGCCTATGTGTTTCCACCGATCGCCCTATTGCCCAGGGTGATGCGAAAAGTAAAACAGGGAAAGGGCACCATGATACTAATAGCTCCAGCTTAGCCCAGAAGACATTGGTACACAGATGTGCAGTTGGCTGTCATCAGATCTGCTGTCTCAGGGTCCTTATTATTACAAGCACCTGGATCGGCTGTCTTTGACGGTGTGGCTCTTGAGACTTCCATCCTGAAAGCAAAAGGATTTTCACAACAGGTAATTCAAACAATGCTTAGAGCAAGGAAACCATCCTCAGCTTGCATTTATTACTGAATATGCCATGCTTATATTCAGTGGTGCAGTGCCAGGAAATTTGACCCTAGGTCTTTCAGAGTTTCCAGAGTCCTAGCATTTCTTCAAGCAGGAATGGATAAAAGGTCTACGGGTGGCTTCCTTGAGAGTTCAGGTGTCAGCATTGACTGTATGGTTTCAAAAGAAAATTGCTAACCTACAGGCTGTTCACACTTCCAAGGAATGCTCCACATCCAACCTCCGTTTGTTCCTCCTACAGCTCCTTGGGATCTAGGTATAGTCCTAAAAGGTGCTTCAAGCTGCTCCATTTGAACCACTGACGCAACTAGATCTTAAATGGTTGACAGCTAAACCTCTCTTTTTACTAGCTATTGCCTCAGCTAGAAGAGTGTCAGATTTAGGGGCATTGTTATGTCGCACTCCTTTTCTCATCCTTTTTTCATCCAGATAGAGCCATTCTCAGAACCAATTCTGGTTATCTTCCTAAGGTAGTGTCTAAATTCCACCTTAACAAAGAAATTGTAGTACTGGCTTTTCAAGGGCCGGATCTTTCTGCGGGAGATGCATCTTTGGACGTAGTCTGTGCTCTAAGAATCTACGTGGATCGTACTAGTGCCATCAGAAAAACAGAAACTCTCTTCGTTCTCTACGGATTTCACATTGTCACGGTTGTCACATTGTCATGTTTACACTAAGTGTAGTCACATATTATGAAATGTACAAAGTGATAGCCAAAAAACGAAGAAAAAAACCCCAACCTGTTTTGACCATTGTCATCTTGACTTTTTGACCCTGTGGACATTTTGTACCTGTCTACTTTTACTTGTCAATCTTTTAACCCTGTCGACCTAATGCATGTAAACCATATGGGGTCGACCTAATGACTGTCTTTCTAGTTAGTGTAACTCTTCCACACCACACCCAGATATTGTACAGCCATACTCACAGATAGACATACGGATAGCGGAGGTAGATTGCAGCATACAGTGGACCAGCTGTTCATGTATGTATGTATGTATGTATGTAGGCACTGGCAGCAGGATTGACAGCGTCCCCCACCGTTAATAAATCCTACTGCACACCAATATCTAAAGGTTCAATATACCTGTAGATGCCCTCTTAGTGTAGAACCATACCTGTAGCTTCTCTGGGAATATAGCCCACCACTCATAGATCCCTACAAAGTGTAGAACCACTCCACTACCTTCTCTGGGAATATAGCCCACCACTCATAGATCCTCACTTAGTGTAGAGCCATTTCACTACCTTGTCTGGGAATATAGCCCACCACTCATACTGTAGATCCTCACTTAGTGTAGAACCATTCTACTACCTTCTCTGGGAATATAGCTCGCCACTCATAGATCCCCACTTAGTGTAGAACCATTCGACTTAACAGATACATAGCATAATATAGTACAGAACCATATCACTACCTTCTCTGGGAACAGCTTGCCACTCATAGATCCCACTCAGTGTAGAACCATGCCACTACCTTCTATGGGAATATAGCCCACTACTCATAGATCCCCACTTATTGTAGAACAATTGCACTACCTTCTCTGGGAATGTAACTTGTCACTCATAGATCCCCACTCAGTGTAGAACCATACCACTACTGTTTCTAGGAACAGCTTGCCACTCATAGATCAAACTTAGTGGGGAACCATTCCACTACCTTCTCTAGGAATATAGCCCACCACTCATAGATCCCCACTTAGTGTAGAACCATTCCACTACCTTCTCTGGGACTATAGCTTGCCACTCATAGATCCTCACTTAGTGTGGAACCATTCCACTACCTTCTATTCCATTTATGAAGGATTGCTTTTTCAGTGAGTGTGAAAATAACATTCAAAGGGAAAATAATCTGGAGCCAAGTGACATGGCAATTACATTAATCTAAAACCAATTTTACTGCATTCGCAAAACGAATTTCCCAGGTTACCATTCAGGATTCTTGACTGTTTTGAGCTGGTCACAAAGACTGGGAAATACATTATTTCAGTACTACTGCTGTGTAATTCTATGTAGCCAACTTGTCACCATGCATGCTACTGTAGTTCAGTTTGGATAAATAATGGCGGACATGCCAGATTAAAAAAAAGAACATTAAAATAAAATAACATCCATGTTTGCTGAAATGATTGGTAAATTTTATTTCAGTTACATTCTGATTGGTTTAGACAATTTGGTGGATACACTGCATCTAGGTCAGTGGTTCCCAAACTGTGTGCTGTGGCACCCTGGGTGCCCTGAATTCATGGTCCAGGACCAATTCAAATATTTATGGTCAATGTAATATGCAAAACCAGTGCTGGTGGCTGCCAATCATAACATATGTGGACAAACAGAAGTGAATCATGTCCCTCACCACATAACTGAACCTAAGGATGACATATAAATGAAATTTACTTCATTTAATATTTTTCTCTGAATTGCTCAATAAGAAACTTTTAGCCTAGGGGTGCCATGAAAACAATTCTGATTCAAAAAAGTTTGGGAACCACTGATCTAGGTGTTAAATCTTACAAGTCTCGGTCCCACTAGCATTGGTAGAAGGTCTGTTATATTTCTGCCTAAATCCTAATGTTTTCTAACTTGTGAGCTGTAGTTCTCTACATGTGATACATTACTGCAATAATCTGCGCTAGCAGCTCTTCAGATTTGAAGAAGATGTAAAATGAGAAATTGCATTGAGATTTCCCATGAAATATATTTGAATAGTGTCTCATTTTGCTTGATACACTTACGGTAAATAATAAATGCTATTCATTTATAAACACTTCAGTCACAATCATTTTAATGTAAGGGTACTTCAATACATGATCCGGCTACATGTCTATCTCCCAGCAACACAATTTTATGAGTTTACACCATTTATATTATAACTTGGTTAAAAAGAGATAAAAACCAGAAATGATCAGTCCTCTGCAGAGTGACGGAAAAATAGGATTTTACTTACCGGTAAATCTATTTCTCATAGTCCGTAGAGGATGCTGGGGACTCCGTAAGGACCATGGGGAATAGATGGGCTCCGCAGGAGATAGGGCACTTTAAGAAAGCTTTGGATTCTGGGTGTGCACTGGCTCCTCCCTCTATGTCCCTCCTCCAGACCTCAGTTAGAGAAACTGTGCCCAAAGGATATGAACAGTACGAGGAAAGGATTTATGTAACCTAAGGGCGAGATTCATACCAGCCACACCAATCACACAGTATAACTTGTGATAAACTACCCAGTTAACAGTATGAACAAGTAACATAGCCTCGGTTCAAGACCGACCAACTATAACATAACACTTATGTAAGCAATAACTATATACAAGTCTTGCAGAAGAAGTCCGCACTTGGGACGGGCGCCCAGCATCCTCTACGGACTACGAGAAATAGATTTACCGGTAAGTAAAATCCTATTTTCTCTAACGTCATAGAGGATGCTGGGGACTCCGTAAGGACCATGGGGATTATACCAAAGCTCCCAATCGGGCGGGAGAGTGCGGATGACTCTGCAGCACCGATTGAGCAAACAGGGTATCTTATAGAACTCTGCAAAGGTGTTTGACCCCGACCAAGTAGCAGCTCGGCACAGTTGTAGTGCCGAGACCCCTCGGGCAGCCGCCTAAGAAGAGCCCACCTTCCTAGTGGAATGGGCCTTAACCGATTTAGGCAATGGCAATCCTGCCGTAGAATGCGCCTGCTGAATCGTGTTACAGATCCAGCGAGAAATTGTCTGCTTTGAAGCAGGAGCGCCAACCTTGTTGGCCGCATACAGAACAAACAGAGCTTCAGTCTTCCTGATCCTAGCTGTTCTGGTCACGTAAATCTTCAAAGCCCTGACCACATCCAGGGACTCGGAGTCCTCCAAGTCCCGTGTAGCCACAGGCACGACAATAGGTTGGTTCATATGAAAAGATGAGACCACCTTGGGCAGAAATTGAGGACGAGTCCTCAACTCTGCCCTATCCACGTGAAAAATCAGGTATGGGCTTTTATATGATAAAGCCGCTAATTCCGAAACACGCCTTGCAGAAGATAAGGCCAACAACATGACCACTTTCCAAGTGAGGTATTTCAACTCCACTGTTTTGAGTGGTTCAAACCAATGTGACTTCAGGAAACTTAATACCACATTAAGATCCCAAGGCGCCACCGGAGGTACAAAGGGAGGCTGAATATGCAGCACTCCCTTCACAAAAGTCTGTACTTTAGGAAGAGAAGCCAATTCTTTTTGAAAGAAAATGGATAAGGCCGAAATTTGGACCTTTATGGACCCTAATTTTAGGCCCAAATTCACTCCCGTTTGAAGGAAGTGAAGCAGACGGCCCAAATGGAACTCCTCCGTAGGAGCAGCTCTGGCCTCACACCAAGAAACATATTTCCGCCATATGCGGTGATAATGTTTCGATGTCACATCCTTCCTAGCCTTGATCAGGGTAGGAATGACCTCCTCCGGAATCCCTTTTTCAGCTAGGATCCGGCGTTCAACCGCCATGCCGTCAAACGCAGCCGCGGTAAGTCTTGGAACAGACAGGGCCCCTGCTGCAGCAGGTCCTGCCTTAGAGGAAGAGGCCACGGATCTTCTGTGAGCAACTCTTGCAGATCCGGATACCAAGTCCTCCTTGGCCAATCTGGAACAATGAGAATTGTTCTGACCCTTCTTAGTCTTATTAATCTCAACACCTTGGGTATGAGAGGCAGAGGAGGAAACACACAGACCGATCTGAACACCCATGGTGTCACCAGAGCGTCTACCGCTACCGCCTGAGGGTCTCTTGACCTGGCGCAATACCTCTTTAGCTTTTTGTTGAGACGGGACGCCATCATGTCTATTTGAGGCAGTCCCCACCGATCCACGATCTGTGTGAAGACTTCTTGATGAAGTCCCCACTCTCCCGGATGCAGGTCGTGCCTGCTGAGGAAGTCCGCCTCCCAGTTGTCCACCCCCGGGATGAACACTGCTGATAGTGCGCTTACATGGCCTTCCGCCCAGCGCAGAATCCTGGTCGCCTCTGCCATGGCCACTCTGCTCCTTGTGCGGTTTACATGAGCCATTGCCGTGATATTGTCCGACTGAATCAGAACCGGTTTGTTCTGAAGCTGCTCCTCCGCCTGGCGTAGGGCGTTGATGTGGAGACAAGTCTCTAGGCTTGACCAGAGACCTTGGAAATTTCTTCCCAGTGCGACAGCCCCCCAACCTCGGAGGCTCGCGTCCGTGGTCACCAGGATCCAGTCCTGAATGCCGAACCTGCGACCCTCTAGGAGGTGAGGACTGTGCAGCCACCACAGGAGAGATACCCTGGCCCTGGGAGACAGGGTGATCCGTTTCTGCATCTGTAGATGGGACCCGGCCCATTTGTCCAATAGGTCCCATTGGAAAGTCCTCGCATGGAACCTGCCGAAGGGGATGGCCTCATATGAAGCCACCATCTTCCCCAGAACCTTTGTGCAATGATGCACCGAAACCTTTTTTGGCTTTAAAAGGTTCCTGACCAGGGCTATGAGCTCCTGAGCCTTCTCCACCGGAAGAAAAACTCTTTTTTGGTCTGTGTCTAGAATCAGGCCCAAAAAGGTCAGACGCGTTGCAGGTACTAGCTGGGATTTCGGTAAATTGAGAATCCAGACGTGCATCTGCAACGTCTTCACGGACAGAGACACGCTGTCCAGCAACTTCTCCCGAGATCTCGCCTTTATAAGGAGATCGTCCAAGTACGGGATAATTGTGACTCCCTGCTTGCGCAGGAGCACCATCATTTCCGCCATTACCTTGGTGAAAATTCTCGGGGCCGTGGAAAGACCAAACGGCAACGTCTGAAATTGGTAGTGACAATCCTGTACTGCAAATCTCAGAAACGCCTGGTGAGGGGGGAAAATCGGAACATGAAGGTACGCATCCTTTATGTCCAGGTACACCATCCAATCCCCTCCCTCCAGGCTGGCGATGATCATTCTGATCGATTCCATTTTGAACTTGAACCTCTTCAAGTACAGGTTCAGGGATTTTAGATTTAGAATGGGTCTGACCGAACCGTCCGGTTTCGGTACCACAAACAGGGATGGAGATGAGGAACCTTGATTATCACCTGTTGAATGTACAATTTGTGAATTGCCGCTAACACTAGCTCCCTCTCTGACGGGGAAGCCGGCAGAGCCGATTTGAAAAACCGGCGAGGGGGCACATCTTCTAATTCCAGTCTGTATTCTTGGGAAACAATCTCTATTGCCCAGGGATCCACCTGTGATTGAACCCAGACGTGGCTGAAAAGACGAAGACGTGCCCCCACTTGATCTGACCCCCTCCCCCCCCCGGAAAGCCCCAGCGTCATGCTGTGGACTTTGCGGAAGTAGGGGAGGACTTCTGCTCCTGGGAACTAGCTGAGTGCAGCTTTTTTCCCTTGCCTTTACCTCTGGCAACAAAGGACGATCCTCGTACCTTCTTGTTTTTATTGGAACGAAAGGACTGCATTTGATAATGTGGTACCTTCTTAGAATGCTGCGGGGAACATAAGGTAAAAAATTTGATTTACCGTCCGTAGCAGTAGAGACTAGGTCCGAGAGGCCTTCTCCAAACAACTCATCCCCCTTGTAAGGCAATGACTCCATATGCCGCTTTGAGTCGGCGTCTCCCGTCCACTGTCGGGTCCACAAGAGCCGCCTAGCAGAAATAGACATAGCGTTTATTCTAGAGCTTAGTAAACAAATGTCTCTCTGAGCATCCCTCATATACAAGGCAGCATCTCTGATATGCTCCATGGTCATTAGAATGCTATCCCTATCTAAGGTGTCCATCTCCGTAGATAAGGAGTCTGCCCATGCCACGACCCCACTACAAACCCAGGCCGACGCCATGGCCGGCCTAACTATAGTTCCTGAATGTGTGTAAATGTGCTTCATGGTAATTTCCTGCTTGCGATCAGCAGGATCCTTGAGGGAAGCAGTATCCGGAGAAGGCAGTGCCACCAGTGCCAAGCGTGTCAGCGCCTCGTCTACTTTAGGCGCAGATTCCCATCGTATCCGATTCTTCTGTGGAAAAGGATACGCCATGAGAATCCTTTTGGGAACATGGAGTCTCCTATCCGGAGATTCCCAAGCCTTTTCGCATAATTTGCTTAGCTCAAATGAGGACGGAAACGTGACCTCAGGCTTTTTCCCTTTATACATGTGAACCCTCGTGTCAGGGACAGGGGGTTCCTCCGTGATATGCAAAACCTCTTTTATGGCAATAATCATTTACCTAATACCTTTTGCCACCTTCGGCTGTAATTTTGCATTCTCATAGTCAACACTAGAGTCAGTATCTGTGTCAGCGACCTGGGATATGGGGCGCTTTTGAGACCCTGAAGGTCCTGGCACCACAGGGACAGGCACGGACTGGCTACCTGACTGATCCCTAGCTTCAGCTTTGTCTAATCTTTTATGCAGGAGATTTACATTTGCATTCAAGCCATTCAGCATATCCACCCAGTCCGGTGTCGGCGTTGCCGACGGTGACCTGACATTCAAGCACTCCCCCTCCACATTAAGCGAGCCTTCCTCATCAAACATGTCGACACACACGTACCGACACACTGCACACACCCAGGGAAACTTTTTCTGAAGACAGTATCCCCTGAAAGGCCCTTTGGAGAGACAGAGAGAGAGTATGCCAGCACACACCCCAGCGCAACAACCTGGAGACCAACACAGAATGCTTTTCCCCAGCAGCGCTGTATTATACTTTATCCGCCAATTATGTGCCCCCCTCCTCTCTTTTTAAACTCCCTTCACCGTGTGTAAGCAGGGGAGAGTCCGGGGAGCTTCCTCTCAGCGTTCTGTGGAGAGAGAATGGCGCTGGTGAGTGCTGAGGGAGAAGCCCCGGCCCCTCGACGGCGGGCTTCTGTCCCGCTCAAAATCGTGTAAAATGGCGGGGGCTCAATTATATACATGTACAGTGCCCAGCTGTACATGTATATACCTATTTGCCATCTAAGAGGTGTTATTATTGCTGCCCAGGGCGCCCCCCCCCTGCGCCCTGCACCCATACAGTGACCGGAGTGTGTGAGGTGATGTGGAGCAATGACGCACAGCTGCAGTGCTGTGCGTTACCTCTGTGAAGCTGAAGGCTTCTGCCGCCTGAGACGTCTTCTTGCTTCTGTTCTTCTGGCTCTGTGAGGAGAACGGCGGCGTGGCTCCGGGGGTGGACGCCCAGGACGAACCTGTGTTCACCCCCTCTGAAGCTAATGGTGTCCAGTAGCCGAGGAAGCAGATCCTATCAGTAAAGTAGGTCTGCCCCTCTCTCCTCAGTCCCTCGATGCAGGGAGCCTGTTGCCAGCAGTGCGCCCTGTGAAAAAAGTAAAAATCCAAACAAAAATGCTTTCTGTAGCAAAGAACTCAAGAGAGCTCCCTGCAGTGCGCCCTTCATCCTCTGGGCACAGTGTAAAACTGAGGTCTGGAGGAGGGACATAGAGGGAGGAGCCAGTGCACACCCAGAATCCAAAGCTTTCTTAAAGTGCCCTATCTCCTGCGGAGCCCGTCTATTCCCCATGGTCCTTACGGAGTCCCCAGCATCCTCTAGGACGTTAGAGAAATAAGTATCAGCCATCCACTTGTCTCTGTTATACTCCGCTAGCTTAGATGTAATAGTACTCTACAAGTCTTTAGTACAGGCTCAGGCAACTAGTCCCACAGCAGCTGGAAGGCCGCATATTGCCCACCCCTGCTCTACACACTGTAAAGAAACCCAGGATAGATGTAAAAATATACCAAACAGCACTATGCGCCTGACATGTACAATTAGGCATTTAAATGCAGCAGGGTTTTTTTTTTTTATCTTACTTTGTTTTTCTTTTACTTTACAGTTTTGCCTCACAAAGATGAGTCACTTAAATAAAACATGGGAACTGTAATCAGGCTACAAAGAAATGCATTAACAACACCAGACACAATCACAAGTTGAACCACATATATTATTTACTTTAGAACTGCTTTGAAATCTTACCCATGACTTTTTTTCAAAAATGCTTATTTTACTCAATTTAAGTCATATAGGAAACCAGATGATGCATTTGCATTGGGATTTTTCTGCATCCACACAGGGCAGTGACAGTCCTGACAGACTTACTTACCAGTACCCATAACTTGGGGTCGTACCAAAACTAGGAATATTACTGTAACTCAATGTGATTATTCACCTTGCAAGGAGCTGACTGTTGTGATTTGCACCCGGGAGAACTTTGGTCATGATTCTAATGTGGATGCATACCAGGAATATCTGCATTTGAAGTGCAGTGGGAAACCACAGACCATGCATAAGCACACCAATGAGGACTGAAAGAGATTAATCCATCCGTTAACGGATCACTTTTTCTGTGAAACTGGCGTTTTTGGGTGGAGGCCATTGTGGGCATGCAGTCAGACTTCTCTTGGAGCATGCAATCACCATGAACGGCATTCCAGAACGTGCCAGCCGGCGGTGGCGAAAGTTTTTTTTTTTAATGTGGGTGAGCCAGTGCGGGGGTTGCATAGAAATAGTCCCCACAGACCCTGTAGCGTCTTGGGAGCACCCACCCAAAATGGCCACCGCGGAGGCAGGAGACAGATGCTGGAGGTCAAATAGGATCTCCTGCATCTGTCTCCTGCTGTGCTGTGGCCATTTTGGGTGGGCTTTTTTTTAACACTATAAGGGCTATTTTTATGCAGCCCCCTACAGCCCCTGGTGCTCTATGTAGAGGCAGCGAGCAAGGAAACCCCTTGGCAATGAGTAAGAGAGCCCTGGCAACGGGCAGTGAAACTCCTTGGCAATGAGCAGGAAACCCCTTGGCAACGTGCACGAGATCCCTGGTAGCGGGTATGAAACCCTTGGCAATGAGCAAGAAACTCCTTGGCAACGAGCATGAGACCCCTGGCAGCAAATAGGGAAACCCTTGGCAACGAGCGTGAGACCCCTGGCAGCGAGCAGGGAAACCCCTTGGTAAGAAACATGAGACCACTGGCAACGAGCAGGGAAACTCCTTGGCATGAACAGGAAACCCCTTGACAACGAGCATCAGACCCCTTGCAGCAAGCAGAGAAACCCCTGGGCACTTGTGTAATGGGCATTATGGTGTCTCAAGTAATAGGCAATACGGTGTGGCATAATGTGTAATGGGCATTACGGTATGTGGCATCATGTGTAATGGGCATTACAGTGTGTGTCATACTGTGTAAGTGGCATTACTATAAGGATGAAAAATGACAAATAAGGTAAGAAGCATGAATCAGGATTTTTATTTTTCCTGTGGTGGCCAATGTCTGGGCGTGCATTTTGCAAAACGGGGGTATAAGGTAGTCTTTTCCTGCAAGGTCATGCCCCAAATTCTTTATTCTTACATAGGAAAGGCTTTATTCTTACAAAGGTGCCCTGCAAACTGTAGCTCCTCCCACATTGCCACAAAGCCAAATTTGTTGGCTCACAGGTTCTCACAGTGCATGTTTTGCAGGTATCCTTACAGAATCACAATAATTAGCTCCACCTGTGGACTTTTTAAAATGTTTCAGTGAGTAATTAATACACCTGTGCACTTGCTGGGTTACCTGCAAAACATGCACTGTGTGGGGTCCTGAGGACCGAGTTTGAGAACCACTGTGTTAGCTAATGGACAAAACCAGAGCCGGCCCTAGCCAATTTGATGCCCTAGGCAAAATTTTGTCTGGTGCCCCCTAGCTCCGCCGCTAGTTCTGCATCTGTACCTGCAACGCTCAGGTAGTGGGGCCCACCGGGGGGTTACCCTGTGGGCCAGTTCAACTCTGCACAATGCCACACAGTAATGACCATAATACATATAATTCCACACAGTAAAGGAACCTTACACATATGCCCCACATTAGTAATGCCCATAATACACATAATGCCACACAGTAATGCACCTTACACATATGCCCCACATTAGTAATGCCCATAATACACATATACTGCCACAGATACTGCCACACTTGCTGGTTATACAAAAAGATCAGTATCAAACATGTAGAAACTGTCCATTCTCTTCACTATTCAGTGTGTTTGCTGGTGTCTGTTACTGCATGCCCTTTACTTTATACTGTGGGAGCTAAATGCTCTGCCCTCCAGTCTGATGTGTCCAAAAGTCACGCTGCACTGATGTTTCATATAGAAATAGCACAACGCAACTTACTGACCACGTTACAGTGCTAGATGGCAGGGGAATTTTACGGTATGGACTGACTAGGAAATAAAGTGTGGGGAGAACACTGCCCATGTTATGTCCCTGCAGACACCTGGGGTTTGCACAGGGATAAGGGACACACACAGGATGGCAGGGTCCCCCTCCCCCATGTGCACAAGCAGTATAGGTGATGTCAGATTTATGTGAAGCAGTCTTCCAAAATACACATGTGTTATCATAAGAAGCCATCCAGTAATAACCTTATATAGTCAGTGAAAATGTCACAGGTCCAGGAATTGCATTTACTGGGTGTCTGCTGTCTGTCTGAGGTCTCACAAGTCAGGGGCATTCAAGCATGTCAAAGGAAGTTTAAGGCACAGTGTGCATTTTTTTTGACAAATGTAAACAGCAGTGTATACAAGTACTGATTGAATACATTTGGAAAGTACCAGTTAGTTTGCGGACTGTCCCTCTCAGCATGAGTTGCTGCAGGGACATGCTTGGATGCCCCTAGACATGCTTGAATGCCCTAGGCAAATGCCTAGCCTGCCTATAGCTAAGGCCGGCTCTGGACAAAACCATGTGCACTGCAGGGGGGGCAGATATAACATGTGCAGAGAGAGTTAGATTTGGATGGGGTGTGTTCAAACTCAAATCTATATTGCAGTATAAAAATAAAGCAGCCAGTATTTACCCTGCACAGAAATAAAATAACCCACCCAA
Organism: Pseudophryne corroboree; assembly: GCF_028390025.1. Classification (NCBI taxonomy): domain Eukaryota; kingdom Metazoa; phylum Chordata; class Amphibia; order Anura; family Myobatrachidae; genus Pseudophryne; species Pseudophryne corroboree. Next base: position 445,220,568 of record NC_086446.1, read on the forward strand.
ATCTAACTCTCTTTGCAAATGTTATATCTGCCCCACCTGCAGTGCACATGGTTTTGCCCATTAGCTAACAAATTAGCTGTTGCGATCTGGTCTGAATTAGGCCCTAAATTGTAGTTAACAATAAAGCTGCCCAGCATTTGGGGGCTACATGCAAAATCAGCCAGCATTTATCCTGTATGCAGAAATAATAACTTTCCCCCTCACAATGCAACATGTTTTGTCCAGGTGAATAGTTAATTGCTTTATTTGCTTTGCTCCCAGAATCAGCTGTATGTGGTATAAAATCCCTTAGAATACATGTAGTCTGTATAAGGGCCATTAGGATGCTCTCTGTATTTGCTATATGGGCCATTAGGATGCTCTCTGTGGTGGTCATTCCGAGTTGTTCGCTCGTTGCCGATTTTCGCTATGCTGCGATTTGTTGCTAAATGCGCATGATACGCAGAGCACATGCACTAAGTTATTTAACACAAAACTTAGTAGATTTGCTGGTGTTCGTACGACGCTTTTCAGTCGCACTGCTGATCGGTGAATGGTTGACAGGAAAGGAGCGTTTCTGGGTGGTAACTGAGCGTTTTCCGGGAGTGTGCTAAAAAACGCAGGCGTGCCAGGGGAAAACGTGGGAGTGGCTGGCTGAACGCAGGGCATGTTTGTGACGTCAAACCAGGAACTAAACGGAGTGAGGTGATCGCAATCTAGGAGTAGGTCTGGAGCTACTCAGAAACTGCAAAGAATTATTTAGTAGCAGTTCTGCTAATCTTTCATTCGCTATTCTGCTAAGCTAAGATGCACTCCCAGAGGGCGGCGGCCTAGCGTGTACAATGCTGCTAAAAGCAGCTAGCGAGCGAACAACTCGGAATGACCACCTGTATTCGGTATACTCAGGGCCGGATTAAGGGCCACATGGGCCTGGAGCTGAAAATGTTCAAAGGCCTATACTGAGAAGAGGAGGAGCTGTGACCAGAGCACTGTCAGTGTGGCCAGTACCATGTGGACATGTACACCCCCTACACCAATGGTTATTAAACTGTGTGTCTAGGCACCCTGGGGTGCCTCAGGGCACTTGCAGGGGTGCATTGGATTGGTGGTCCAGGGCCAATTCAAATTATGCATGGTCAATGTAATAGGGAAAACCAGCGCTGGTGGCTGCCAGGCATAAAATATGTGGACAAACGGAAGCTAATCTTGTCCCTCACCACACAATTGAACCTAATTGAACATATAAACACAAGTTACTTAAGTTAATATTTATTTGTAAATTTCTCAATTAGAGACTTTTGGCCTAGGGGTGCCATGAAAAAAGTTCTGATACTCTAGGGGCAAAGAGATAAAAAAAAAAAAAAAAATGGGAACCACTGCCCTACACTATTAGATCTCTCTCACCGAATACATAGAAATTGCAATACTTACTGTATGATTTATGGCTGACTCGGTGGTGAACTAGGCAGTTTGTCATTAACGTGCTGATGATGGGCCTATTTTTATTTGGAGATCTGGAGCTGCAGCTCAATCTGCCCCGTTGTTAATTTGTCCCTGGGTATACTGTAAGGTCTATTAGGATGCTCTCTGTATTTGGTATAAGTCCATTAGAATGATCTCCGTATTTGGCCAAAGGGCCATTAGGATGCCCTCTGTATTGTGTGTAGAAGTTACTAGAATGCTCTCTGTATTACATAGAGAGGCCACTAAGATATTTTCTATACTTCGTATAGGGACCATTAGATTAGGATGCTGTATTGTATTTCAATATATTAAGCATAACAAGCCTTCATATTGCATTGGTCATATAAAACGGAAACTACATTAAACAACCCACACCTACATTTTCTCTCCCACTCACTTGTACACTATGGTTCATGGGAGGAAAAGACTGGGCAACTTGCTCGTGTTTGCTCCTAAGGCCAAAAGTCGCCTGATCTCCCCTGAGCTCTTATGAGTCCGATGTCTTCATTTAAATGTCCATTTGTCTGCATCTTTCTTCCAGTCAGCATGTATCTATGTGTATTCCCCTTTACGCATGTGTCTTATTTCTGCCAATTTTCCTTTTTGCTGTCTTACTCCTACCTCCAATGATCTTTGTCTCACCCTCCTACTAGATTTGTACAAACTTAATCTCTAAATTGAAGAGGCGAGTGCAAGAAAGTCTTATGTTATGCTTAGAATAAGATTTTAGAGTTAAAGATAAATTATTAGAACTTTTTACATATACTAATGTTCAGTTTATAAATTCACATGCATCTTACCATGTTTAACTACATTTGGAAATATCTTGATCTCATAATAGTACATAACACATTCATCAATTAAAAAAAATATCAGAACAATGTAACACTACATTTCCATCTTATGTCCTTATTCCCTTCCTAAACCTCTCTCTCCTAGACTATTTACGTCTTACTTGGTTCTCCCCCTGGCAGAGCTGTCTATCAAGCAACTCTTCTCGATTTTCTGTCCGGCAACTAACTGAACTGCTCCTCCGCAATAAGCGTCTAAATCCACTACTAATCGGCAGAGCTGAGCGTTGGGAGCTTGAGCTAAACGTTCATTGGTCCTCAGGGAACTATCTCCCTCTCTCACTAATTGCAACTGTTCAGCACTATCCAGCATGTAAAGGCACAATCACATATTTTAATACAATAAGTATACACAGTAAATGCCCTGCCCACAATACATTTGCCTCTGGGTGACAGTCTCAAAGGAGCACATAGTGACATAGCTGCCATCAAGGGGGTACATGAGATACACATGTAAGGGACCCAGATGACGAGACAGGCTGCCTATAGAATGAATCAGCAGCAGTTTGACACTCAAATCATCAATGACATGGAATGGGACTAAGGGGTCTGCGGGTCTAGTTACCAGCCAAAGTACCAGCCAACCAGCTCCTGTCATTTTACAAACACAGGCCGTTCCTATTGGGTGTAGTACGGGTGACCGGCGGTCTCCTGACCGCCGGTCACCTTACCGACGCCGGGATCCCGGCGGGGAGGGGCGAGTGCAGCAAGCCCCTTGCGGGCTCGCTGCGCTCGCCACGCTGCGGGCTCGGTGGCGACCTGCGGTCGCCACGGGTTCTATTCCCACTCTATGGGTGTCGTGGACACCCACGAGTGGAAATAGTCCCTGTTGGTCGGCATGCCGACCATCGGGATAGTGAGCCGTCGGGCTCACGGAGGAGGTCATGTGACTGTCGGTCAGCCGACCGGCGGTCACATGACTACCACCCGTTCCTATTAGCAGCAAAAAAATAAATAAAAAAAAATGCTTTTATCATAATTTTTGCCCGATGGTTATATCAGAGTTCCAATTAGAGTCCGTTTTTTCTACGTGAAAAATTACCCGTTTTCACACGGAAACACACAAGATAAGTACCAGGACCCATGTGTTTTCACTGCTATGATCATGAAAACAGGTAATTTATCAGGATTTTTTTTTCCTCCTGGTGCTAATAGGATGCCGGCCACAGCCTGTAACATGACAGTTATGCTGGGTATAGACACGACCCGATATATTGGGGGAACGTTGTTCACAGATATATCGTGTCGGTCCTGAAGCACAGCCAATGGCCGACATATCTGCAGATATATCTGTGCAACGTGCTATGCGCACGTAGACTTGCTGCACAGGTTGCCGGTGACTAACATCACAACTGGGCGGACAAATGTAAATGCCCGCCCAGTTGTGACATCAGGCATGTATATGCACTTACCAATCGTCAGACAGTGGAACAGCCAGACGGCCGATCCGTCGTTCCAAGTGTGTCCCCAGCATTAGGAGCTGATTGTCTGGTACTTTATCTCCACTCACTTTATCTCTCTCCAAGGCTTAGTACACAGACCCCTAAGCGAGGAAAATGAGGCCCGTGGCTTGGTACTCTTTTCTCATAGATTTGCCACCTCCCCTGGTCTGGCTATTAACTAGCTGGAGTGCCTAATTTTAACACATTGGGCGGTATTCAAATGATATATCACGCCCAATCTCCTTTCTAAAATGATCTCCATTATCACGCATACTGTGCCAATAGTAATCAGGTTTAGCTGTGTAAAGGGTTGCGTGCTTCGCTACCCCGGGGGTAGCATGCTGAAATTATGATACCACGCCTCCGAGGGCAGAAACAGAACAGGTGTGGAAGGGGGTGAAAATAATTGAATATCGCCCATTGTATCTGATTCTGAGTTGGATGCTGCTATTCCGTCTGGCCCTGGCAGCCTACTTCCTTCCTTATACCAATGCAAGAATCAGCCCGTCTATACTGAAAATCTGCAAGCAGAAGCCCCTCCCGCTCACTGTTTAGTTTCTAGACTTGCACCCACCCATGCTGGTTGTATAAGATCCATCTGAAACAGACGTCTCACCTCATCTTCACACTCCGGTTGAGCACGGAAGTTGACATACAAGCCCAGGACACTGCCACAACATGGAACAGTTCTGTGCGTTTACGTTGTTGTCATCCAGATACCGCCCAGAAACACCAATTTCACAGAAAACGTGATCCGTCAATGGACAGATCCATCAGTACGTACCATCGATCTCTATCCAAGTGTGTATGTCTTATCCGGCGCAAACGCCAAATTCCTTCCAAGAAACATGCGTAGTATGCTGAACTCTGTGCGATCCACACACTTACTAATGGGGCACTGCTATTTATAGGTAGACAACATTTAACTATTTCTATTGAGGAAACAAGATTTTTTTTTGTTTTACTTTGACATAGGACACTACTTTCTTAAAACTCTTTATGAAGGCACCAGATGAAATGATGGTAAGGGAGTTAGGTCTAGGTAGGTTAGGGGACAGCATGTACAGTACGTTTCTGCCTCCCACCTCAGCTTCTGTAGCTTTTTTTTTTTTTTTCACTTATCTCACTCACCAGACGCACCTCTATTATTCAGCAATTCTTATGAATTTTTCCAGCATATTTATTGCCAACTTGTAAACGTATCACATTATTCAGAACACTGAACAAAACGGAACGGTGACTTGCTGTGAGACTTGCTTGAACATGGTGATTTTTATGACATACAACGATTTGCAACTTGAATGAAAATTGCAGTTTTTAACAAACCCAGAACCATTACAATAATGTTTAGAAGTCACACATTGGTGTAATGTCTAATACTTTATATTCCATGTGTATGTCACTTATCTATGGTGTATGCATTTGTGAATAGCAAGCTGTGCGTCTGACAGCAGGAGTATCCGTCCTCTTATTCCTCTTAGCACCAGGGACCCGAGGGAGAGGGGGGTACAAAGCACTCAGAGTAGGGGTAGCTTAAATATGCCTCCCAAGATGACGATGCCACCCCGCTGCAATGCACCGGCACTGTTTACTTCTGAAGCTGTCTTTTAACACCCCAATTATCATTCTCTATCACGTAGCATGTGGAGGAGACCAGTGAGGTGCGGTGAGGTCAATGGCTGGTGAGGCACTGGCCAGTATCAGAGCCAGATTTACATACACATATTTGCTTTGGTACTGACTTTTGAATATAAAATAAATTAGAATAAAACAAAGATGATATGAGTAATATAAAGATGACATTTATAAGTTATAAATGTCTTATTTGTATTATTCTAATAATTTGTATGCACAAAACTCTGAAATTCATCATACGGCTACTCTCCCTCTAGTGCAGACTTTTTCAACCAGTGTGCCGTGATCAGTTGCAAGGTGTGCCGCGGAGTCAGAGCCGCTTCCTGCACCTTCAGAGCGATACGTTGGCCCGGGCTCTTCTTAGCGGATCAGTCGTGTCCCGGTTGTGACCTATGCCTTGAAGACGCGGCAGTGTGACATCATAGGTCACAGCCACCACATCTCACCACCCAGACAGCCCACCTGCCTGCATACACATCTTCCAGTTCCCACCCGCATACAAAACTTTCCCTGCCCCACATCCACTCCTGACCAACCGCCCGCTGCTCAGTATTCGCTGTCCACTATGAACCATCTCAACTGAAGGACATGGGGGAGGACAGCTGACAGATAGGGGCTAATAATAATTATCTTATTTCTCCTGTGGGGAGCAAAAGGATTTATGGGGGGGGGGGGGGGGGAACAATGTGAATCATTTAATAGGATTTATGTGGGGAGCAGTGTGACATATTTTCCTGTGTAGGCCAGTGTATGTGTGGATTTTTTTTTACTGTGAGTGGCAATGTGTGTGTTTTTTTTTTTCCGTGGAGAACTGATGGTGTGCCTTGGCAATTTTAAAATATTATTCGGTGTGCCGCGAGTTAAAAAAGGTTGAAAATCACTGCTCTAGTGCCCAACCCTAATCCTCCCCCCTGGGCCCTAACCATCACCCTGACCGCCGGTATCCGAAAATGTCGGCGGTCGGTGTTCCAGCGTCAGGATTCTGAGTGGTGTCGGGATTCCAGCGCCGGTCACATAGCTGCCAGGAAGCTGACTGCATCCCCTAACAAATGCTTAAAGAAATAAAGGCAATTTAAAATAGGGGAAGACCCTGCCTATCTCCATTACAAGTTTAGTTGTAGCAGATGTACAGAGAGAAGGGCGAAGGCCACTGGGTAACCTATGCTGAGGATGTTATATTTCATAACATAAGTTAGATGCACAGAACAGCATCAATATAAAGGATATACCTCCTCTGTCCAGTGTATCTCCCCAATTTTTCCTTCTAAGGTGAAACGTGGGATTGCTAATATTTCCTATTTGTGACAAAGTACAACACGTGAATTCAGCTATGCCTCTTTGTACCCAGCTAATGGTTCACTGACTGTATCCCAGGTGTTACTCTGTACAGCTTTCGTTGGCCCATTTAATTAATAGTCTGCTTCAAACCACCTGTCCCTGGTTAATGGGTTCTTACTTGGGTCGTGACCCATTCTCAATACAGCTGGGACACTGGACAGTGTTGATTCTGGCACCTTTAAAGATTTTTTTTTTCCGTCCTACTCCAGTCTCTCTGAATTGCACACAGAATTCATACTGTAGATCATTAGCCTAACATGAAAATGACATTGCAAACGGGTCGGAACTGCGCACTGCGCATGCGAGTTATTGCCCGGCAACGGACGTCGCCGGGCAATGGCGTGCACACCGGAAAAAAAAGACACAGCGCCTATCGCAAGAAGATTGACAGCGGAGAGGCGTTCCGGGGCGGATACTCACCATTGGATGCCATTTCGAGGAGTGGTCATCCGAACGCTGGCGTGTCCAGGCAAACGGAGGGCGGATATCTGACGTCAAAGCTGGGAGGAACGTCGCTGGATCCGTCGCACAGGGTAAGTAGCTCCAGCCTTACTCTTCAACTGCACAAAACTTTTTTAGCTAAGCAGGGCTGCACAAGCGAACGCAGCCCTGCTAAGCTAAAATAAACTCCCCCTGGCTGCGATCAACTCGGAATGACCCCCTATGTCCCACCACAAAGCAAGAATGCCTCAAAATGAACGCTCTACCCCATTTCAGTAATTACTCTGTGCAAAAAGAACTCTTGTTCCTCACTGCCCGGCAAAACTTGGTGCACCAGCACATGCCTGCAAAGCACTTTGTAAGCAGGGGTGTCAGAACATTTATAGGTTGTGGGGGGCAAGTTAGAGTCTCAGTTTGGTGCTCCTGGGGGTGGAGCCACCAGGAGGAGGCGGCGGCGGGACTATGGGGACGAAATGGAGGCGGCAACACAGTTGTGAGAGAGAGTGAGAGCGTCAAGGATAGAAAGAGGGAGAGAGAGAGATGTGTCAGGGAGAGAGAGAGGGAGACTGTCAGGGAGAGAGAGAGGGAGACTGTCAGAGAGTGTGTCAGGGAGGGATAAAGAGTGTCGGAGAGAGAGGAGCAATAGGACAGAATGTTAGGGAGATAGCGGAGCAAGAGGAGAGAGTGTAAGGTGCATACACACGGTGCGATGTAACCTTACGATTTTGACTATTTAGTCAAAATCGTAAGGAAAGTTAGTGCAAATCTCACCGTGTGTCACTGTATACAGCTTGCGATACCGATGTGCGCTCCCGTAGGGTCGGTATCGCAAGAAAAGACAGACTGTGCAGGCAAGTCAACCTGGACTATATAGTGTACAATCTAGTACATAGTATAGTCAAAATTGGCACTTAGTCAAAATTTCACATAACTCTCAAGTAAAGAGTGTCAATATCGGTGGTTCAGGACTCCGAGGAATTTAGGGGAAATCGCAAAGTCAAAATCGGAGATAGTCAATATCTCACCGTGTGTATGCACCTTTAGAAAGAGAGAGAGAGAGAGTAGGAATGGGAGAGAGAGGGGGAGTGGAGCGAGCGGTAGAGGCACTACCTGGTTTCACAGCACACTCCTCTGCATTAGGCCACACCCCCTAAATAGACGCAAATCGCAGCACTGCTCTGCTGGGAGTCGGGGAGTGTTACTTGATCCCTGCACTGTACGGAGGCTGTGATGTGCGGTCAGAGTCGGCCTTAGGCATAGGCAAACTAGGCAAATGCCTAGGGCATTTGGTATGCTTAGGGGCACCAGCAGCTTCTGCTGATTAAAATGATATGCAGCATGCCTATATTCTGTGTGACTGCGGCTGTATCTGCATATGAAATGCTACGTTGTGTGTATTCCTGGAAATCACTGTAATGTAGCATTTCGTATGCAGATACAGCCGCAGTTGCACACAGCATATAGGCATGTCGCATATCATTTTAATCAGCAGAAGCTGCTTGTGCATCCTAGCCACATAGTACTGCAAATAATATGATGCATTTTCATAAACAAAAGGCGCCGACATTAGCAGAGCTGCCAGCTGACTCATGCCAGGCATCTCCTGCAGAACTAGCGGCGGTGCTATGGGGCACCAGCCAAAATCTTGCCTAGGGCATCATATTGGTTAGGGCAGGCTCTGTGTGCGGTCTTTCAACTGACCGCACAACGCTCCTTCTGTACATCAGGCAGCGCCTATCATGTTTCGGGGGAGCGAGCTGACCCCTTCTCCCCCCTTCCCCATCTACCTTTGTAAGGTCCGTTTTTACTCCACCCACCATATCTTCAGGCTGTGCAAACTCACTCCAAAAACCCACTGCACTTGACAGAAGTCATGGCTCCAAAGCTAACTGCATTGAGATCGGAGGTATTGGGGCTGATACAGTGTTGGAGGTAACTAAGGTGAAACGCCAAACACAAAATGTAGTATTTTCTCTCCTATGCAAAGCTGTGCACGTGTACCTGTCCTCTACTCAAAGACATTCCTCCTAAGAGAAGATATAATGAGGTTTCACATTTCCATATGTTCGACATTTGCATGAACAAGATCTCACTGAACTTCACCAATGCAAGAACGCTTTCTTCCCTACCCTGATCTGCCCATTTGCTGGTCACTGCACCCAAAGTGTATGACACTGCATAGCCACATTTGGGTGCATTTGTTGTGCATGCGCAGCGGTACTGTGTAAGATAGGCTACACAAATAAACCATATGTTCAACTCTGCACCAGCCCTCTTATGCTTTGTAAAGACCAATGTATACCGTATATATACCGGTGACGTGCGGTGAGCTAAATAGCTCAGGTGGCACTGGCTAGAACCAGAGCCAGATTTCTATGCAATTTTTGAGCCAAAGCGTACATCTGGGCATTATACACAGGTGCAGCAGTATAAACTCCTGGAAATCTGGTGAGGTTTGATCAGAGATGTGCGGAAACTTTAGCCAGGTGAGGCACTGCCTCACCTGCCATAGACTTTTTACTCCAGAGTTTTGGCTATAAAAAGTATTAGAATAATGCAAAGAAGATATTTCAAACATATTCTCTGTATTTTTCATATACTTTATACAGTCAAAACTCTGGCACAAACGTTAGTTTAACAGGAAAGGCTCTGCCTCACCTGCCTCACCCCACCGCACATAAATTTAAACTTAAGGGCTAAATACTTTGTACAGTATATAATTGTGCACTCTCCACATTGTTACTATGTATCATACTTGATGTGATTTTAATAAGAAAAGCAAAGTATCTACATAAAAAGCCTGCTACTGAAGCCATGAATATTTTATATAAGCAGACAGCATAAGAAAGTGGAATAGACTGGGGAAATGAGGATGGTGAGGGGGAGTGGAGAGCTCCCTGAGAGGGGGAAAGTAGACAAATAAAGAAAGTACTATGAAAGATAGAATGGGGACAAGCACGGCAGAAGAGGAATGGTAAGTAGAATTTGTGGAATTAGAAGAACTAGTCAGACAGAAAGGAAAGCTGGATGGAGGCAATCATGAAAGAAGGGGGAAAAGGAGATTATAACAATTTACATTTTTCTTTAATATACTCCCTTCCCCCCAGTCCTGTTCCCCAGTTTCTGGGTAATGGGGAATAGATTATCATTTGTATATTAAAGTAATATCAACTACTACATGAAACAAAGCAGGTTGTATCACTGTCTTTAGCACTGAGGAAGTGAACAGTGCTGTACATAAAAGAATATAATGTAAGATTTAGTCATTCAAAATGAAATAAGATCATTCTGAAACTCCAAACTATATCAGCTACAGCGCCACCTCTTGGTGGATAATAGAAGCATAAAGTATATGGCAAAGCACACTGCAAGGGAGCAGGGGACAACCTACAATATTTTAATCACGAGTCATGACGCAGGTTCTGGAAAAATGGGTCACATCTTTCGTGTCTGTAAAAAGCAAAATTATGCTAATCTGAAGCAATGTATATGGCAGTGTTACAGTAAAATGACTTAAAAGATGAAAGATAAAATGCGTTAAGACCCAGGGCCAACTCCATAGAAATAGATAAAATTAATTAACAAAAACATTAGAATTATAGTTACATTCAATATTTTGCAGAGTGTACAAGTGTTCCAATTCCTTAATATTATTATTTATGAATATTTTCCCTGGAACTTTTCTTGCTAACAAAATATCCATTTGTTTAATATTTGATAACAGCCTGGAATTCCTTATATTGTTATATAAGATGACTTGCGTTCACACTATCTGTTACCATTGGGGCTCCTGTATAAAGGTAATAGAAGGTAGATCAATTGCAGTGGCTATACTGTGAAGTTGACAGATCATGCTGAAGAAGGATTTTACTTTGTTTTGGAATATGTGTATACTTTTATGGTTATTGTGCAATATTCTTTAAAACCAAGAAGGTTTCCATCAGTAGAACAGTATAAGCCTTTCATTAGCCACCTGTAGAAAAAATGGTCCATGGGACTGACATTATGTTTTGGGGATTTCAGCTTCTATCATGTTTCAAACACATCCTGTAAAATGACAGAAGCTGATCGGTTATTACTTTATCTCTTTTCACAGCTTGATACATCTCCCCGAGACTGTAGACTAATGGAGGTCAGTAGTATATATATATATATATATATATATATATTGTCGAAGTCAAAAAAATATTACATAAAGAGAACATACAAACTACACACATATAAGTAGCTATACTTGCAAACACGCGCAGCGAGCACAGCAAAATATGGTAACACGCATTTACACGGACATGCCACAGAGATGGATTCGACACTTATTTCATACAGTACATAATTATAATAATATCAAGCGCCGGACATCATGGTGATTTGGAATTATGTAATGAAGTGGTGTCATGTATGTGTATTATTTGAACAAAACCAGATACACCTGTCATGTTTGGTATTGAAGCAAGCAGATTGGTGTGTAGATTCATTTGATACTTGTTATTAAGTTGTAGGACATTGCAACAAATAGTTATGATTACATGTATAAAAGCTAAAATCACTTTTATTAGAATAGAAGTTCCAAACAGGTAGTGGACAGGAAACTCAGGCCAGCCCTTTGGATGTCTTCAAGGCTGAATCTGATTACCATATACAAAGGAACTGGTGACTCATCGTGAATCCCTCCCCCAGAAACTAGATAACACATTGACCACACAGGAAGTGTGTGGCTGTAAAGTCTGAGACGATGATGGACTTGCTGGCAGATCAGTTCCTGTATTTATTTACAGAGAGAGAGATATGGAAAGACGAATTTATATAACTTAAGGATAATGGTATTGTATGCTGGAATGCAACTGTATGTAACTTTATGTATTAACTGCTTACTGTGTGAGTTGTAATTATGTAACTATAGGTATACTGTACTTTGTAATATTTCTCTAACGTCCTAAGTGGATGCTGGGAACTCCGTAAGGACCATGGGGAATAGCGGCTCCGCAGGAGACTGGGCACAACTAAAGAAAGCTTTAGGACTACCTGGTGTGCACTGGCTCCTCCCTCTATGACCCTCCTCCAGACCTCAGTTAGAATTTTGTGCCCGGCCGAGCTGGATGCACACTAGGGGCTCTCCTGAGCTCTTAGAAAGAAAGTAATATTTAGGTTTTTTATTTTCAGTGAGATCTGCTGGCAACAGACTCACTGCTACGAGGGACCTAGGGGAGAGAAGCGAACCTACCTGCTTGCAGCTAGCTTGGGCTTCTAGGCTACTGGACACCATTAGCTCCAGAGGGATCGAACACAGGCCCAGCCTCGGTCGTCCGGTCCCGGAGCCGCGCCGCCGCCCCCCTAGCAGAGCCAGAAGCAAGAAGACGTTCCTGGAAATCGGCGGCAGAAGACTTCGGTCTTCATTAAGGTAGCGCACAGCACTGCAGCTGTGCGCCATTGCTCCCCAGGCACACCACATACTCCGGTCACTGATGGGTGCAGGGCGCTGGGGGGAAGGCGCCCTGGGCTGCAATATAAGTACCTTACTTGGCAAATTAACACATAATATAGCCTTTGAGACTATATATGTGTAAAATCCCCTGCCATAACTGTATAAAAAAAGCGGGAGAAGCCCACCGGAAAAGGGGCGGGTCTATCTCCCTCAGCACACTGGCGCCATTTTCCCTCACAGCTCCGCTGGAAGGATCGCTCCCCAGGCTCTGCCCTGCAGTTCCAGACTACATAGGGTAAAAAAGAGAGGGGGGGGGGCATTAATTTAGGCGCAATCTGTGATATATAAGCAGCTATAAGGGGTAAAATCACTGTGTAGTGTGTATCCCTGTTTTATATAGCGCTCTGGTGTGTGCTTGCATACTCTCTCTCTGTCTCCCCAAAGGGCTTTGTGGGGTCCTTTCCTCAGTCAGAGCAGTCCCTGTGTGTGTGCGGTGTGTCGGTACGGCTGTGTCGACATGTTTGATGAGGAGGCTTATGTGGAGGCGGAGCAGGTGCCGATAAATGTGATGTCACCCCCTGCGGGGTCGACACCTGAGTGGATGTGCGGAAGGAATTACGCGACAGTGTCAACTCCTTACATAAAAGGTTTGACGACATATCAGATGTGGGACAGCCGGCTTCTCAGCCCGTGCCTGCCCAGACGTCTCAAAAGCCATAGGGGCTCTAAAACGCCCGCTACCTCAGATGGCAGACACAGATGTCGACACAGATACTGACTCCAGTGTCGACGATGATGAGACTAGTGTACATTCCAATAGAGCCACACGTTACATGATTACGGCAATGAAAAATGTGTTGCACATTTCTGATATTACCCCAGGTACCACAAAAAAGGGTATTATGTTTGGGGAGAAAAAACTACCAGTGGTTTTTCCCCCTTCTGATGAATTAAATGAAGTGTGTGAAGAAGCGTGGGCTTCCCCCGATAAGAAACTAGTAATTTCTAAAAAGTTACTAATGGCGTACCCTTTCCCGCCAGAGGATAGGTCACGTTGGGAGACATCCCCTAGGGTAGATAAAGCGCTCACACGCCTGTCAAAGAAGGTGGCACTACCGTCTCCGGACACGGCCGCCCTAAAGGAGCCTGCTGATAGGAAGCAGGAGGCTATCCTGAAGTCTGTTTATACACACTCAGGTATTATACTGAGACCAGCTATTGCGTCAGCATGGATGTGCAGTGCTGCAGCTGCGTGGTCAGATTCCCTGTCAGAAAATATTGATACCTTAGACAGGGACACTATATTGCTAACCATAGAGCATATTAAAGACGCAGTCTTATACATGAGAGATGCACAGAGGGATATTTGCCGGCTGGCATCTAAAATAAGTGCAATGTCCATTTTTGCCAGGAGGGGTTTATGGGCTCGGCAGTGGACAGGGGATGCAGATTCTAAAAGGCACATGGAAGTTTTGCCTTACAAGGGTGAGGAGTTGTTTGGGGATGGTCTCTTGGACCTCGTTTCCACAGCGACAGCTGGGAAGTCAGCATTTTTACCCCATGTTCCCTCACAGCCAAAGAAAGCACCGTATTATCAGGTACAGTCCTTTCGGCCCCAGAAAGGCAAGCGGGTTAAAGGCTAAAGAGGAAAAAAGCTGCAGCATACGGCCAGTTCCCAGGAACAAAAGCCCTCCCCCGCTTCCTCTAAGTCCACCGCATGACGCTGGGGCTCCACAGCCGGAGCCAGGTACGGTGGGGGCCCGTCTCAAGAACTTCAGCGACCAGTGGGCTCGCTCACGGGTGGATCCCTGGATTCTACAAGTAGTATCTCAGGGGTACAAGCTGGAATTCGAGACGTCTCCCCCTCGCCGTTTCCTCAAATCTGCCTTGCTAACAGCTCCCCCGGACAGGGAGGCAGTGCTGGAGGCAATTCACAAGCTGTATTCGCAGCAGGTGATAGTCAAGGTACCCCTCCTTCAACAAGGAAGGGGTTACTATTCCACAATGTTTGTGGTACCGAAACCGGACGGTTCGGTGAGACCCATTTTAAATTTGAAATCCTTGAACACCTATATAAAAAGGTTCAAGTTCAAGATGGAATCGCTCAGGGCGGTTATTTCAAGCCTGGAGGAAGGGGATTACATGGTATCACTGGACATCAAGGATGCTTACCTACATGTCCCCATTTACCTTCCTCACCAGGAGTACCTCAGATTTGTGGTACAGGACTGTCATTACCAATTCCAGACGTTGCCGTTTGGTCTGTCCACGGCACCGAGGGTATTTACCAAGGTAATGGCCGAAATGATGATACTCCTTCGAAAAAAGGGAGTTTTAATTATCCCATACTTGGACGATCTCCTTATAAAGGCGAGGTCCAGGGAGCAGTTGTTGGTCGGAGTAGCACTATCTCGGGAGGTGCTACAACAGCACGGTTGGATTCTGAATATTCCAAAGTCACAGCTGGTTCCTACAACACGTCTACTGTTTCTGGGGATGGTTCTGGACACAGACCAGAAAAGGGTGTTTCTCCCGGAGGAAAAAGCCAAGGAGTTGTCGTCTCTAGTCAGAGATCTCCTGAAACCAAAACAGGTCTCGGTGCATCACTGCACGCGAGTCCTGGGAAAAATGGTAGCTTCCTACGAAGCAATTCCATTCGGCAGGTTCCATGCAAGAATCTTTCAGTGGGATCTGTTGGACAAGTGGTCCGGATCCCATCTTCAGATGCATCGGCTGATAACCCTGTCTCCAAGGACCAGGGTGTCGCTGCTGTGGTGGCTGCAGAGTGCTCATCTTCTGGAGGGCCGCAGATTCGGCATACAGGACTGGGTCCTGGTGACCACGGATGCCAGCCTTCGAGGCTGGGGGGCAGTCACACAGGGAAGAAACTTCCAAGGGCTATGGTCAAGCCAGGAGATTTTCCTACACATAAATATTCTGGAACTAAGGGCCATCTACAATGCCCTAAGTCAGGCAAGACCCCTGCTTCAAAACCAGCCGGTACTGATCCAGTCAGACAACATCACGGCGGTCGCCCATGTAAACCGACAGGGCGGCACGAGAAGCAGGACGGCGATGGCAGAAGCCACAAGGATTCTCCGATGGGCGGAAAATCACGTGTTAGCACTGTCAGCAGTATTCATTCCGGGAGTGGACAACTGGGAAGCAGACTTCCTCAGCAGGCACGACCTCCACCCGGGAGAGTGGGGACTTCATCCAGAAGTCTTTCAGCTGATTGTAAATCGCTGGGAACGGCCACAGGTGGACATGATGGCGTCCCGCCTCAACAAAAAGCTAGAAAGATATTGCGCCAGGTCGAGAGACCCTCAGGCAACAGCTGTGGACGCTCTAGTGACACCGTGGGTGTACCAGTCGGTTTATGTGTTCCCTCCTCTTCTTCTCATACCCAAGGTACTGAGGATAATAAGACGAAGGGGAGTAAGAACTATACTCATTGTTCCGGATTGGCCAAGAAGAGCTTGGTACCCAGAACTTCAAGAAATGATCTCAGAGGACCCATGGCCTCTGCCGCTCAGACAGGACCTGCTGCAGCAGGGGCCCTGTCTGTTCCAAGACTTACCGCGGCTGCGTTTGACGGCATGGCGGTTGAACGCCGGATCCTGAAGGAAAAGGGCATTCCGGAGGAAGTCATCCCTACGCTGATTCAAGCTAGGAAAGAAGTGACCGCAAACCATTATCACCGCATATGGCGAAAATATGTTGCGTGGTGTGAGGCCAGGAAGGCCCCAATGGAGGAATTTCAGCTGGGCCGTTTTCTGCACTTCCTACAGTCAGGGTTGACTATGGGCCTAAAATTGGGTTCCATTAAGGTCCAGCTTTCGGCTCTATCGATTTTCTTCCAGAAAGAACTGGCTTCACTACCTGAAGTTCAGACATTTGTTAAGGGAGTGCTGCATATTCAGCCCCATTTTGTGCCCCCAGTGGCACCTTGGGATCTCAACGTGGTGTTGAATTTCCTAAAGTCACATTGGTTTGAACCACTTAAAACCGTGGATTTAAAATATCTCACGTGGAAAGTGGTCATGCTGTTGGCCTTGGCTTCGGCCAGGCGTGTGTCAGAATTGGCGGCTTTATCATGTAAAAGCCCTTATCTGATTTTCCATATGGATAGGGCGGAATTGAGGACTCGTCCCCAATTTCTCCCGAAGGTGGTTTCAGCTTTTCATTTGAACCAGCCTATTGTGGTGCCTGCGGCTACTCGTGACTTGGAGGATTCCAAGTTGCTGGACGTAGTCCGGGCCCTAAAAATCTATGTTTCCAGGACAGCTGGAGTCAGAAAGACTGACTCGCTATTTATCCTGCATGCACCCAACAAGTTGGGTGCGCCTGCTTCAAAGCAGACTATTGCTCGCTGGATCTGTAGCACGATTCAACTTGCACATTCTGCGGCTGGACTGCCGCATCCTAAATCGGTAAAAGCCCATTCCACGAGGAAGGTGGGCTCTTATTGGGCGGCTGCCCGTTGGGCGGCTGCCCGAGGGGTCTCGGCTTTACAACTTTGCCGAGCAGCTACTTGGTCGGGGTCAAACACATTTGCTAAATTCTACAAGTTTGATACCCTGGCTGAGGAGGACCTAGAGTTCGCTCATTCGGTGCTGCAGAGTCATCCGCACTCTCCCGCCCGTTTGGGAGCTTTGGTATAATCCCCATGGTCCTTACGGAGTTCCCAGCATCCACTTAGGACGTTAGAGAAAATAAGATTTTACTCACCGGTAAATCTATTTCTCGTAGTCCGTAGTGGATGCTGGGCGCCCGTCCCAAGTGCGGATTGTCTGCAATACTTGTATATAGTTATTGGTTAACTAAAGGGTTATTGTTGAGCCATCTGTTGAGAGGCTCAGTTATATTTCATACTGTTAACTGGGTATAGTATCACGAGTTATACGGTGTGATTGGTGTGGCTGGTATGAGTCTTACCCGGGATTCCAAATCCTTTCCTTATTGTGTCAGCTCTTCCGGGCACAGTATCCTAACTGAGGTCTGGAGGAGGGTCATAGAGGGAGGAGCCAGTGCACACCAGGTAGTCCTAAAGCTTTCTTTAGTTGTGCCCAGTCTCCTGCGGAGCCGATATTCCCCATGGTCCTTACGGAGTTCCCAGCATCCACTACGGACTACGAGAAATAGATTTACCGGTGAGTAAAATCTTATTATATTGAATCCATATCCTTTTAATAACAAATATATACATCAATGAGCTTTGGAACTCAGATAATGTGTGGGTGTATTGTTTTCTCTTATGGGATACAGTGTTTTGCAATGTATAGCACACATTCACGGGATATGGTAATAAGAGATGCAGGCATTTACAATATATATTAGAGCGGCATTTTAAATATTTGTGAGAAATCAATTTGGCATTCTTAATATATATATATATATACATACATATGTTTTCATTGTATGAATACAATGATTACATGCTTTTTACTTGAAACTTTTAAAATAATCGTTATGGTAGACTTAACGTTGATAACTCTATTTCTCCTAAGTCCACAGGATAACATTGGGATATGAGGTAGCGATACCGGATTGGCACCAAATGATCAAAGTTTTCGGCCTCCCAGAATGCAACGGGCCCGTCCCTATATCCCCACCTCCTGGCTCAGGCAATTCAGTTGTTTTCCAAAGCTCAAGGCAGGATCATCACAGAGAGCCCTAATCCGGCGAGAAGAACACACATGCACACCCTGCCATAAAAGAGAAGGAAGAGGTTAGTAAGTGAAAGAATCCTCAAATCAGGTGCGTCAGGGTGGGATCCCTGTGGACTTAGGAGAAATAGAGTTATCAACAGTAAGTCTACCATAACAATTATTTCTCCTGCAGGGTCCACAGGTTATCCACAGGATAACATTGGGATGTCCTAAAGCAGTTTAGTGGTGGGGAAGCTCCTGATTGGACAGGAGAATCCTTCGCCCGAATTCAGCATCCTGAGAGGCAAAGGTATCAAAGGCATAATGTCTAATGAATGTGTTAATGGAAGACCATGTGGCTGCCTTACATATCTGTTTTGCTGAAGCACCACATTGTGCTGCCCATGACGGACCTACCTTATGAGTAGAGTGAGCAGAGACATTAGCCGGAATAGGGAGATCAGCTAGAGACTATGCTTCTGAAATCATAATTCTAAGCCACCTCGCCAGTGTCTGCTTGTCAGTAGGCCATCCTCTCTTGTGAAATCCGTAGAGAACGAAGAGAGTGTCTGTTTTTCTGATGGCACCGGTACGATCCACGTAGATCCTTAAAGCATGGACTACATCCAATGATGCATCTCCCGCAGAAAGGTCCGGCCCTTGGAAGGCCGGGACTACAATTTCTTAGTTAAGGTGGAATTTAGACACAGCCTTAGGTAGATACCCAGATTTGGTTCTGAGAACCGCTCTATCTGGATAGAAAATCAGAAAAGTAGGGCGAGATAACAATGCCCCTAAATCTGAAACTCTTCTAGCTGAAGCAATAGCCATTAGAGAACTTTAGCTGTCAACCATTTAAAATCCACTCATTTTAGTGGTTCAAATGGTGCAACTTGAAGGGCCTTTAGGACTAAACTTAAGTCCCAAGGCACTGTAGGAGGAACAATAGGAGGTTGAATGTGCAGCATTCCCTGGAAAAAAGTGCGCACATCCTGTAGGTTAGCAATTTTCTTTTGGAACCATACAGTCAATGCTGACACTTGCATTCTCAAGGAAGCCACCCTTAGACTTTTGTACATTCCTAACTGAAGTAATGCTAGGACTCTGGGAACTCTGAAAGACCTAGGATCAAATTTCCGGTCACTGCACCATTGAATATCGGCTTGCCATATTCTGTGATAAATGCGAGCTGAGGAAGGTTTCCTTGCTCTGAGCATTGTTTGAATTACTTGTTGTGAGAATCCTCTTGCTTTCAGGATGGAAGTCTCATAAGCCACGCAAAGACAGTCGGTCCAGGTGCTTGTGATAGCAAGGACCCTGAGACAGCAGATCTGGACATTAAGGGAGTAGGAATGGAGCATCCATCGACAACCTCTGCAGATCTGTGTACTAATGTCTTCTGGGCCAAGCTGGAGCTATTAGTATCACGGCACCCCTTCCTTATTTTGCCTTTCGCATCACCCTGGGTAACAGGGCGATTGGTGGAAACACAGAGGCCAGACGAAAGTCCCATCTTACTGACAGGGCATACACAAAGATCGCTTTGGGATCCTTTGTTCTTGACCCATATGTGGGAACTTTGTTGTTCTGACGGGACGCCATGAGATCTATCTCCGGTAACCCCCACTTGTTTACCAGAATTTGGAAGACCTCGGGGTCTAAAGCCTATTCATTTGCATGAATGGCGTGTCGGCTGAGAAAATCCGCTTCCCAGTTTAGGACTCCCGGAATGAACACTGCGGACAAGGCTTGATGATGAAGTTCTGCCCACTTTAACGTGTGACTTAGCTCCTTCATTGCGTTTTGGCTGCGAGTTCCTCCCTGATGGTTGAGGTACACTACTGCCGTTGCATTGTCTGAGCTTATTTGGACTAGTTTCCCCCGAAGGATGTCCTTTGCCTGAATAAGTGCCATATATATGGCCCGAAGTCCAATATATTTATTGGCAGGCAACTCTCTTCCTTGGTCCACTGCCCCTGGAAGCAACTCCTTCCTGACACCGCTCCCCAGCCCTGAAGACTGGCATCCGTTGTCAGAATTTCCCAATCTGATGTCCAAAAGGGTCTCCCTTTGTCCAGATGGAATATCTGCAGCCACCAGGCGAATTATCTCCTTACTCCAGAGGAAGGACCATAGTCTGCGTTTTTATTGTCTGATGAAAACCATTCCATTTGGAAAGGATCAGATGTTGCAGAGTCCTCGAGTGGAACTGAGCATACATCACCATGTCGAATGTCGACACCATCAACCCCATCACACGCATTACTGCGTGAATGGATAACCTTTGACTGTGTAGCAACTCCTGAATCCTTGACTGAATTTTGGATATTTTGTTCAGAGGTAAAATTACACTCTGAAGATTCAAATCCAACACAGCCCCCAAGTGAGTCATCCATTGCGACGGAACCAGGGACGACTTTGCCTAGTTTATGAGCCAACCATATCTCTGCAAACAAGCTATTGTCTGCCGCAGATGACTGGCATCATTCCTGAGATTGTGCCAGGATTAATAAATCATTGAGGTATGGCAAAATCCATATCCCCTGCTGACGGAGATAAGATGCCATTAGTACCATCATTTTGGTAAACACTCTGGGAGCCGTGGCCAGTCCAAATGGTAGGGCCTGAAACTGAAAATGTTGCTGGAGGATAGCAAACCTGAGATAGCGCTGATGGGACAGTGCTATAGGAACATGAAGGTAAGCATCCTGGATATCCAGGGATATCATAAAATCCTCCAGTTCCATGGCCAAAATAATGGAACGTAAAGTCTCCATATGAAAACAAGGCACCCAAATGTACTTGTTCAGCACTTTGAGTATGAGCCGGAAACGACCCATTTGGCTTCTGGACTAGAGACAGGTTGGAATAAAAACCTTGTCCTCGTTGTGCAGGAGGAACTGGAATTATCACTCCTGACTGAAGCAACTTCTGAACTGCCTCTTGCAAAGCCATGGCCTTCGTTTCCTCTGAAGACGGGCTGGTTCAAAATAACCTTGGAGGAGAGTGTTTCTTGAAAGCAAATTCATAACCGTGAGATACCGCTTCTTGCACCTAAGTATCTGTGGTAGACTGCTGGCAGATCTGTGCAAACTGAAGAAGTCGGCCTCCCACCCAGGGGTCCCCCAGGTGGAGGCCTGCACCATCAGCCTGATGGTTTCTCTTCGGATTTGGAAGCCGGGGATTTTGGTAGCCCAATGCCTTTTAGTCTTATCAGACTTGTCAGTTTGAGACTGTTTGCCATAACCCTTTCCTTTTACTTTTCCTTGAGTCCAAAAGGGCCAAAAAGCTGGAAATCTAGGATTGGATTTATATGTGGAAGGAAACTTTACTTTCTTGGAGTCTGCTTCTGACTTCAAAATACTGTTTAATTCTTTACCAAAAAGAATATCTCCAGTAAAAGGCAAAGACTCCAGAACCGTCTTAGATTCTGAGTCAGCTTTCCATGTACGTAGCCAAACCACTTTGAGAGCTGCTACTGCTGAGGCTGATGCCTGAGAGGCAATTGTACCCATATCCAAAATCCAAGGCTGCTTCTTCCATAAAAATAGCTGCCTGTTTGATATGTGCAATATGGGATTTTTGCTCTCTAGATGGTCATCCTCCAATGCATCAGCCCACGCTGCCACTGCTTTTGCCATCCAAGCCGAAGCCATGGCTGGTCTTACAGTTGCCCCAGACAAGGAAAATATTTTTTTTGCTATCCATAACATTTAATGATGTTGAAGGAGGAGGCAATGAAGATTTTCACACCAATCGAATGATGTGCGTATCTACCTTGGGAGCCACCTCCCTTTTTAAACAGTCCTCAGCTGGAAGAGCATAATGGGAATTCCATTTCCTTGGAATTCTAAACTTCTTACTGGGTGTAACCCAAGCCTCCTGCATAACTTCCATCAGCTATACTGACCCGGGAAACTCAGTACTAACTATTTTGGGAGGTTTAAACACAGGTGCCTTAGATTTTAACAAAGGCTCTGCTGCCTCCTCTAAGGATAGCATGGCTGTCATAGCACTAATTAGTTGAGGAATGTCCACTGAGCTGAGGCGTTCCTCCTCGTCTCTGTATGCAGACCCGGAGTGCGATGAGTCCTCATCCTCTGTTGAGTCCTCATCTGAAACATGTGTAGACTGTGAAGATGTTGTTTCATGTCTGTGATTTACTTACCACCGGCCATTCAGCCTGTTTCTGTTGAGAGGCTGCCGCTTCCTGTACTGTATGTGATAACCCCCAGGTGGAATGTTGCATGTAAGGTTTAATAGGGTAACCTATCACTGGTATAGGAGCTGGCATTATCCGCTCAGCTATACTGGATAATGTCTGTGCAATAGTAGCCAATGGAGGTTTAACCTGAACCTGGATTATTCAAGAGGCTTTGGTGAAAGCTAAAACAATTTGCACATAATCCATTTTGGACCAGATCCTGAGAGGTTAACCCAGCTTTGCAACACAAACATGACATGAGTGTTGGTGCTGCTGTGGAGAGTGTATCCTCCTCACCCTTGCCTTTCTTAGACATGAGAAATAAATCACACACCTTTACGATGTTAACTACACAAATTGTGATGGCAATCAATTTAACATTTGTTAAAGTGACATACAATCCGATCCCTCTCTGCTTTGCACCAGCATTGAGGATCAGAATACACAGAAACGGACAGAAAATAGTAAAGTCAACAATCACACTAGCAATCAATCACAGGTTATAAATTAGTATAATAATCAATATGAGCACATAATCAACTACAGATACATTTTAAGTATGTAGGAGAAATATTTCTGCATTCCTCATATAGGAGTTTAAACGTATTCAGTCGCACAACGAAAAAAAACAGCAGCAATAGTTTACAGACTCATATGCATCAGGCACTTATCCAACTATTCGTACCAAAGGTAGATAGAGACTTAAAGCTGTATCACCCAGCTCAGCAGAGTGGGATACAGGGAGACTTCATCCTGCTTCCAGGATTGATCAATACGTTAGCGAACGCTGAGTGGATCCAGACGCTATTAGTGTACACAATTGCCCTGTGAACCTACAGTGAACACAGACACCCAAGTGAACTCCGACGCACCAGTCATACAGCTGCCTATGCTATGACTGGGTCCTTTTAGATACAGTGTCTCAGACGGAAGCAGGAACTCAGTTCAAGGCGGGAAACTCGGAGGAAACTGGTCATGAACCAGGGGAGGGGTGACCAAGGGAGTTTCTTACTCCCCACTGCTGACATCAATCCTAGGGATCGCGGCCTCATAAAACACCTGGAGCCTATGATCCCTGAGGCCTAGTGCTGGTGCACCCGGGGTGGCAGCTGCATCAGCGACTGTTCAGTAGTCTCCATCCCGAAACAGTGCGGCTGTGTCTCGCGTTTCCCCTACTAAGCGGAACCAATGCCTTACCTTCTCCCCGTGCTCGGGCCACAGCCTGGTAACGTCTGCTGAACTTGCTAGTACATCTTACACAGACGCCCACCAAAACAGCACTGTACACGTGGGTAGGCATTGTCGCGACCCGGCGGGTAGTTGTTGGAGTGACTTTTTCTAATGTACGTATAAGACGCTTTTTAGAAAGATCGCTCAAAAAATATAGTAAGATTATAAAAATAAAATAAAAAAGCTTATGACCGCTAAAATCCAGCAGCCCATTGACTATGGTTCGGCTCCTGCTGTACCAAACAAAAAACTGAATTGCCTGAGCCGGGGATATAGGGACGGGCCCATTGCATTCTGGGAGGTTGAAAGCTTTGAGGGCCAATTTGCTGTCGCTACCTGATATCCCAATGTTATCCTGTGGACCCTGCAGGAGAAATAAGAGGTTTTGTAGCATGACACACAGGGGTGTCTTAAGAGAGGAGGTGGCCCCAGTGCAGTACCCGTGCACCCCACCAGTGTAGTTGCTGTGTAAATTCAACGTGTGCACAATAATGAGGTTTTTTTTATATTAAAATCCAAAATGACTATGCTTTCTGTGAAATGTCATCTGGATGTAGCCTCCATTAATCACCTGAGTGTCAATGTCAGGAGACCTGCAGGTGCTCACTTCCATTTGTAATTAACTAGTGCATTACTCAATGATGTGTCTAACAGAAGAAATGTGAGAAACAATACCTGCTTGCTTTTACACACACACACACACACACACACACACAAAAAAAAAAAAAAAAAAAAATTAACATGTGCCGGATGGTGCAGTGACATTTATGTGAAAAGAATACTGAAGATAAAGGGTTTAGTTTTGCTGCCTGGATTGTTAGCGAGCAAATGTTATTTTTATCACATGCAGCATAATGAAAGGATTGCCTGGCAGCCCATATTGTGAGTCTATTGCCTCTATCACACACTAATAATATATCTAACTATGAAAATCTTATTTGTAAAGGAAAAATAAGATTTTAAACCTACCGGTAAATCTATTTCTCCTAGTCCGTAGAGGATGCTGGGGACTCCGTAAGGATCATGGGGTATAGACGGGCTCCGCAGGAGATAGGGCACCTAAAAAGAACTTTGACTATGGGTGTGCACTGGCTCCTCCCTCTATGCCTCTCCTCCAGACCTCAGTTAGAGAACTGTGCCCAGAGGAGATGGACAATACAAGGCAGGATTTAGCAATCCAAGGGCAAGATTCATACCAGCCCACACCAATCATACCATTTAACCTGGAACATACATAACCAGTTAACAGTATGAACAAACAACAGTAACGGTCCAAGACCTATTCCAACTGTAACATAACCCTTATGTAAGCAACAACTATATACAAGTCTTGCAGAGTTTCCGCACTGGGACGGGCGCCCAGCATCCTCTACGGACTAGGAGAAATAGATTTACCAGTAGGTTTAAAATCTTATTTTCTCTTACGTCCTAGAGGATGCTGGGGACTCCGTAAGGACCATGGGGTTTATACCAAAGCATCCAATCGGGCAGGAGAGTGCGTATGACAACTGTAGCACCGACTGAGCAAACACTAGGTCCTCATCAGCCAGGGTATCAAACTTGTAGAATTTAGCAAAAGTGTTTGACCCCGACCAAGTCGCCGCTCGGCAAAGTTGTAAAGCCGAGACGCCTCGGGCAGCCGCCCAAGAAGAGCCCACCTTCCTAGTGGAATGGGCCTTAACCGAATTTGGTACCGGCAATCCAGCCGTAGAGTGAGCCTGCTGAATCGTATTACAGATCCAGCGAGCAATAGTCTGCTTCGAAGCAGGAGCGCCAGCGCCAATCTTATTGGCCGCATACAGGACAAACAGAGCCTCTGTTTTCCTAATTCTAGCCGTCCTGGCTACATAAATTTTTAAGGCCCTGACTACGTCCAGGGATCTGGAATCCTCCAGGTCACTTGTAGCCACAGGCACCACAATAGGTTGATTCATATGGAACGAAGAAACCACTTTAGGCAAAAATTGCGGACGTGTCCTCAATTCAGCTCGATCCACATGAAAAATCAAGTAGGGGCTCTTGTGTGACAAAGCCGCCAATTCTGACACTCGCCTTGCTGATGCTAAGGCCAACAACATGACCACCTTCCAGGTAAGAAATTTCAACTCAACCTTGTTAAGCGGTTCAAACCAGTGTGATTTTAGGAACTGCAACACCACGTTCAGGTCCCATGGTGCCACTGGAGGCACAAAAGGGGGCTGGATGTGCAGCACTCCCTTTACAAACGTCTGGACTTCTGGAAGAGAAGCCAATTCCTTCTGAAAGAAAATCGAGAGGGCCGAAATCTGTACCTTAACAGAGCCTAATTTCAGGCCCATATCCACTCCTGTCTGTAGAAAGTGGAGAAGACGACCCAGATGAAAATCTTCCGTAGGTGCATTCTTGGTCTCACACCAAGACACATACTTTCACCAGATACGGTGATAATGTTTTATCGTCACCTCCTTCCTAGCCTTTATTAAAGTAGGGATGACCTCTTCCGGAATCCCCTTTTTCGCTAGGATTCGGCGTTCAACCGCCATGCCGTCAAACGTAACCGCGGTAAGTCTTGAAATACACAGGGCCCCTGCTGCAACAGGTCTTCCCTCAGAGGAAGAGGCCAGGGATCTCCTGTGAGCATCTCTTGTAGATCCGAGTACCAGGCCCTTCGAGGCCAGTCTGGGACAACGAGTATCGTCTGTACTCTTCTTCGTCTTATGATCCTCAACACTTTTGTGATGAGAGGAAGAGGAGGAAACACGTAGACCGATTTGAACACCCACGGTGTTACCAGAGCGTCTACTGATACTGCCTGAGGGTCCCGAGACCTGGCGCAATACCTCCGAAGTTTTTTGTTGAGGCGTGACGCCATCATGTCTATTTGAGGAGTTCCCCAAAGACGTGTTATGTCTGCAAAGACTTCTTGATGAAGTCCCCACTCTCCTGGATGGAGATCGTGTCTGCTGAGGAAGTCTGCTTCCCAGTTGTCCACTCCCGGAATGAAGACAGCCGACAGAGCGCTTACATGATTTTCCGCCCAGCGCAGGATCCTTGTGGCTTCCGCCATCGCGACTCTGCTTCTTGTCCCGCCTTGGCGGTTCACATGAGCCACTGCTGTGACATTGTCTGATTGAATCAAAACCGGTAGGTTTCGAAGAAAACTCTCCGCTTGTCGAAGGCCGTTGTAAATGGCCCTGAGTTCCAACACATTGATGTGTAGACAAGACTCCTGGTCTGACCAAAGACCCTGAAATTTTTTTCCCTGTGTCACCGCTCCCCAACCTCGGAGGCTCGCGTCCGTGATAACCAGGATACAATCCTGAATTCCGAACCTGCGACCCTCCAGGAGGTGAGCACTTTGCAACCACCACAGGAGGGACACTCTGGTCCCTGGGGACAGAGTTATTTTCCGATGTAAGTGCAGATGGGACCCGGACCACTTGTCCAGAAGGTCCCATTGAAAAGTCCTTGCATGGAACCTTCCGAAGGGAATGGCCTCGTAGGCCGCCACCATTTTCCCCAGAACTCGAGTGCATTGGTGAACTGACACCCTTTTCGGTTTTAGCAGGTCTCTGACCATGTTCTGGATGTCTTGGGCTTTCTCTATT
Source organism: Pseudophryne corroboree (assembly GCF_028390025.1). Lineage (NCBI taxonomy): Eukaryota > Metazoa > Chordata > Amphibia > Anura > Myobatrachidae > Pseudophryne > Pseudophryne corroboree. The sequence continues at coordinate 445,247,812 of NC_086446.1, forward strand.
GGGAGGAAGACCTTAATTTGTTCCATATCCAGTATCATACCTAGGAACGGTAGTCGAGTTGTCGGAATCAACTGTGACTTCGGTAGATTTAGAATCCAACCGTGTTGCTGGAGCACTCTCAGAGAGAGCGCCACACTGCTCAGCAATTTCTCCCTTGATCTCGCTTTTATCAGGAGATCTTCCAAGTATGGGATAATTGTGACTCCATGCTTGCGCAGGACCACCATCATTTCCGCCATTATCTTGGTGAAAATCCTCGGGCCGTGGAGAGTCCAAATGGCAACGTCTGAAATTGGTAATGACAATCCTGTACAGCGAATCTCAGGTATTCCTGATGGGGGGCATATATGGAGACATGAAGGTACGCATCCTTTATGTCCAGAGACACCATAAACTCCCCCTCCTCCATGTTGGCTATTATCGCCCTGAGAGATTCCATTTTGAATTTATTTTTTATGTACAGGTTTAGGGATTTCAGATTTAAAATAGGTCTGACCGAACCGTCCGGTTTCGGGACCACAAATAGGGTTGAGTAGTAACCTCTTCCCTGCTGGTGCAGGGGAACCTTGATTATCACTTGCTGTATACACAGCGTTTGAATTGCAGCTAACACTATATCCTTTTCCGATGTGGAAGCTGGTAGGGCCGATTTGAAAAATCGGCACGGGGGCACCTCCTCGAATTCCAATTTGTAACCCTGGGAAACTATTTCCAACACCGAGGGATTCAGGTCCGAACTGACCCAGGCCTGACTGAAAAGTCGAAGACGTGCCCCCACCGGTGCGGACTCCCTCAGGGGAGCCCCAGCGTCATGCTGTGGGTTTTGGAGCAGCCGGGGAGGACTTTTGTTCCTGGGCATCTGCCGAAGCAGGTGCTCTCTTGCCTCTGCCCTTACCTCTGGCGAGGAAAGAGGATCCCCGACCTCTTCTGGACTTGTGCGACCGAAAGGACTGCATCTGATAGGGTGTTACTTTCTTTTGCTGTTGGGTAATATATGGTAAAAAATTTGATTTACCTCCTGTAGCTGTGGAAACCAGGTCCGTCAGCCCATCCCCAAACAATACATCACCCTTATAGGATAGTACTTCCATGTTTTTTGGAATCCGCATCACCCGTCCATTGGCGAGTCCATAAGGATCTTCTCGCTGAGACAGACATGGCATTGGCCCTAGAAGCTAGCAATCCAATGTCCCTTTGAGCATCCCTCATAAATAAGACTGCGTCTTTAATATGGGCTAGAGTTAGGAATATAGTATCCCTATCCATACAGGTTGAGTATCCCATATCCAAATATTCCGAAATACGGAATATTCCGAAATACGGACTTTTTTGAGTGAGATAGTGAAACCCTTGTTTTTTGATGGCTCAATGTACACAAACTTTGTTTAATACACAAAGTTATTAAAAATATTGTATCAAATGACCTTCAGGCTGTGTGTATAAGGTGTATATGAAACATAAATGATTTGTGTGAATGTAGACACACTTTGTTTAATGCACAAAGTTATAAAAAATATTGGCTAAAATTACCATCAGGCTGTGTGTATAAGGTGTATATGAAACATAAATGCATTCTGTGCTTAGATTTAGGTCCCATCACCATGATATCTCATTATGGTATGCAATTATTCCAAAATACGGAAAAATCCGATATCCAAAATACCTCTGATCCCAAGCATTTTGGATAAGGGATACTCAACCTGTATTATCAAATTGATCTGTCAGCTCATCTGTCCAAGCTGCAATTGCGCTACACACCCATGCTGACGCAATTGTCGGTCTTAGCACAGCACCCGTATGAGAATAAATACACTTTAAGGTAGTTTCTTGCCTGCAATCTGCAGGGTCCTTAAGGGTTGCTGGGTCAGGAGACGGTAGCGCCACTTTCTTGGACAAGCGCGTCAGGGCCTTGTCCACAGTGGGGGGTGATTCCCAAATCTCCCTGTCCAGCTTAGGGAATGGGTATGCCATATAAATTCTTTTGGGAATCTGCGGTCTCTTATCCGGAGTCTCCCAAGCTTTACCAAAGAATTCATTTAATTCATGAGATGTGGGAAAGTTAATAATCTGTTTCTTTTCCTTAAACATGTGTACCCTTGTGTCGGGGACCGAGGGTTCATCCACAATATGCAACACATCCCTTATTGCCACAATCATACACTGAATGGTTTTAGTCACCCTAGGGTGCAATTTTACTTCATCATAGTCGACACTGGAATCAGAATCCGTGTCGGTAGTAGTGTCTTGTGTTAAGGGATGCTTTTGAGACCCCGACGGGCCCTGTGAGTCGGTCCAATCCGAGGATTGACCCCCTGATGTCCCCCCTAATTCAGCCTTATCAAGCCTTTTATGTAAAGATGCCACACTTGCATTCAACATATGCCACATGTCCATCCAATCTGGAGTCGGCACAACCGATGGGGACACACCACTCATTTGCTCCACCTCCTCGTTGGAGAAGACTTCCGCCTCAGACATGTCGACACACGCGTACCGACACCCCACACACACAGGGATTAACCTATAAGGGGACAAAACCCCCACCAGGCCCTAAGGAGAGACAGAGAGAGAGTATGCCAGCACACACCAGCGCTTAAAAACACTGGAAAAATATGTCCAGATAGCGCTTTTCTATATATAATATGCCAATTCCCACTCACTGCGTCGCTAATGTGCCCCCCTCCTCTTTTTTCCAGCCTGTGAAGTTCAGCAGGGGAGAGACCAGGGAGCCAGCGTTTTCCTCATGCAGCTTCTGTGGAGAAAATGGCGCTGGTTAGTGCTGAGGATCAAGCCCCGCCCACCCGACGGCTGGCTTCGGTCCCAGTGATTTTTCAATAAAAATGGCGGGGGATCATAGATTTACTGCCTCCGCAGCCTAATCAAACTGTATTTGCCCAAATGTGAGGCTTATTGCTGCCCAGGGCGCCCCCCCCTGCGCCCTGCACCCTTCAGTGCTGCTCTGTGTGTGTGTGACTGGGAGCAATGGCGCGGTACCTCATGAAGATCTGATGTCTTCTGCCGCCTAAGATGTCTTCTGCCTTCTCTGTCCGGCTTCTATCTTCGGCATCTGTGAGGAGGACGGCGGCGCGGCTCCGGGACGAACCCCAGGTGAGACCTGTGTTCCGACTCCCTCTGGAGCTAATGGTGTCCAGTAGCCTTAGAAGCAGTGCCCAACTTGACAAGCCAGCTCTGCTTCTCTCTCCTCGGTCCCACGATGCAGGGAGCCTGTTGCCAACAGGACTCCCTGAAAATAAAAAACCTAACAAAATTCTTCTTCAACAGAAAACTCTGGAGAGCTCTCTGCAGTGCACCCATTCTCCTCTGGGCACAAGATCTAACTGAGGTCTGGAGGAGGGGCATAGAGGGAGGAGCCAGTGCACACCCATAGTCAAAGTTCTTTTTAGGTGCCCTATCTCCTGCGGAGCCCGTCTATACCCCATGGTACTTACGGAGTCCCCAGCATCCTCTAGGACGTAAGAGAAATAAAATGGTTAATGTTATGCTGGGAAGACATTTTATCTTAAACCAGCAGATATAGTGGCCATACACTGCGAGTAATCACGCTGTATCTGCGCTCTGCCTGTGGGGAGGAGACATTTCCCCGTTCCTCCCCTGTAAAGGAAAAGGGGGGGGGGGGATGTTGGTTGCTCGGGCAGCGTCATTCCATACACTGCCCAATGTGGCCAACTTGCAGCATCCTTATTGTTGGATTGGTCAGACATGCTGTACGGTTTGGCACGCCAGACAGACTGATTTGTGGTCGGTCCAGCCATACATTATGCGATTAGTGGAGCAATCTGCTGCTAATCTGCAGATAGGGCCAGAAATTGCATAATGTATTAATATTTAGTCTAATAAAAAGGTAAAATTATAAAGAATTTACATTATTGGATTTTATTATATTCTCGCTTACTTATATATATTTGTTAAACTGATCCATTTGTTGCTAGGTAACATTGTGGATCCTGGAACCAATGTAATGCCTGCTTAGCAGAACATACATATGAAGTATGTGTACATATATAATTGCTGACACAGTATACACTAGTCAGTCAAAAATTAACCTTGCTAATTTGGGAGGGGCTTACTGAGAGGAGGAGTTTATTGTACCTGGTCATTAGATCAAGCACTCGTCATTCCCCTGCTGTAATTACTGCCATACTACTTTTATTCAATGCCTCCACAAAATATCTTAATGTTTTACTATTCAGATTCTTGCACTCGAATCCAATGGCTGCAAAAACGTCTATTTGTTTCTCCCCCAAAATACTACTACTGCTTTATTCTGGATTAGGAAATTCAGGACTGTTATATGAGGCACTCATGATACAAACCAGAGACACATACTGTACAATGAAAGAAGGTAAAACCAGTGCCAGATTAAGGTCCACATGGGCCTGGAGCTGAAATTTCTGAAGGGCCTATTGCATACTTACCTACTCTCCCGGAAGCTGCGGGAGGCTCACGTTTTTTGGGGTAGCCCCCCGCACCCCAGGAAGAGTGGGCAGGTCTCCTGCATCCTGCTCGCACCCTAGTGATGCGAGCAGGATGGAGAGATAACCTCCCGCGGGTCCGTCGGGTGGAGAAAAGGGTTAAAATGACGCAAATCGCGGCATTTCCCGATGCGGGGGGCGGGGCTTAGTGATATCACAGTCCGGCCCCGCCCCCCGAAGACACCTGCAGCGTCTCCTCTCCGGGCTTCTCCCGGAGAGGAGACTTACAATGTAGGTAAGTGTGGCCTATTGTGTACCTCCAGAGGGGGAAGGAGAGGGGGTATATAAAGACTCTTTCTATTTTGCATTGGATGTTGCTGGCTGCTTACTTCTATCTGAAATCAACATTGTAGGTTCAGTGTGAGCAGATCCAGGAACTACTGGCAGGGGCAAAACTAGAACATTGTGGGCCCCCTGCCATTGTCAGAACAGTGCCCCTTAATGGGGCAGGAGGGAGTGAGAGACAAAGATGGCATCAAGGGAAAAAAGAGAGAGAGGAGGGAGAAAGAGGGTTTCATGAAAAATGAATGAATGAGAGAGAGAGGGTGTCAGGTAGAAAGAGAGAAAAGGATGAGGTGGGAGAGAGAGGGCATCAGGGAGATAGAGATAGGGTGTCAGAGAGAGAAAGGGGGGAGGAGCAAGAGAGAGGGAGGGTGCGAGCGGGAGTGAGTGAGAGTGTGTCAGGGAGGGAGGGGGGAGAAAGAGAGAGTTTTAGGGAGAGAAAGGGTGTCAGAGAGAGAAAGAAAGAGAGACAGTGACAGGGAGAGACGCCAACAGTGTCAAAGAGAGAATGTCGAGAGAGAGAGAGAGTGCCAGGGAGAGAGAGAGATAGATAGAGACAGCGTTAAGGAGAGGTGGGGACAGAGAAAGAGAGAGTGTCAGAGAGAGAATGTCAGGGAGAGAGAAAGACAGAGTCAGGGAGAGAGTGCCAGGGAGAGAAAGAGGGGGGGGGGGGAGGAGAGAGAGAGAGAAAGAGACAGTGTTAAGGGGGGAGAGACAGTGTCAGAGAAAGACAGTGCTAGGGAGAAAGAAAGAGCAAGAGAGAGAGTGTTAGTAAAAGGGGGAGGAGCAAGCAGGAGACACTACCTGACTATAGCACAGGACAAAGGGAGGGGGAGTTAGGTGGACAGATGGATGGGGGGCATGGACAGACAGAGCACCATATAGGGTCATAGACTGACAGTCGGACGGGGGAGCATAAATGAACAGAGCACCATATGGGGTATAGATGGATAAACCGACAAGGGACGGGGGGTATAGATGGACAGTCAGATGAACAGAGCACCATATGGTGCATAGACAGACAGGCGGAAAGACATGGGGGCATAGATGGACAGACAGAGCACCACATGGAGGCATAGATGGATCGACAAACAATGGAGTGTATAGATGGACGGACGGGGCATAGACGGACAGAGCACCATATAGGAGCATTAAAGTATAGGAGGACAGACCTGGGGGGGTGCATAGACAGACAGAGCACAATATGGGGGCATAGAAGGACCGGGCATAGATGGATGGGGGCATAGATGGACAGAACACCATATGGGGGCATACTGCAGATGGATAGATGGGGGCAGGGTATAGACAAATGGACAGGGGGTGGGGGACATAGACGGACGGGGCAGTGCATAGACAGATGGGGGGGTGGGGGTTTATAGACGGACAGAGGCGGTTGGCATAGACAGATGGGGGGGGGTATAGACAGACATATGGACGCATTGTAGGGGAGAGGGGGCTCACCGTCAGCAAGATTGTGTCGCTCTGTCCAAGCACGACCCGTCTATCAACCACGCTTCCAGGTTCTCTCCAACAAGCGGCTTTGGTCAAACATTGACTCTGCACCCTGCCTCCCTCCCTGGAAGTAAATTACCAGGCACTGAACCCAGCGTGCAGCAATATGCTTTAAACATAAAAATGACAACTGGGACTGCTGCGCTTGGGATGGGTGTGGAGGCGGCAGTGCGTTGACTGGCACACTAGTCTGCAGGGTGGCACAGTCCCGGAAAGGCTATCATTCTGAGCTGCCCTGCTCACTGTTGGGGGTGTCAGGTATTACTGGCCGTGGCTTAGTCTAACCTCCGGTGGGATGGGGGGGGGGGGGGAGTTTGTGATGATTGCTCGCGGCTCAGTAGTGTAGCCTCAGGGTTAGGGGGGAAGCTCAGGCAGAGGGAAGGGATCGGGCTTTAATGCCCACAGCTCACTATGTCCTCCGGTGCGGTTGGGGAGAAGGGGTCCGGCCAGCACTGTAGGCTCCGGGGTTGGGGGATCGGTGATTAATGCCCGTGGCTTGTTGTAACCTCCGGTGGGGGTAAGGGAGTCAAGGCTGCACTGTAAGCTCCGGGGGTTGGAGTAGAGGGGATCAGACTGTATGGCCCGCAGCTTCCTGTAACCTCCGGTGACGGTCAGGTGGTCCGGCCTTACTGTAACCTCCGGACAGGGGTGGTAACGCTTAACATTAAGCTCCGGGTGTTCAGGCGGCTGCGGGATGCCCGCGGCTGCACTGTAAACTTCGCCGAGAGGAGGGGAGGCGGACATGCAGGTACCTGTATTCTCCTGGGTGGATAGTAGGGAGGGGAGGTGACGGCCAGCCAGGGCCAGCAGGGTTTGCATGGGGCGGGGGCCTGGGAAGACGGCCGCTGGCAGTATTTTCACAGGAACTTTTTTCCCCCGTCAATTCTGCCTGTCTCCGATGGGCCTATTTTCATGGGGAGGCCTGGAGCTGCAGCTCCACCCGCCCCATTGATAATCCGGCCCTGGGTAAAACTGACCCTGCCAGCTAACAATCTAAGAGGTTTGGGATGCACTTGAGTAGTGGAATTATATTAGCAACTGCTGGTGGAGATATATGGTAGTGGACTATAGGCACTGTGCTAGTTCCTGGCTCCAGTGGATAATAAGGGACATAGGGGGTCATTCCGAGTTGTTCGCTCGCTAGCAGATTTTAGCAGGATTGCACACGCTAGGCCGCCGCCCTCTGGGAGTGTATCTGAGTTTAGCAGAATAGCGAACGAAAGATTAGCAGAATTGCGAATAGAAAATTCTTAGCAGTTTCTGAGTAGCTCGAGACTTACTCCTACACTGCGATCAGCTCAGCCCGTTTCGTTCCTTGTTTGACGTCACAAACACGCCCTGCGTTCGGCCAGCCACTCCCCCGTTTCTCCAGACACTCCCGCGTTTTATGCTGGTATGCCTACATTTTTCCGCACACTCCCAGAAAACGGTCAGTTTCCACCCAGAAACACCCACTTTCTGTCAATCACACTCCGAACACTTCAACGATGGAAATTCTTCGTTCGGACGTGAGTAAATCTACTAAGTTTTGTGCTAAAATACTTAGCGTACTGCGTACCATGCGCATTTTCGCCTTAATCGCTCCGTTGCGAAAATCAGCAACGAACGAACAACTCGGAGTGAGGGCCACAGGGACAGTTACAGTGGTGGGAGGAAAGGGCAGGCATGCTTACACAGGATAAGGGCATATTCTTATAACAGAGGTAGGCCTGGATGCAGACACACATGCACCAGTCAAGAGACAATCTCTTGCAGGCAAGTGGGGAACGGTGCAGACACACTAATTATGGTGATCATCAGCAGCATTAGCTACTCACTTCTCATTGCATCCCAATACCGCCAACTGATAGTGTGGCTGCTCTACTATACAGGGGTATGGGACTCGGGTCAACAGTGTCTAGGTCGACACCTATTGGTCGACATGGGAAATAGGTCGACACAGCCATTATGTTGACGTGGAAAAAGGTCAACAAAAGTTTTTTATGTTTTTTTGGTGTTGTTGTCTTCGTAAAGTGACGGGGAACCCCAATTAGTGCACCGCGTCCCCTCACATGGCGAGTGAAGGTGCCTTGCTCCGATACCGCTGCGCTCAGCACAGGTTACCGTTCCCAATTGTAGTCCACATGGATCGTAAAGTATGAAAAAGTTCAAAAAAGAAAAGCTCATGCCGACCCTTTTCCATGTCGACCTACTGGCCGTGTTGTCCTATTTCCTGTGTCAACCTACTCAATGTCGACCTGTGTGTTGACCTAGACAGTGTCGACCTAAAGTCCGGATACCATTATACAGTATGAAGTCTCTGCAGTCTACTTGCATTAACCACTTAACTGAAGATTTGTTTTGACGAAAACAGGTCCGTAATTGTCGGGTATTTTTTATGAGTGAATTAGGTGAAGAACATGACTTTAACCCTATCCCAAATGATTTCAGTAAAAAAAAAATGAAAAAAAAAATGAAAAAAATAATAATATTTTTTTATTTAAAAAAGAGTTATTCTTTTTTCAAACATCGATCGGGAACATTGCGACTTTCATTTTGAAAGCCGGGACAGCCTGCAGTCATACAGAGGGGGTCTGGGGGTGACTTGGGAGGGTTCATTTACACTCCCCAGCGGCTGCCATTGTCTGCAGCCGCTGGAGGCGGGGGGGGGGGGGGGAGGTCCTGCCGTGCTGACCGATCAGCAGTACGGCAGACACAGGGGGAGAGTGCAGGGAGGCAGAGGGTCCCTCTTACAGCAACAGCGGAGGGAAGTTTATCTTCCCTGCCGCTGCTAATACTCTCTATCTGACTGGTCGCATCATGTGCGACCAGGTCAGATAGAGCACTTGCAGGCATGGTCGCATCTGATGCGACCATGCCAGGCAAGTGGTTAATTGACAATCTCAATTTTTACGTGTTTAATTCTAAAAGAGGAAAACAGGTGTTTCTTTTAAATTACATTTAAATTGCACTTTTATTTTAGATTTGTCTCTTTAATGTATTTTACATGATAAAAGCAATTGCATTTATTAAGAACATGAGATAAGATGTATGCTGCACTGGGAGCTTTTTTTTTTTTTTTAATCCATGGAACAGGATTAGCAAGGTCCTTACTGCAATAATTGTCTGAACATTGGGGGTCATTCCGAGTTGTTCGCTTGTTGCGCTTAGTCATTTTACTAAAAACTTAGCTGTTTTGCTGTAGCGTCTGTGGCGCTTTTCAGTCGCACTGGTGTTCGGTAAATGATTGACAGGAAAGGGGCGTTTCTGGGTGGTAACTCAGCGTTTTCCCGGCGTTGGCTAAAAAACGCAGACATGTCAGGGAAAAACGCGGGAGTGTCTGGAGAAGCGGGGGAGTGGCTGGGCGAACGCAGGGCGTGTTTGTGACGTCAAACCAGGAACGAAACGGCCTGAGCTGATCGCAGTGTAGGAGTAAGTCTCGAGCTACTCAGAAACTGCTAAGAATTTTCTATTCGCAATTCTGCTATGCTAAGATTCACTCCCAGAGGGCGGCGGCCTAGCGTGTGCAATGCTGCTAAAATCAGCTAGCGAGCGAACTCGGAATGACCCCCATAGGGGGTAATTCTGAGTTGATCGCAGCAGGATTTTTGTTAGCAGTTGGGCAAAACCATGTGCACTGCAGGGGAGGCAGATATAACATGTGCATAGAGTTAGATTTGGGTGGGTTATTTTGTTTCTGTGCAGGGTAAATACTGGCTGCTTCATTTTTACACTGCAATTTAGATTGCAGATTGAACACACCCCACCCAAATCTCTCTGCACATGTTACATCTGCCTCCCCTGCAGTGCACATGGTTTTGCCCAACTTCTAACAAAAATCCTGCTGCGATCAACTTGGAATTACCCCCATAGGGCCTTATTCAGATTTGGTCACTATGGCTGCTCCACTGTAGCATGTCGGTCCACCCTCACGCACCTTTGTAGAAGACGTTCACCTCTCACATCAGTGGCAGGTGGTGCTCCGCAGTTTCCACATCAGTTATTCGTAATGGTGCCATTTGTACAGTCACGATACACCTTTACCACAGCAGCACGCTAACCGTTCACAAAGTGCACTGTGTCAGAAATACTGCCATCCTTGGCCGGAAAGCTGATAATCATCCCTTTTTGCAACTCGGATAAATCGCCCCTTTTACCCATGACAGCAACAAATGATATGTGTGCAGACGGCCTATCGCACACCTTATATACCCACCAGGCCAGCGCATAACATGTGACGTACTTCATGGGCTACAGCAGGCCTGGCCAACCTGTGGCTCTCCAGCTGTTGTAAAACTACAAGTCCCATCATGCCTTGCCACAGTTTTGCTAATAGGGAATGCTAAAACTGTGGCAGGGCATGCTGGGATGTGTAGTTTCACTACATCTGGAGAGCCACAGGTTGGCCAGGCCTGGGCTACAGGCTGCCAGCGTCAAACATAGGAGGTGGTTATAATAATGTGACTCCACTGTGTATATACAATGATTACACGTCTGGAAGTATCTTGAGAGCAGTCATATATACATATACTCTACATATGTTCAGGGTGCAAACTGTACTTGAATCTCATAATTTCTCATCATTCTTGCCTCTAAGCAGTTAGTGTATGCAGGCAGTGCTAGTTCCTGACTCGGGGCAGTTGGTACATGCACACAGTGATATGTCCTGGCTTGGGGCAGTAATGGATGAGGGCACAGTACTAAATCCTGATTCAGGGCAGTTTAGCATGCGAGGAGAGAAGCTTTTCTAAGTAACCTCCACATTACTTTGAAGAAACCTCTCCTTCTGTAAGACAGCTGTTGATATTGAGTGCTCTTCTTTGGCTGTTGTAGTCATAAATAGTTGTGGTCATGGCTTTGACTTTCTGTTTTTATACTGTTTCTGGAACAGTATTACATTTATATACCGGCATTGACCTACATTACTGCCCACAGGTACACTTGCTTGCTATGGTTGTGGTATGGAACTCTAACTGGCAGTGACTGAAAGCTGGGCAAACTGGCCATGGCAGAAATGAAATACAGTGTACATTGGTAGAACATCTATACTCCAAGGCTTTGCGAGTGAAGCATACCCAGATTTTTTACTTCCATTAAGACATTGTTTATGAAGGAAAATAGGATTTTAATTACCTACTGGTAAATCCTTTTCTCGTAGTCCGTAGAGGATGCTAGGGTCCACATTAGTACCATGGGGGTATAGACAGGTCCACCAGGAGCCATTGGCACTTTAAGAGTTTGAGAGTGTGGGCTGGCTCCTCCCTCTATGCCCCTCCTACCAGACAGTCTTGAAACTGTGCCCGAGGAGACGGACATCTTCGAGAGAAGGATTACACACAGATAGTGGCGAGATTAATTCCAGCTCACACATACAAGGCACATCAAGCTAACGAGCTTGAAAAACTTCAACAGCTGAAACATTACTTACCAAGTAATAATGCAGTACATAACTAACAACAAAGTTGTACTGAACCAGATAACAACTGCAGGAAAACGGAGCGCTGGGCGGGCGCCCAGCATCCTCTACGGACTACGAGAAAAGGATTTACCGGTAGGTAATTAAAATCCTATTTTCTCTTACGTCCTAGAGGATGCTGGGGTCCACATTAGTACCATGGGGATGTACCAAAGCTCCCAGAACGGGAGGGAGAGCGCGGAGGCTCCTGCAAAACTGATTGACTGAACTTCAGATCATCAAAGGCCAAAGTATCGAACTTGTAGAACTTTGCAAACGTGTTCGACCCAGACCAAGTTGCTGCTCGGCAAAGTCATAATGTTGAGACACCCCGGGCAGCCGCCCAGGAAGACCCCACCTTACGAGTAGAGAGGGCCTTAACAGACTTCGGACACGGCAATCCCGCTGTAGAATACGCATACTGGATAGTGAACCTGATCCAGCGGGAGATAGTCTGCTTAGAAGCAGGACATCCAATTTTCTTGGGATCATATAGGACAAAAAGAGAGTCCGATTTTCTGTAACGAGCAGTCCTCTTCACATAGATCTTCAGAGCCCTTACCCCATCTAAGGACTTAGATAAAATTGAGGAGTCAGTAGCAACTGGCACCACAATAGGTTGGTTGATATGAACAACCTTTGGAAGAAACTGCTGATGTGTCTGGAGCTCAGCTCTATCTTCATGGAAGATCAAGTAGGGGCTCTTAGAAGATTACAAGACAAAGCCCCCAACTCCGACACACGTCTAGCAGAACCTAAGGCCAACAAAGTGACAGCCTTCCACGTACGAAACTTGACCTCTACCTCTTGCAGAGGCTCAAACCAGTCAGACTGGAGAAACTGCATGGCGCCGTAGGCGGTACAAAGGGAGGCTGGATGTGCAGAACTCCCTTCAAAAAGGGAACCTCAAGGAGGGCAGACAATTGAACCTCAGGGAGGGCAGCCAATTGTTTCTGGAAGAAAATGGATAGGGCCGAAATCTGGACCTTCACAAATCCCAACCTCAGGCCCATATCCACTCCTGCCTGCAGGAAGAGGAGAAACCGTCCCAGTTGAAACTCCACCGTATGGAACCTCTTGGACTCACAGCAAGACACATATTTTTTCCAAATAAGATGGTAATGTTTAGACGTTACTCCTTTCCTAGCCTGTATCAGGGTAGGACTAACTTTGTTCGGAATACCCTTCCGAGCTAGTATCAGGCATTCAACCTCCATGCCATCAAACGTAGCCGTGGTAAGTCCTGATAGGCGAACAGCCCCTGCTGCAGCAGGTCCTCTCGAAGAGGAAAGGGCCTCGACTCTTCTTGTAGTATATCCAGAAGGTCCATGTACCAAGCCCTTCTCGGCCAGTCTGGAGCAATGAGGATCGCTTGAACCCTTGTTCTCCTTGTGAGCTTTAGGATTCTTGGGATGAGTGGGAGTGGTGGAAACACGTACACCAACTGGAACACCCACGGAGACACCCGGGCGTCCACTGCCTGTGGGTCCTTCGACCTGGAACAATAACGCTGAAGCTTCTTGTTGAGACGAGAGGCCATCATGTTTATTTGGGGTAATCCCCAAAGGTCTGTTATGTCTTTGAACACCTCCAGATGGAGACCCCACTCTCCCGGATGGAGATCATGTCAGCTGAGGAAGTCTGCTTCCCAGTTGTCTACTCCCGGAATGAAGATTGCTGACAGCGCCAACGCGTGTTTTTCTGCCCAAAGGAGGATTCTTGTTACCTCCGCCATGGCAGCTCTGCTCTTCGTTCCGCCCTGTCGGTTTATGTAAGCCACTGTTGTTACGTTGTCCGACTGCACTTGAATGGCCCGATTTCTTAGAAGATGGGCCGCCTGAAGAAGACCGTTGTATATGGCTCTTAATTCCAGAATGTTGATCGGAAGGCCGACTTCCAGAAATGACCACCTTCCTTGGAAGGTCTCCCCTTGAGTGACTGCGCCCCAGCCCCGGAGGCTTGCATCCGTGGTTAGAAGGATCCAGTCCTGAATCCCGAACCTGCGGCCCTCCATAAGGTGAGGTAGTTGGAGCCACCAGAGGAGCGAAATCCTGGCCTTTGGCGACAGACGAATTCTCAGGTGCATGTGCAGATGAGATCCCGATCACTTGTCCAGGAGATCCAGTTGGAAGAACAGAGCATGAAACCTTCCGTACTGGAGAGGCCACCATCTTTCCCAGAAGGCGAATGCATTGATGAACCAACACCCGGGCTGGCTTCAGGACATCCCGGACCATTGTTTGTATCACCAACGCTTTTTCCAGTGGAAGAAATACCCTCTGTACTTCCGTGTCGAGGATCATCCCCAGAAAGGACAACCTCCTGGTTGGTTCCAAAGTGATTTTGGAATGTTCAGAATCCAAACATGGACTCTGAGTAGATGGGTCGTGAGAGCCATGGACCGCAACAGCTTCTCCTTTGACGATGCCTTTATCAGCAGAACGTCCAGATATGGAATCATGTTCACCCCTTGTGTGCGGAGAACCATCATCCTTGCCATCACCTTGGTGAATACCCTTGGTGCTGTGGAGAGGCCAAATGGCAGGTCCTGGAACTGGAAATGACAGTTCAACAGAGCGAATCGGAGAATTGCTTGACGCGGCGGCCAAATGTGGGAATGCGGGGTTATGCATCCTCGATATCCAGGGATACCAAGAAAACCCCTTCTCCTGATATTACTGCCCTTAGAGACTCCATTTTGTACTTGCACTCCCCTCAGAAAAGGTTTTTTTAGGTTTAGAATGGGTCTGACGGAACCATCCGGTTTCGGTATATGAAAAGGTTTGAATAGAAACCTTTGTTTTGCATATGAGGTGGTACGGGCAAAATGACTTGTGACTCCACGAACTTCTGGATGGCGGCTTGTAGGACCGTCCTGTCTGCCAGCAGAGCTGGTAAACCTGATTTGAAAAATCGGCGAGGGGGAAGATTTTGAAACTCCAGCCCCTGGGACACAGTATATTGCACCCAGGGATCCAGGCCGGACGACTCCCACCGGCCCCACCACCGGGGTGTGCAGTCCACCGTCATGTGGAAGACTTTAGTGCACCTGAAGCAGGCTTCTGTTCCCGGGAACCTGCAGCAGCAGGTTTTCTTGGGCCTATCTCCCCGAAAGGAGGCGTTGGATGGCCTGGCTTCTCTGGTTTGGCAGCCCCACAGGGCTGTGATGCAGTTGAAGAACAGTGTTTCTTTGGAGCAGGCGTTCGATTCCCACCAGGGCTGTACCTGTGCTGAGTTTGTATAGTCTCCCTGTACTTGCGTGGGTTTCCTCCGGGTACTCTGGTTTCCTCCCACAATCCAAAAATATACTGGTAGGTCAATTGGATCCCAACACAAATTAACCCTAGTATGAATGTGTGCTCGTGTACATGTGGGTAGGGAATATAGATTGTAAGCTCCACTGGGGCAGGGACTGATGTGAATGGCCAAATAGTCTCTGTAAAGCGCTGCGGAATATGTGTGCGCTATATAAATAACTGGTAATAAATAAATAATAAACTGTCTGGTAGGAGGGGCATAGAGGGAGGAGCCAGCCCACACTCTCAAACTCTTGTGCCAATGGCTCCTGGTGGACCCGTCTATACCCCATGGAACTAATGTGGACCCCAGCATCCTCTAGGACGTAAGAGAAAGAGGGCAATGGTTTTCTGCACTGGAGAGTGTTTGATACAATACATAAGGGTTATGCAATAAGTTTCCGGATGTGCGGTGCACAGGTAGAGTAAACACAATCAGACTGACTGGTTGTGGACTGTAATCTCTGACAAAAGTCCTTGTGAAATATCGGGGCATAGAACCGTATATAAGCAGCACTGCACACCAAAGAAATCAGCATGTTCACTTAATTAATTAACTTGTGATGGAGCTTAACAGTGGCCATTGAGAGAGCCATTATCTTCTATGACTACAAGAGTGGTCTGTGACAGCAGGAGAGTTTGGGCCGACTGTGAGCTGCTTTTGGGAAGACGCACCATCCCGAACCATTGTGTTTGAGTGGTTTGCAGAATTCGGAGTTGAAGACAAAGAGCGCTGCGGCCAATCTGTGTCCACCATCACCGAGGACGTTACTGTCTTGCAGGCCATAGTTGAGGTGAACGCCAGGGTGACTGTGACCCAGTGCTATATGCATCACATTGGGAACTATCCACTTGATACGCCATGAAAAGCTTTGCCTGAGCAGTTTTTGCATGCTGGGTGCCCCATCAGCTAACAACATGCTAGCCAGGTTTGATGGAGACCACTCACGATCTGTCTGGGATATCATCAATGGTAATGAATCCTGGATCTACAGTTTCAACCCTGAGACCAACCCCGGTTGGAGATGCGCTGCCACAGAACTTTCGACGTGAGCGCAGCATGGCCAAGCAGATGGTGTCTGTTTTTGTGGCCAAGACTGATCATGTAGCTACCGTACCACTCGTGCAGCAGAACACTGTCACTGGGGGCTGGTACGCCAACCAGTGCCTGACGCAAGTGCTGGAAGCCATTTCCATGCGCCTACCAAGAACTCGCACTCATTGTGCACTTCTCCATCCCAACAATGCACCTGCCCATAAATCCAGGAAAGTGGTGGATTTTCTAATGCATCCAGGATCTGGGTCAGCAACCGTACAAGTCCAGCCCTGGCCCCCTGCAACTTCTTTGTGTTCCGACAAATCAAGCACAAGATGCATGGGATTCGTTTTAATTCACAGGAAAATGCAGTGGAGACCTTCATGTAGAAGACATACCTGCTTCAGAATGGTCGAGCTGCTTCACCAAATAGTTTGAGCGCATACAACTATACATAGACTCTTCTGGCGAATACTTTGATATAATACTTTTTTGTGTATCCAGAATCTTACTGCACACTCCTCGTATTATAAAATAATCCCCAGACTACATACAGATAGGTAATATTGACACCAGAGAAAAAATCAAAGTGTAGTGCTGCTCCATTAGAGTAATATACAGTCTTACGCAGCAGAGACTGTTTAATTTACCTCACTCCCCGCACCAATGGTGTTTTGTGGGTGGTTAGGATTACACTGAGCAATATATTTTACATTAATAGAAAATGACAGGTGCTGAGGACCCATTCACCGCATAATCGAAGTATTATTAGGTCTGCCTATTGCATAAACACAACCATTAACTAAAGATGTTACAAAAATGCTGCTACCAAATCATCCATATACAGTCAGAAGCCAGAACAGTGTTCAGAAACCATCAGAAGACTCTGTGTTGAGTCAACAATGTGTTCAATGGGAAATGTGGATTTCACATCATTACTGCTTTCAACAGTCTTCTAGAATGTAATAGAAAGTGTTCCCATTGTATGTGAGGTGTCTCCAACAACTCCTCATATTCTGGCAGTGTCAATGTGCTTAGTCCAGGATCGTATTGCAGCCTGCTAAAGGATTATAATTGTAAAAGGTCTACTAGTGTCAGTGCAGAAAGAAATACATTACTGACAACTTATTTAACATCAAAATCTGGCAATGAAAGTGACTGATACAGTGAGCAAAGCAAGGGTAAAGTGCTTTAGGCATATTTGCATTTATTAAAATGAGTAGTAGCTGCCATATTGCTTGTTCAGATTAATTCATTTTCAAACCAGAGAACAGTGGCATTAAGTGGTAACATAAACAAATTATTAATACATTATAATAGCCCATAAATCCATACATTAAAGATGTCTGGTAAATCTCCAATGACACTTTTAGCCTATACATTAACGTTGTAGCAAACTGAACGTGACATACACGGCTTACCATACGTCATACTTTACAACTGGACTTGAACCCTCGTGTATCAGAGCAACAATGCATAGTCTCTGCTCACACAAAAAGAAAGGTGATTTATAATATAGATGATAATATATCATGTTCTGCAGTTAAGAATATTAGCATATTCTTGTAATACACAAATGATAAAATTTTATAGACCCGTGTAAATAATAATAGTCATTGTTGATAATGCTATCAAACCATTGTTAGGAAATGTCTGCAGTATAAGAACTATTTTAAATTACTAGAAGCCACCTCGTATTTGCGACCTGTAACCCCCCCCCCGCAAAGCAAACACATGTGGCACTTTCTAATATCATAGAATTTACAATAGTTATGTGTTATACAATATAACATCTTCTTTATCATACTAAAATATATTTGTATCATGTCAGCAGGGGGAACATTTCATTCAAAAAACTATAAACAATAGTAAAAGGACGTGACTTGCGGTGAAGGATGAAATGATAGGTATTTATTTTTTAAATAATGTTTTACATACTTTTAGGTGCGTTCTACCAAAGCATGCACTAAGTTTTGCATGTCTTGTTTGGTGAATTATAAGAAAATAATGCCCTTTTGTGCCAAATTGTTTGCATTTAAGAGTTCTATGGGGGAATGTATAACTGTCAGTGAGGACTCTGTTTATGGGTCACGGCTGGATTAAGGGCCACATGGGACTGGGGTTGAAAATGATATTGTGAGAGAAGGAGCTGTGACCAGTGCCATATGGGTGTGTACATGCCCTATACTATCCGCCCCATTGTCTCCTTAAATATGTAAATGTTAAAAATTGCATTACTTTGTGAGGAAAATAGAAATACTGGTTTAACACAATATGATTTATGTCCGACTGTGTGGCCAGCTGGTGGCTGGTTATCACCATGGACCTATTTTTATGTGGAGGCCTGGAGCTCCATCTGCCCCATTGTTAATCTGGCCATGATAGTATAGGGCACAGGTTCTCAAACTCGGTCCTCATTACCCCACACAGAGCATGTTTTGCAGGTCTCCTCACAGAATCACAAGTGAAATAATTAGCTCCACCTGTGGATCTTTTAAAATGTGTCAGTGAGTAATTAATACACCTGTGCACTTGCTGGGTTACCTGCAAAACATGCACTGTGTGGGGTCCTGAGGACTGAGTTTGAGAACCACTGGTATAGGGTATACAGATGATAGATCTACACTGTCTCGTTAGACAGACAATAGATCGACATGCATTAGGTTGACATGTCCAAAAGGCTGACAGGTGAAAGGTCGACAGGTACAAAAGGTGGACAGATGAAATGTCGACAGTACTTAAGGTCGTCAGGTACAAAAGATTGACAGGTTCAAAAGTCTGACATGACAATTTTCAACACGTTTTCTCAACAGTTGCTTGATTTACTATCCACGTGGACTATTATTGGGAATAGTAACACGTGGCGTGCGAAGCGGTAATGGAGTGAGCCACTTTGCCCTAGAGCAAAGCCTGCACGCAATTGTCTACGTTTTTACTAATAGCGGTCACAGAACATGAAATATACCAAATTTGGCCCCCAAACCTTGTGTCGACCATTATGTCATGTCGATCTTTTCACCCTGTAGACCTAATGCATGTCGACATATTGACTGTCTACCTAGACAGTGTAGATCTATTATACCACACCCATAGTATAAATAGAAAAGCGATTTACATGTAAAATAGCTTTATGACCAACTCTTACAGATCCTTCAGGCCACAGAACTCTGTGCTTTTAAATGATCTCATTGACTGCTGACTTGTAATCTTCTATTTCACAGTAGGAGGTGCAATATGCCTTCTAATTCAGGAAGAGCAGTCTTTGACAAACTCGTTCAGCAACCTATTACTTACCATTGTATTAAATGCTGTTTTGACATACTTATTTTTGCATGGAGAGAAAGGGAATGCTGACAGCATGTCACACAGCTGTGTCTTGTCAGATTACTCTGTGCAGGCTGCTGCACTGGGTGGATGTTATGGTGGGCTAGTGCTGGATGTATTACGTTTACCGTAGTACTTGTCTGTGGTCAATTTGGTAAGAGGAAGATAGGAACAAAGCAGAGAAGCTGTAGGCATGGGAAATATTTTACAAATGTCAAACTTTGGATGATGTCCAGAATGGCAACCGTATTATGTTTGATGATTAGTAATAGTGTAGATTGACAAAAATAAGGCTACGTTCCACAGCTCATTGTACATATAGCCACACCACTCATGTATACTCCGTTTATTTGGATCATGTGTCGAGTTTGTTCATCTCAATTCGTTATCAGAGGTCGCTGTGTGATCTATTATAAGCTAGAACAAGTACTGAAGTGCAAACATATGAAAACCATAGCAGGGCTTCAGACGGATCACAGGGAACAGCGGGTGGGTATAACAAACACACAGGGATCCCACAGCCTGCCTACATGCTGACATTTAAGCTGAATGATCATCGCTAAGACGATTAGAAGAGTACATGTTTACGTGTGTGCTGGATTTATATAAAAACCATGTTTTGTACGACCATACTGCTGTGGGACAGACCGCAGGCTCACTTTCTATAGTGATGCAAGCAAATCGGTGCATTCTGGGGCACAATTAAGCTTGAATGATACATAGCTATATGCCCCATTATATGCACTTTGGAAAGGATTTTATTTTTCTGGGTGCACGTTTTGTTTTTACTTAATACTCTGAGACAAAAATCAAAAATAGACTTTTACTGTTTGATAAAAGTAATAAAATGGTTAGACATTAAATTAATTACAAGAAGTAATTAGCACATAAACATGCACCAATCACAATACCAGGGAAAAAAAAGCACAGACAAACATACATACATACACACACACACACGAGGAGGGTAGAATACAACATAACATGCAGATCCCCAAGTCTCTGCCAGAAAGGTCACAACACCAAATATACTGATAGCAAATACATAGAGTTATGTACATAGGATAGCTGCAGACATCCCCTTAGTACGGAGGAGGTGTCTACACCCACAACGCCACGCACAGGAGCAGTGCACCACACACACACTTAATTTCCAACATAGGCGAGTTTCCTCTGACCTTCATATAGATTAATGCATGATCCCATTGTTCACATGGTAGAGTAAATTACCAAATTTTCCTATAGATGTAGTAAACATGGTCATTGTGACCTTATAAAGCATCCTTCACCTATTACTAATCAGACTGGGAAAATGCTCTTAGTCCTACAGAGAGGTAAAATGACTACTATGAGCCATAGGATTGACAGAAGACAAAGCTCTGCCAAGCTGAGGCAGTAATGCCCACAACTGGCCCTCAGTAACTGATGGATTATCATAGTCTACTGTACAGACCAGGGGAGTTCATATTTATGTCCTATAGTATTGGAGAACTATGCCCAGCCCTCCTGATTACGTCATGTACTGCCCAAAGTAACTTTTGCGTTCATATCTGTCTTTAATTACTCATACTGTCCTTGCTGGTGCCTTCCTCTCGAGTGGACTCCTTTTCGGTACCCCCAGAGGAACTGGACGACCGTCCAGATTGCTTATATACTGCACATAAATCTTGAACATGCTCTGGAGTGGGTGACCATTTCTGGAAGCCAGCTTCATTTTGAAGAAACAGCACTGCAGTATTGTGGACAGCCTTGTAATACAGATCCTCTCTGTGAAGAGAATAAAAGGTAAAAAAACCCAACAGAATGATCAGAGAGGTGGTAGAAGAAAAATAAAATCCAAGTAAATTGAAGGTGGCAAATTAGGAGGAAAACTGATAAGCATGGAAAATGGTGGATTGTTATGATAAAGCCCAATATTTCTGTTCAACAGAGAATAAGAATTCACAAATGGAGGGTTTACTATAGAAAAAAAAAGAAAAGTGCAGTGAAAAAATAGGATTTTAATTACCTACCGGTAAATCCTTTTCTCGTAGTCCGTAGAGGATGCTGGGATCCACATTAGTACCATGGGGGAATAGACGGGTACTCTAGGAGCCACTGGCACTTTAAGAGTTTGAGAGTGTGGGCTGGCTCCTCCCTCTATGCCCCTACTACCAGACTCAGTCTAGCAACTGTGCCCGAGGAGACGGGCAACTTCGAGAAAATGATATTACACAGATAGTAGCGAGATTCTCACCAGCTCACACAAGGCAAACCAAGCTAACCAGCTTGAAAAATCAGCAACGGCTGAACAATATTACTTAACCAAGTAACAAAACAGTACTTAACGAAGCAGTACTGAGTTATACAACCACTGCAGGATCACCAAGCGCTGGGCGGGCGCCCAGCATCCTCTACGGACTACGAGAAAAGGATTTACCGGTAGGTAATTAAAATCCTATTTTCTCTTACGTCCTAGAGGATGCTGGGGTCCACATTTGTACCATGGGGATGTACCAAAGCTCCCAGAACGGGAGGGAGAGCGCGGAGGCTCCTGCAGAACTGATTGACCAAACTTCAGGTCCTCAGAGGCCGAAGTACCGAACCTGTAAAACTTAGCAAACGTGTTAGACCCTGACCGAGTAGCCGCTCGGCAAAGCTGTAAAGCCGAGACACCCCGGGCAGCCGCCCAGGAAGAACCCACCTTACGAGTAGAGTGAACCTTAACAGACATAGGACACGGCAATCCTGCCATAGAATACGCATGCTGGATAGTGTACCTGATCCAGCGAGATATAGTCTGCTTAGAAGCAGGACACCCACGTTTCTTGGGATCATACAGGACAAACAGAGCAGTCCTCTTCACATAGATTTTCAGAGCCCTTACAACATCCAAGGACTTTGATGAAATTGAGGAGTCAGTAGCCACTAGCACAATAGGTTGATTAATATGAAATGCCGACACAACTTTCGGAAGAAACTGCTGACGTGTCCGGAGCTCAGCTCTATCGTCATGGAAGACCAAGTAGGGGCTTTTACAAGACAAAGCCCCCAACTCCGACACACGTCTAGCAGAAGCTAAGGCCAACAAAGTGACAGCCTTCCACGTGAGAAACTTGACCTCAACCTCCTGTAGAGGCTTGAACCAATCCGATTGGAGGAACTGTAACACCACTTTAAGATCCCAGGGTGCCGTAGGCGGCACAAAGGTAGGCTGGATATGCAGAACCACTTTCAAGAAAGTCTGAACCTCAGGGAGGGAAGCCAGCTGTTTCTAGAAGAAAATGGATAAGGCCGAAATCTGGACCTTAACGGATCCCAACCTGAGGCCCATATCCACACCTGCTTGCTGGAAGAGGAGAAACCGTCCCAGGTGAAACTCCACCGTAGGAAACTTCTTGGATACACACCAAGAGACATACTTTTTCCAAATGCGATGGTAATGTTTAGACATTACTCCTTTCCTAGCCTGCATCAGGGTAGGAATAACCTTGCTCGGAATGCCCTTCCGAGCTAATGTCTGGCGTTCAACTTCCATACCGTCAAACGTAGCCGCGGTAAGTCTTGATAAGCAAATGGCCCCTGTTGCAGAAGGTCCTCCCGAAGAGGAAGAGGCCTCGGATCTTCCAGCAGAAGACCCAGAAGATCCGCGTACCAAGCCCTTCTGGGCCAGTCCGGAGCAATGAGGGTTGCCTGAACTCTTGTTTTCTTTATGAGCTTTAGAATCCTTGGAATGAGTGGAAGTGGAGGAAACACGTACACCGACTGGAACACCCACGGAGTCACTAGGGCGTCCATCGCCTTGGCTTTCGGATCCCTTGACCTAGAACAATACCTTCAAAGCTTCTTGTTGAGACGGGAGGCCATCATGTCTATTTGAGGTACACCCCAAAGATCTGTTACCTCCGTGAACACCTCCGGATGGAGTCCCCACTCTCCTGGATGGAAATAGTGTCTGCTGAGGATGTCCGCTTCCCAGTTGTCTACTCCCGGAATGAAGATTGCTGACAGCACCACCGCGTGCTCTTCTGCCCAGAGGATGATTCTTGATAACTCTGACATTGCAGCTCTGCTCTAGGTTCCGTCCTGTTGGTTTATGTAGGCCACCGTCGTTACATTGTCCGACTGCACTTGAATGGCTCGATCTCGCAGAAGATGAGCCGCTTGGAGAAGACCGTTGTAGACGGCTCTTAGTTCCAGAATGTTTATTTGAAGACTGGATTCCAGGCTTGACCACCTTCCTTGGAAAGTTTCCCCCTGAGTGACTGCGCTCCAGCCCCGGAGACTTGCATCCGTGGTAAGAAGGACCCAGTCCTGAATCGCGAACCTTCGGCCCTCCAGAAGGTGAGGCATTTGCAGCCACCAGAGGAGTGAAATCCTGGCTTTCGGCGACAGACGTATCCTCTGGTGCATGTGTAGGTGAGAACCCGACCAATTGTTTAGGAGATCCAGTTGGAAGGACCGAGCATGAAATCTTCCATACTGTAGAGCAGGGGTGTCCAACCTTTCACCTTCCCTGGGCCACATTAGAAGATGAAAATTTGGTTTGGGCCGCACATAAAATAAAATAACAGTAACGATACCTGAATGAGAGACAGATTACTTACCTACATCCCACGCCGGTCACGTCCACTTGTCCAGTAGAATCCAAAAGGGTCGGTACCTATAAAAATGAAAATTATACTTACAAACGAATGAATGAATATTATGCCCTCACTGACGCGGGAAGACGTTCGCCCCTTGTAGTTGTGCCCCTGTAGCTGCGCCCCTTGTACTGTGCCTCTTGTAGTTGTGCCCCTGTAGCTGTGCCCCTTGTACTGTGCCCCTTGTAGTTGTGCCCCTATAGCTGCGCCCCTTGTACTGTGCCCCTGTAGCTGCGTCCCTTGTAGTTGTGCCCCTGTAGCTGCGCCCCTTGTAGCTGTGCCACTATAGCTGCGCCCCTTGTAGTTGTGCCCCTGTAGCTGCGCCCCTTGTACTGTGCCCCTTGTAGTTGTGCCCCTGTAGCTGCGCCCCTTGTAGCTGTGCCCCTGTAGCTGCGTCCCTTGTAGTTGTGCCCCTGTAGCTGTGCCACTATAGCTGCGCCCCTTGTAGTTGTGCCCCTGTAGCTGCGCCCCTTGTACTGTGCCCCTTGTAGTTGTGCCCCTGTAGCTGCGCCCCTTGTACTGTGCCCCTTGTAGCTGTGCCCCTGTAGCTGCGCTCCTTGTAGTTGTGCCCCTGTAGCTGCGCCCTTGTAGCTGCGCCCCTGTAGCTGCGCCCCTTGTAGTTGTGCCCCTTGTAGTTGTGCCCCTTGTACTGTGCCCCTGTAGCTGCCCCCTTGTACTGTGCCCCTTGTAGTTGTGGCCCTGTAGCTGCCCCCTTGTACTGTGGCCCTGTAGCTGCCCCCTTGTACTGTGCCCCTTGTAGTTGTGGCCCTGTAGCTGCCCCCTTGTACTGTGGCCCTGTAGCTGCCCCCTTGTACTGTGCCCCTTGTAGTTGTGGCCCTGTAGCTGCCCCCTTGTACTGTGCCCCTTGTAGTTGTGGCCCTGTAGCTGCCCCCTTGTACTGTGCCCCTTGTAGTTGTGGCCCTGTAGCACTAGCTGCCCCCTTGTACTGTGCCCCTTGTAGTTGTGGCCCTGTAGCTGCCCCCTTGTACTGTGCCCCTTGTAGTTGTGGCCCTGTAGCTGCCCCCTTGTACTGTGCCCCTTGTAGCTGCCCCCTTGTACTGTGCCCCTTGTAGCTGCCCCCTTGTACTGTGCCCCTTGTAGTTGTGGCCCTGTAGCTGCCCCCTTGTACTGTGCCCCTTGTAGCTGCCCCCTTGTACTGTGCCTCTTGTAGTTGTGGCCCTGTAGCTGCCCCCTTGTACTGTGCCCCTTGTAGCTGCGCCCTTGTACTGTGCCCCTTGTAGCTGTAAAAAAAAACACACACACACAGACACATACTTACCGCTCCTGCAGCGCTGCCTCCATCTCCGTCCGCCGCTCCTCTCTGCTGTACTACGGGAGGGACGTCTGTACAGGACACTGTACAGCGGCGCAGGCCGCGGCCACGGACTTCAGATCTTGATTCCCCCCCCCCTTCCCCGGACACTGTACAGCGGCGCAGGACTTCAGATCTTGATTCCCCCCCCCCGGGACACTGTACAGCGGCGCGGCCACGGACAGACACCCACCCCCGGCTCACTTACGTGTTCTTGTACAACCAACTTCTCTGCTGGGCTCCTCTACTCTCGCGCTGCTCAGTCACGTGTGCCGCTATGCAGCGGAGGAGGGCTACACTGTGACTGACAGCGGGGAGGGCATGAGCTGGTGCTGGTCCCAGCAGCAGCAATCCAATCAGGATGTGCTGACAGCCTGCTGGGGCCGGCTCAGCCTCACATGTGGTGTCCGTACTCGAAAAAAAACAAAAAAAACCTCTGCTGCAGCGCTGCTCCTGGGCCGCATTACTAGCCGACTTGGGCCGCATGCGGCCCGTGGGCCGCGGGTTGGACAAGCCTGCTGTAGAGCCTCGTAGGAGGCAACCATCTTCCCCAGAAGGCGAATGCACTGATGAGCCGATACCCGGGTTGGCTTCAGGACATCCCGGACCATTGTTTGAATCACCAACGCTTTCTCCTCCGGCAGAAACACCATCTGCACTTCCATGTCGAGGATCATCCCCAGAAAAGACAACCTCCTTGTCGTCTCCAAATGTGACTTTGGAAGGTTCAGGATCCAACCGTGTTCCCTGAGCAGATGAGTCGTGAGAACAATGGACTGCAACAATGTCTCCTGGGACGATGCCTTTATCAGCAGATCGTCCAGATATGGGATTATGTTCACACCCTGTCTGCGGAGGAGAACCATCATCTCGGCCATCACCTTGGTGAACACCCTCGGTGCTGTGGAGAGGCCAAATGGCAATGCCTGAAATTGATAGTGTAAAAAACACTAACTGTGTCTGGCGCTATTCACTAATAAACAAATAATTATGTGTGTATACACGTGTAAGTGTACGTATGACTCCACACATACATATCACACGCCCATACACACAAATACCTCCAATAAGAGTGTTAATTTATGTACTTTAATAAAAATCCATATATTCTAAAAAAATCACATAAAGCAGCGAGGGTAGATTGGCTTGTGGATATAGCCAAAAAATTCCACCTGACAAAAACCAGATGTAAAAACTGCAAACAAATATAATATATTCCCTCGCGCTAATAGAATAGAATTGAGGCAACAGGACATGAATGTACTCGATACACTAAAATTACTTTATGATATTTTTAATATCTATAAAATCAATACATAAAGAATATTAACATCAACATTTTTTATTTAATATGCGCATATAAATCCCCCCAAAAAATGAAAAAATAAAATAAAAATAATTATAAATGAGCATAAGAGGTGGATCGTATATCTATACTTCTAAATTGGACCACAGTGGACTTAATCAAGTAGACTAATGTCATTAGTTTGCTCCTAAATAGGACAGTCCCATACAATGTGTTATATATTATCCCCTATTAAGGATTCCTTGTATTATTGCCTGGATGAATTTTTTAGGTCAAATATAGGGGATTGTCCGTGTGCTCACAGTTCAGTGGGTTCTTACTACGGGTCAAATCTCTTGCAAGTCCGGGGATAGAAGTCAGACACCCGGAGCTCGGCACACCGCAAGCGCCTGATATTTGATTGCACTCCCGTTTTCCAGCCACCGTAGGTGGCGTCCTCCGTCTTCCACCTGTCAGTCCCACAAAAGCCGTATAACACACCTTGGTGTCTTTGAGTATAAAGTCCGGCTCACGGAGCTCGGCGCACCGCAAGCGCCTATCAATAGATCAGGCTCACGTCTTCCAGCAGCCT
The DNA here is from genome assembly GCF_028390025.1 of Pseudophryne corroboree. Taxonomy (NCBI): domain Eukaryota; kingdom Metazoa; phylum Chordata; class Amphibia; order Anura; family Myobatrachidae; genus Pseudophryne; species Pseudophryne corroboree. Next base: position 445,275,000 of record NC_086446.1, read on the forward strand.
CATATAGCGTCCTCCTTTCTCCCGCTTGTCAGCCGTCACCAGTGCACACGTACTCACAACATTAAGGACAGCAAACTATGTGAAATGGGTCACAAATAGGGCACTTTTACCTGACGCGTTTCGCTCTAGACTGAAGCTTCCTCATAGAGTCTATGACTCTATGAGGAAGCTTCAGTCTAGAGCGAAACGCGCAAGGGAATATATTATATTTGTTTGAAATTGACAGTGACTGTCTAACAGTGCAAATCTGAGATAAGCCTGGTATGGTGGCCAAATCGGAATGTGGAGGTACGCATCCTTGATATCCAGGAATACCAGGAACTCTCCCTCTTCTAGACCTGAAATCACTACTCTGAGATACTCCATTTTGAATTTGAACATTCTCAGGTATGGGTTCAATGATTTCAAGTTCAAAATTGGTCTGACCGAACCATCCAGTTCCGGTACCACGAAAAGGTTTGAATAATAACCCTTGTTTTGCATATGAGGTGGAACTGGGACAATGACTTGTGACTTTTCCAATTTTAGGATGGCTTCCCGTAGGATAGCCCTGTCTGTCAGCAAAACTGGCAAGCCTGATTTGAAGAATCGGTGAGGCGGGAGTTTTTGAAACTCCAGTCTGTACCCCTGGGACACAATAACGAGTTTTATGGTAAGAACTTACCTTTGTTAAAACTCTTTCTGCGAGGTACACTGGGCTCCACAAGGAAAGACATAGGGGTGTAGAGTAGGATCTTGATCCGAGGCACCAACAGGCTCAAAAGCTTTGACTGTTCCCAGAATGCATAGCGCCGCCTCCTTTATAACCCCCGCCTCCCTGCACAGGAGCTCAGTTTTTAGTTAACCAGCCCAATGCAGTAGCAGGAAAAGAGGCGACAACGGTTAGTAGCCACATACACCACACTCTCACGACAGGAGAAGTGTCAGCGTCAGGGTGGGCGCCTTGTGGAGCCCAGTGTACCTCGCAGAAAGAGTTTTAACAAAGGTAAGTTCTTACCATAAAACTCGTTTTCTGCTGCGGGGTACACTGGGCTCCACAAGGAAAGACATAGGGGATGTCCTAAAGCAGTTCCTTATGGGAGGGGATGCACTGTAGCGGGCACAAGAACCCGGTGTCCAAAGGAAGCATCCTGGGAAGCGGCAGTATCGAAGGCATAGAACCTTATGAATGTGTTCACAGAGGACCACGTAGCCGCCTTGCACAATTGTTCAAGGGTCGCACCACGGCGGGCCGCCCAAGAAGGTCCAACAGACCGAGTAGAATGGGCCGTAATGTGAGCAGGAGCTGATAGACCAGCCCTCACATAAGCATGTGCAATCACCATTCTAATCCATCTGGCCAAAGTTTGCTGGTGAGCAGGCCAGCCCCGTTTGTGAAATCCAAACAGCACAAAGAGAGAATCAGATTTCCTAATAGAAGCAGTTCTCTTCACATAGATACGGAGAGCCCGTACCACATCCAAAGACCGCTCTTTGGGAGACAGATCAGGAGAAACAAGTGCCGGAACCACAATCTCCTGGTTAAGGTGGAACGAAGAAACCACCTTAGGTAAATATCCGGGACGAGTCCTAAGAACCGCCCGGTCACGGTGAAATATCAAATATGGAGAACTACAGGACAAAGCACCCAAATCCAACACTCTTCTAGCTGAAGCAATAGCCAGCAGAAACACCACCTTAAGGGAAAGCCACTTAAGATCAGCTGAACCAAGAGGTTCAAACGGAGACTCTTGTAACGCCTCCAAAACCACCGACAAGTCCCAAGGATCCACAGGCGGGACATAGGGAGGTTGGATACGCAACACGCCCTGAGTAAAGGTATGCACATCAGGTAAGGTCACAATCTTTCTCTGAAACCACACCGACAAGGCAGATATTTGAACCTTGAGGGAGGCCAGACGCAGGCCTAAGTCCAGGCCCTGCTGAAGAAAGGCCAACAGCTTGGCTATACTAAACTTGGAAGCGTCATAACGGTTAGATGCGCACCAAAGTAAGAATGCCAGACCCTATAGTAAATCCGAGCAGAAGCCGGTTTCCGGGCCCGCAACATAGTTTGAATGACCGCCTCAGAAAACCCTTTAGCCCTCAAGTCGGAAGCTTCAAGAGCCACGCTGTCAAAGACAGCCGGGCTAGGTCCTGGTAGACAAAGGGGCCCTGAACGAGGAGGTCTGGGCGTTGTGGAAGTAGAATTGGACGCTCTGACGATAGGCCCTGCAGGTCTGAGAACCAGTGCCATCTGGGCCACGCTGGAGCTATGAGAAGCAGAATTCCTCTTTCTTGCTTGAACTTCCGAATTACCCTGGGCAGGAGTGACACCGGAGGGAACACGTACGGCAGCTGAAACCTCCACGGCACCGGCAGCGCATCCACGAATGCTGCTTAAAGATCCCTTGTCCTTGCTCCGAAGACCGGAACCTTGTCATTGTGTCGAGACGCCATCAGATCTACGTCTGGAAGGCCCCACTTTTCCACTAGGAGTTGAAACACTTCTGGATGGAGGCCCCACTCTCCGGCGTGTACATCCTTACGACTGAGAAAGTCCGCTTCCCAATTCAGGACTCCCGGAATGAATATTGCCGATATGGCCGGTAGATGGCGTTCCGCCCAATGTAGAATCCGAGAGACTTCCTTCATTGCCAAACGGCTTCGAGTGCCGCCTTGATGATTTATGTAAGCCACTGTGGTGGCGTTGTCCGACTGTACTTGAACAGGACGGTTCTGAATTAAATGCTGGGCCAGGTTCAACGCATTGAAGACCGCCCACAATTCCAGAATGTTGATCGAGAGGAGAGATTCCTCCTTGGTCCACCGACCCTGAAGGGAGTGTTGCTCCAGCACCGCGCCTCAACCTCTTAGACTGGCATCTGTCGTCAACAGGACCCAGTCGGATATCCAGAAGGGACGGCCCCTGCACAACCGTTGGTCCTGGAGCCACCAGTGCAGCGACAGACGGACCTCCGGAGTCAATGAGATCATGTGAGACCTGATCCGGTGAGGCAGGCCGTCCCACTTGGCTAGAATCAGCCTCTGGAGGGGGCGAGAATGGAATGGAGCATACTCCACCATGTCGAATGCTGATACCATGAGGCCCAGCACCTGCATCGCCGAATGTATCGACACTTGCGGACGAGAAAGAAAGCAACGAATCCTGTCCTGACGCTTCAGGACTTTCTCCTGAGACAAGAACAACCGCTGGTTGTGAGTGTCCAATAGCGCTCACAGGTGCACCATGCTCTGAGCAGGGACCAGGGAGGATTTCTTCCAGTTGATGAGCCACCAGTGGGCTTGTAGAAACCAGACAGTCATATCCAGATGACGTAGGAGAAGTTCTGGGGAATTTGCCAGGATATACAAGTCGATCAGATACGGCAGTATCCTGACCCCTTGACGGCGGAGTACCACCGTCATAACTTTGGTGAAGACTCGCGGAGCCGTAGTTAAACCAAAAGGTAACGCCCAAAACTGGTAATGGAGGTTGCCAATCGCAAAACCTCAGGTATTGCTGATGTGACACTGCTATAGGAATATGCAGGTAAGCATCCTGTATGTCCAGGGAGACCATGTAGTCCCCAGGTTCCAAGGCCAGAACTATAGAGCGAAAGGTTTCCATACAGAACTTGGAAACTTTCACAAACCTGTTCAATGCCTTGAGGTTGAGAATGGGCCGGGAGGACCCATTCGGTTTCGGGACCAGAAACAGCGGAGAATAGTACCCCCGGCCCCTCTGAGCAAGAGGCACCTGTACTACGACTCCTGTAGTCAGGAGGGTCTGTACCAACGAATGTAGAGTGTTTGCCTTTGTCTGGTCCAACGGGACGTCTGTCCGGCAAAATCGATGAGGGGGTCGGTTTTTGAAAGCTATGGCGTAACCTCGAGTGACGACTTCCCGTACCCAGGCATCTGAAGTGGTCTTCAACCATTCCTGGGTATACCCTAGAAGCCGGCCCCCCACCCTGGGATCCCCCAGGGGGAGGCCCGCCCCGTCATGCAACAGGCTTATCGGTCTTGGAAGCTGGCTGACGGGTAGCCCAGGCTCTTTTGGGCTTCGGCTTACCAGGTTTGGAAGTGCGGGCCTGCTTTTTGTTCGCCTGACCTTTTGCTTTACCTGAAGGACGAAAGGGGAGAAAGGAAGTACCTTTAGCCTTCAACACAGAAGTAGCGGTATTAGGCAGACAGGCAGTTTTGGCAGTAGCCAAGTCAGCCACTATCTTATTTAAGTCCTCCCCAAACAGAATATCTCCCTTGAAAGGGAGAACCTCCAGGGTTTTTCTAGAGTCCAGATCCACAGACCAGGATCTCAGCCACAATATCCGGCGAGCCAGGACTGATGTAGTAGAGGCCTTGGCTGCTAGAATACCGGTATCAGAAGCCGCCTCTTTAATATAGTGAGAAGCTGTGACAATATATGACAAGCATTGTCTAGCATGGTCAGAAGAGATTTCAGCTTCTAACTCTAGGGCCCATGCTTCAATAGCCTCTGCAGCCCATGTTGCTGCAATAGTGGGCCTTTGTGCAGCACCCGTGAGGGTGTAAATCGCTTTTAGACAACTCTCCACATGTTTATCCGTAGGCTCTTTTAGAGACGTGACGGTAGTGACAGGTAGAGCTGAGGAAACCACCATCCTAGCCACATGTGAGTCTACTGGAGGAGGCGTTTCCCAATTTTTAGACAGCTCAGGCGCGAGGGGATAGCGAGCCAGCATCTTCTTTTGAGGCACAAACTTCTTACCAGGTTTCCCCAGGGTTCCTGACGTATATCCACTAGGTGGTCAGAGTGAGGTAAAACTTGTTTAACCACCTTCTGACGCTTGAACCTATCTTGTTTCTTAGGAGGGGCGGATGGCTCGGGATCATCCGTAATCTGTAAAATTAATTTAATAGCCTCCAAAAGAACATCCACATGTGAACTACCCTCCCCATTAGCAGTATCTGTGTCAGAATCTGTGGTGTCAGTGTAAGCGCCATCTTCATCAGACGAGGTGTCAGTGACAGCAGTGGATTGTGAGGAGATAAGAGCTCGCTCAGAGGACCCCTTGGTCTTAGGCGAGCGAGGGTCAGGCTTTTTAGTAGTCAAGTACTGGTTCAACTTCTTCAATTGAGCAGACAAATTATCCGCCCACGGCGGGTTAGCTGCAGGGACCACATACGGTTGCACCGGCATAGGAGGTCCCATAGGGGTGTTAGTTTGGTAACTAGCGTATGTAGAAGCGTGGAGAAAGTAGCCCACGGTGGGTCATTATGCACCCCCGTTGCCACAGTCCAACTGGGGGGCAAGGAGCCCCCAGAGCCCACAGCTGCTATAGTCTCCTCATAGGGATCTGTGGCTTCAGCAACACCGGCAGTGTGTTCAGCCCCAGAACCGTTACCCTCAGAAGCAGACATGATATAACTTGCAGTATCAGGTAACACAGAACAATTGTCAGGAGCACAATACCTCTTACCCAAACCCCTGCGCAGTGTAGTCAGCACAAGCAGAGATACAGGAGAGATATAGTGACTAAAATCACAGAGAAAAATACGTATTAAAGTATATCTTGTGAAAATCCTATATAATTATAAAACCTGACGCACCAAGCCCCCTCAGGTTATGGAATATAGGGATAGCAAGTTGAGTGAGAGACACGAAATGGAAATCAGCAAGCTAATGCACACACATATAGTCACAGTTAAACAATGCAGAGGTTATTACTAACAATAATACTGCACTGGACCAGCTTATATATATAGCTATGTAGTCAATAGATATAACACTGCACAGTAAGAACTGGATGTATATCACAGGGTACTTGTACCAGAGAACACTGACTAAATGCACTCTTTCTCTAACACTGTCTAATTGACATGTAGAATACTTAAGTGTCATGTAAAGTCACAGCGCTGACAACCAGGCGGCTTTACACAGGAGGATTTGCCCAAGCAGTCCCAGGAACAGTGTAGCTGAGAGAAATGGCGCCCAAACACTGACAGGGAGTGAGGGAGAGACAGATATGCAGCTCCAGGGTGGGAACATTTGCTGGAAATGGCGCCCTGGGGCTGGGGGAGGGGCTCCAGGTCTAAGCCTTATCCCCTCTGCTGGCAAAACCACCAGGTACTGCGAGCTACACATTAAAAGGTTTTAAGGGAAAACCTGACCTGCACCCATGCCCTGGTGATCTAGTGGGATCGCCTGTACTGCCAGTGTCCACCGCCAGCATGCGTGGCCCGCCTCCCACCGGCCGCACCGGATCACGATAAAGCACGGGTCCCGCGAGTGGGACCCACTCACCACCTCCCGAAGTGCGGCCACGCGATCCCAGAGAGCCCCCGTCGTGTGTGCCTGACCAGAAGAAAACCGGAGCCTCCTGCTGTAGTTACCCGGCAACCAGGGCTCGGGAGTGTACAGCGCCGTTGGGGAGAGATGGAGCTGCAGCAGTAAAGTCACTAGATATGTACACACTGCTACAGCCCTGAAAGTCTTCGCTTTTCTTCTCAAAAAAGCTCTTCTTAGGGCTGCCCAGAGCAGCCCCTCTGTTATGTGCCTGCTATCTGCGGCACCAACTACAAAACTGAGCTCCTGTGCAGGGAGGCGGGGTTATAGAGGAGGCAATGCTATGTATTCTGGGAACAGTCAAAGCTTTTGAGCTTGTTGGTGCCTCGGATCAAGATCCTACTCTGCACCCCTATGTCTATCCTTGTGGAGCCCAGTGTACCCCGCAGCAGAAATCATGTTACCCAGGGATCCAGGCCGGATGACACCCAGACGTGTCTGAAACGTCCGAATCTCGCACCCATCAGCCCGTCCTCCAGGTTGTGCGGTCCACCATCATGCTGAGGAGTTTGAGAAACTAGAAGCAGGTTTCTGGTCCTGGGAGCCTGCGGGTGCAGGCTTTTTGGATTTTGCACGACCACCTCTAAAGAAAGTGGTAGGAGGCTTGGACTTTTTTGCCTTAGCGGTCCGAAAGGACTGCGACACAGCTGAAGGAAAATAAGAATTTACTTACCGATAATTCTATTTCTCATAGTCCGTAGTGGATGCTGGGAACTCCGTAAGGACCATGGGGATTAGCGGCTCCACAGGAGACTGGGCACAAAAGTAAAAGCTTTAGGACTACCTGGTGTGCACTGGCTCCTCCCCCTATGACCCTCCCCCAAGCCTCAGTTAGGATACTGTGCCCGGACGAGCGTACACAATAAGGAAGGATTTTGAATCCCGGGTAAGACTCATACCAGCCACACCAATCACACCGTACAACCTGTGATCTGAACCCAGTTAACAGCATGATAACAGAGGAGCCTCTGAAAGATGGCTCACAACAATAATAACCCGATTTTTGTAACAATAACTATGTACAAGTATTGCAGACAATCCGCACTTGGGATGGGCGCCCAGCATCCACTACGGACTATGAGAAATAGAATTATCGGTAAGTAAATTCTTATTTTCTCTGACGTCCTAGTGGATGCTGGGAACTCCGTAAGGACCATGGGGATTATACCAAAGCTCCCAAACGGGCGGGAGAGTGCGGATGACTCTGCAGCACCGAATGAGAGAACTCAAGGTCCTCCTCAGCCAGGGTATCAAATTTGTAGAATTTAGCAAACGTGTTTGCCCCTGACCAAGTAGCTGCTCGGCAAAGTTGTAAAGCAGAGACCCCTCGGGCAGCCGCCCAAGATGAGCCCACCTTCCTTGTGGAATGGGCTTTTACAGATTTTGGCTGTGGCAGGCCTGCCACAGAATGTGCAAGCTGAATTGTACTACAAATCCAACGAGCAATAGTCTGCTTAGAAGCAGGAGCACCCAGCTTGTTGGGTGCATACAGGATAAACAGCGTATCAGATTTCCTGACTCCAGCCGTCCTGGATACATATATTTTCAGGGCCCTGACTACGTCCAGCAACTTGGAGTCCTCCAAGTCCCTAGTAGCCGCAGGCACCACAATAGGCTGGTTCAAGTGAAATGCTGAAACCACCTTAGGGAGAAATTGAGGACGAGTCCTCAATTCTGCCCTGTCCGTATGAAAAATTAGGTAAGGGCTTTTATAGGATAAAGCCGCCAATTCTGAGACACGCCTGGCTGAAGCCAGGGCTAACAACATTACCACTTTCCAAGTGAGATATTTTAAGTCCACAGTGGAGAGTGGTTCAAACCAATGTGATTTTAGGAACCCCAAAACTACATTGAGATCCCAAGGTGCCACTGGAGGCACAAAAGGAGGCTGTATATGCAGTACCCCCTTGACAAACGTCTGAACTTCAGGAACTGAAGCCAGTTCTTTCTGGAAGAAAATCGACAGGGCCGAAATTTGAACCTTAATGGACCCTAATTTTAGGCCCATAGACAGTCCTGTTTGCAGGAAATGTAGGAAACGACCCAGTTGAAATTCCTCTGTAGGGGCCTTCCTGGCCTCGCACCACGCAACATATTTACGCCAAATACGGTGATAATGCTGCACGGTTACATCCTTCCTGGCTTTGATCAGGGTAGGGATGACTTCATCCGGAATGCCTTTTTCCTTCAGGATCCGGCGTTCAACCGCCATGCCGTCAAACGCAGCCGCGGTAAGTCTTGGAACAGACAGGGTCCCTGCTGAAGCAGGTCCTTTCTTAGAGGTAGAGGCCACGGGTCCTCTGTGAGCATCTCTTGAAGTTCCGGGTACCAAGTCCTTCTTGGCCAATCCGGAGCCACGAGTATAGTCCTTACTCCTCTCCTTCTTATGATCCTCAGTACCTTGGGTATGAGAGGCAGAGGAGGGAACACATACACTGACTGGTACACCCACGGTGTTACCAGAGCGTCCACAGCTATTGCCTGAGGGTCCCTTGACCTGGCGCAATACCTGTCCAGTTTTTTGTTGAGGCGGGACGCCATCATGTCCACCTTTGGTTTTTCCCAACGGTTCACAATCATGTGGAAGACTTCTGGGTGAAGTCCCCACTCCCCCGGATGGAGGTCGTGTCTGCTGAGGAAGTCTGCTTCCCAGTTGTCCACTCCCGGAATGAACACTGCTGACAGTGCTATCACATGATTTTCCGCCCAGCAAAGAATCCTTGCAACTTCTGTCATTGCCCTCCTGCTTCTTGTGCCGCCCTGTCTGTTTACGTGGGCGACTGCCGTGATGTTGTCTGACTGGATCAGCACCAGCTGACCTTGAAGCAGAGGTCTTGCTAGGCTTAGAGCATTGTAGATGGCCCTTAGCTCCAGGATATTTATGTGAAGTGATGTCTCCAGGCTTGACCACAAGCCCTGGAAATTTCGTCCCTGTGTGACTGCTCCCCAGCCTCTCAGGCTGGCATCCGTGGTCACCAGGACCCAGTCCTGAATGCCGAATCTGCGGCCCTCTAGAAGATGAGCACTCTGCAACCACAACAGGAGAGACACCCTTGTCCTTGGTGACAAGATTATCCGCTGATGCATCTGAAGATGCGACCCGGACCATTTGTCTAGCAGATCCCACTGGAAGGTTCTTGCGTGGAATCTGCCGAATGGGATTGCTTCGTAAGAAGCCACCATCTTTCCCAGGACCCTTGTGCATTGATGCACTGAGACTTGGCCTGGTTTTAGGAGATTTCTGACTAGTTCGGATAACTCCCTGGCTTTCTCCTCCGGGAGAAACACCTTTTTCTGGACTGTGTCCAGGATCATCCCTAGGAATAGGAGTCGGGTAGTCGGGATCAGCTGAGATTTTGGAATATTGAGAATCCAACCGTGCTGGCGCAGCACTATCTGAGATAGTGCTACCCCGACTTCCAACTGTTCCCTGGATCTTGCCCTTATCAGGAGATCGTCCAAGTAAGGGATAACTAAAACTCCCTTCCTTCGAAGGAGTATCATCATTTCGGCCATTACCTTGGTAAAGACCCGGGGTGCCGTGGACAATCCAAACGGCAGCGTCTGAAACTGATAGTGACAGTTCTGTACCACAAACCTGAGGTACCCTTGGTGAGAAGGGTAAATTGGGACATGTAGGTAAGCATCTTTGATGTCCAGAGACACCATATAGTCCCCGTCTTCCAGGTTTGCAATCACTGCTCTGAGTGACTCCATCTTGAATTTGAACCTTTGTATGTAAGTGTTCAAGGATTTTAGGTTTAAAATTGGTCTCACCGAGCCGTCCGGCTTCGGTACCACAAATAGTGTGGAATAGTACCCCTTTCCCTGTTGTAGGAGGGGTACCTTGATTATCACCTGCTGGGAATACAGCTTGTGAATGGCTTCCAATACTGCCTCCCTGTCTGAGGGAGACGTCGGTAAAGCAGACTTTAGAAAACGGCGAGGGGGAGACGTCTCGAATTCCAATTTGTACCCCTGAGATTCCACTTGAAGGATCCAGGGGTCCACTTGCGAGTGGGCCCACTGCGCACTGAACTTCTTGAGACGGGCCCCCACCGTGTCTGCTTGTAAAGCCCCAGCGTCATGCTGAGGACTTTGCGGAGGCGGGAGAGGGCTTTTGTTCCTGGGAACTGGCTGTTTGTTGCAGCCTTTTTCCTCTCCCTCTGCCACGGGGCAGAAATGAGGCGCCTTTTGCCCGCTTGCCCTTATGGGGCCGAAAGGACTGCGCCTGATAATACGGCGTCTTCTTAGGTTGAGAAGCTACCTGGGGTAAAAATGTGGATTTTCCAGCAGTTGCCGTGGCTACCAGGTCTGATAGACCTACCCCAAATAACTCCTCCCCCTTATAAGGCAATGTGCCTTTTAGAATCCGCATCACCTGACCACTGCCGCGTCCATAAACCTCTTCTAGCAGAAATGGACAGCGCGCTAACTCTTGATGCCAGTCGGCAAATATCCCTCTGTGCATCACGCATCTATAGAAATGCATCCTTCAAATGCTCTATAGTCAGTAATATACTGTCCCTATCTAGGGTATCAATATTTTCAGTCAGGGAATCCGACCACGCCAGGCCCGCACTGCACATCCAGGCTGAGGCGATTGCTGGTCGCAGTATAACACCCGTGTGAGAGTATATACATTTTAGGATATTCTCCAGCTTTCTATCGGCAGGTTCCTTTAGGGCGGCCGTATCAGGAGAGGGTAGTGCTACCTGTTTTGACAAACGTGTGAGCGCTTTATCCACCCTAGGGGGTGTTTCCCAACGTGCCCTATCCTCTGGCGGGAAAGGGTACGATGCCAATAACCTTTTAGGAATTATCAGTTTTTTATCGGGGGAAACCCACGCCTCATCACACACTTCATTTAATTCCTCGGATACAGGAAAAACTACAGGCAGTTTTTTCTCACCAAACATAATACCCTTTTTAGTGGTACTTGTATTATCAGAGATATGCAATACATTTTTAATTGCTTCAATCATGTAACGTGTGGCCCTAGTGGAAGTCACGTTTGTCTCATCATCGTCGACACTGGAGTCAGTATCCGTGTCTGTCATTTGAGGTAACGGGCGTTTTAAAGCCCCTGATGGCGTTTGAGACCCTTGGACAGGCACAAGCTGAGTAGCCGGCTGTCTCATGTCGTCAACTGTCTGTCGTAACGAGCTGACACTGTCACGCAATTCCTTCCATAAGCTCATCCACTCAGGTGTCGACTCCCCAGGGGGTGACAACTGTATAATAGGCAATTGCTCCGCCTCCATCTCATTTTCCTCCTCAAACATGTCGACACAATCGTACCGACACACCGCACACACACAGGGAATGCTCTGATAGAGGACAGGACACCACTAGCCCTTTGGGGAGACAGAGGGAGAGTATGCCAGCACACACCAGAGCGCTATATATAGACAGGAATACCACTATAAAATGTGCTTTTCCCTTTATAGCTGCTGTTAGTATCAAAACTGCGCCAAATTAGTGCCCCCCCTCTCTTTTTTACCCTTTTCTGTAGTGCAGGACTGCAGGGGAGAGTCAGGGAGACGTCCTTCCAGCGGAGCTGTGATGGAAAATGGCGCCTGTGTGCTGAGGAGATAGGCTCCGCCCCCTTCTCGGCGGCCTTTTCTCCCGCTTTTTTGTAAGTTCTGGCAGGGGTTAAAATACATCCATATAGCCCTGAGGGTTATATGTGGTGTATTTATGCCAGCCAAGGTGTTTTACATTGCTGCTCAGGGCGCCCCCCCCCTAGCGCCCTGCACCCTCAGTGACCGGAGTGTGAAGTGTGCCTGAGTAACAATGGCGCACAGCTGCAGTGCTGTGCGCTACCTTGTTGAAGACTGATGTCTTCTGCCGCCGATTTTTCCGGACCTCTTCTTGTTTCTGGCTCTGTAAGGGGGCCGGCGGCGCGGCTCTGGGACCGAGCTCCGAGGCTGGGCCTGTGTTCGGTCCCTCTGGAGCTAATGGTGTCCAGTAGCCTAAGAAGCCCAATCCACTCTGCACGCAGGTGAGTTCGCTTCTTCTCCCCTTAGTCCCTCGATGCAGTGAGCCTGTTGCCAGCAGGTCTCACTGAAAATAAAAAACCTAAAACTAAAACTTTCACTAAGAAGCTCAGGAGAGCCCCTAGTGTGCACCCTTCTCGGCCGGGCACAAAAATCTAACTGAGGCTTGGAGGAGGGTCATAGGGGGAGGAGCCAGTGCACACCAGGTACTCCTAAAGCTTTTACTTTTGTGCCCAGTCTCCTGCGGAGCCGCTAATCCCCATGGTCCTTACGGAGTTCCCAGCATCCACTAGGACGTCAGAGAAAATGGTTTCTTCATAGAAGGTGTAGCAGAGGGAAGGAAAGGTGACTTACTCGCGGTTGCTGTGGAAATCCACGCATCCAACGCTTCCCCAAAAAGAGCCTGACTTGTGTAGGGTAGGTTCTCCACACTTCTCCTGGATTCCGCGTCTGCAGACCATTGGCGTAGCCAGTCCCCTGCGAGCTGAGACCGACATGGAAGAAATCCATGCAGTCAGCGTACCCAGGTCCTTCATGGATTCCGCCATGAACCCCGCAGAACCCTGTATGTTACGTAGAAACTATTCAATGTTACTTCTATCCATTGTATCCAAATCCTCTAGTAATGTGCCTGACCACTTTACTATGGCTTTAGAAATCCATGCACAGGCAACAGTGGGCCTTAACGCCACTCCTGAAGCAGTGTATTTGGATTTGAGCGCAGTGTCAATCTTACGATCAGCTGGTTCTTTTAACGCGGTAGATCCAGGGACAGGTAAAACCACCTTTTTAGACAGTCTGGAGACAAATGCGTCAACTATGGGTGGGTTTTCCCATTTTTTCCTATCTTCCTCAGGGAAGGGAATAGCAACCAGAACTATTCTTGGGATCTGGAATTTTTTCTCCGGGTCTTCCCAGGATTTTTCAAATATAGCGTTTAATTCTTTTGACGCAGGGAAGGTTAGCGAGGCTTTCTTATTGTCAGTGAAGTAAGCCTCCTCAACCAGCTCAGGTGGCGTGTCATTAATGTTTAACACATCTCTAATGGCCTCAATCATGAGCTGCACCCCCTTTGCAAGGGATGCCGCCCCCCTCAGCACGTCCCCATGACCGTCTGCTGTATCAGAGTCGGTATCCGTGTCATCTTGCATAATCTGGGCAAGTGCATGTTTCTGTGGGAACATACTAGGGGATTTTGCAGGAATAGGAACAGAACCTGACCAAACTGCCGTATAGTACTTTAACACCTGAGTTTCAGTCTCAGTATCAGCTACCTCGTAGAGATCTGAGAGATCATCCCCTTAATAGAGGACAACCACTCAGGCTCATTAATAGGGATCTGAGACAAGACATTGCTATGTGAGACAACAAACACCCACACATAGGGAAATGTCAGACAGTTTCCCCCCAAGTATGCCACAGAGAGACACAGAAATTGGAGCCAACCCACACACAGAACTTACTGAGGTAGATATAATACAACTACTTAGCGCTTACTGTGTACGTTAATAGACTACACAGTATTTACACAGCCTCCCCCCCCCTTCCACAACCCCCTGGTACCGCACGGGATAGCTGTAGTTGCTTGGAGGGACAGCTCTCCCTGTCAGCATCTCTGTATAGGATTTGCAGGCAGGAAAATGGCACTGAACACTGCTGGGTCCGCTCTGAGGAGAAGCTCTGCCCCCTGAACATGGCGCTGCCTCCCGCTCCTCAATTCTTTATACTGGCCTTAGGATTTCTGCTGGCAGTGTAACCGAGGTACCTAACAGGCTTGCTGACCAGTGTAGGGTATAGGCACTGGCTCAGGGCGCCCCTCACAGCGCTGCATTATATACCGCTGAGCCTCCGGAGCGCGGTTAATACTGCGCTCCCACCCTGTTGCCGCCATCTTCACACCGGCTCCCCACTTGCTGAGGGGGCCGGTGACTCACTCGCCACCGGAATCTTCTGGCTCTGTTAGGGGGTGGCGGCATGCTGTGGGAGTGAACGGTCGCCTGGGGTGGCTAACCATCATCACCCTCAGGAGCTAATGTCCTGTCAGCGGAGATAGTGGCTCAACTTAACTCTTAGAAAAATAATAAAACTAAAGAAGCTCTAGGAGCTCCCCTAGCTGTGACCGGCTCCTCCGGGCACATTTTCTAAACTGAGTCTGGTAGGAGGGGCATAGAGGGAAAAGCCAACCCACACTCTCAAACTCTTAAAGTGCCAGTGGCTCCTAGTGGACCCGTCTAAACCCCATGGTACTAATGTGGACCCTAGCATCCTCTAGGACGTAAGAGGGGAAAAAAAAAAAGACTACTTTAGAACCAGTTGTAAATATGAGGTAAGTATTAACAAATTTGATGTAGAAAATGTGGCTGGAATAGGATCTGAGGAGGATAGTGAAGATTATGTGTGTAGTCGTGATTGAGAGTAATGGTGGCACAATGCTGAAGAGCTGGATGGCTGTGTTGCACGGTAGTGGAGGAACCAGGTGGGACTTTCCGCAGAATACACAGGGGTGTTAAAAGTGGAGAGAGAAAAAAAATAAAACAACATAAAACAGATATATAAAGACAAAACCTAAAACAGATGTTGCTTGACATAAAAGAACTACTAATAACAATCACAAATATAAGTGTGAAAGCTGCCATACCTTGCTAGAACATGAGATAGGTGACATATCACATCAGGACTGACTGCTGTTATTTGGTATCTGACATTTTTGACTAAGAGAGTGGCTAAAAAGAGGCTGACTACAGGGTCTTTCAATGGGATCAATGTGGGGAGTGAGTATTCTAGAAGTATTAGGGTGTTCGGTGTAAGTTATACTGTTGTGCTTCATCTTAACCAGCTATATCCATGAGGTGTCCAGCCACACTGCGGGGGATTGTTTGCCTGGGGCACCCCCTTAGTTGTGGGGGGGTTTAGCTGCTCATTAATGTTGCGGATGGGGGGGGGGGGGGGGGGGAGAAGGGGGTTTGTTTCTTTCTAGGTGGTAGCTACCCAACAGTGTGGCTGTGGAGGGCTGGTTTGCCTGGGGGTACCCCCTAAGTTGTGTGGTCATGGGGGAGGTTGCTCAGTGATGTGGCTGCGGGGAGGGGGCGACATGGTGGGATGGCTCCTACTCTTTTATGCTGGTTCCTAGATTTTAGAAAAATTTGTCAAGCCCTGATTAACCAGATATGCATACCTCTTACACACATGCTGAGAGCCACTGCGGTATTCATGCTGGAAAGCAGGGAGCACTAGCTGGTGCCGCTTGAAACGACTTTCCTCCATACGGGTGAGAGCAGGTGTAGGCGGGTCCCTCCACTCAGGGATGAACACTATGAAAGACAGAGGCTGGTCTGAACTGTCCAGGAGATTCTGCAGATGAAAAAAGTCCCTTAGCAAAAGAAATAACAATTTGGATACTGATCAACTGTCAGAGATATACGTTTTTCCTGTACCTCGAAATGAGTGACCATGGCATCCATTAGTTCCTCACTGAATGGAGGGTTGGCTTCAAAAGAACCACTGACTGGAAAGAAGCTGAGACACGGCCTAAGAGGAAATAAAATATAAAGGTATACCAAATGATCTAGCATCTATTTAAATTGCACAACTTAAAATAAGTTCATACTGATAACTATTCAGACCTACCACCTCAATGAAAAGTCAAGCAACTGAGGAAGGTTTCAATGCTCCTGGACGATATGCATACTTGCATATCTAGTGTAGGAGCTTTCAGCCAATGAGATTTTAAACCTCATACACATTCTCAGCGAGGTAATGTGGAAAGACCTTCCCTGCAGAGCAGAATATTCCCTGCTCTACACTGACGAGATGAAAACATGGCAAAATCTGGTTGTAGGCAGGATATGCTCTCCACTCACACCTGTGTACACAGTCAGTAAAGAATGGAGTCCAATAGCTGCCATGCAAATGGTATTCTCATAAATCACACATACTGCACAGGGAATAAAAATATGAACACTCACCCCCTGGAGCCAAAGTATCCATCTGTGTCTGCAAAAGCAGAGCAGTACTGCTTGAAATAACAGTTCAAGGGGGAAGCAAAGCATTCGGAGGTTACACCGAAAATCCTGTGCAAAGCTTGCAATACATGGACAGGGAGCGCCCCCTGTAGTCCGGAGCCTTCATACTGTGCTGTACCTGACATCATCTGTATAATACAAAACTAGATGTTAGGCACATCTTATACACTACCCTTTTTAAAAACTATTTGTATGAGCCTTAAAGAAGAACGCCTCATAAATGTAAAATCTAGTATTGGGTGGAGATCACATGAATAACATTAAACTCTCCTCTCTTAACTGACAATCCATGGCAGTAACTAATCCTTGAGATGAGGTACCTCAAATGTGATCACCATGGAGAGGGGGTAGGTGTTGGAAAAGGGAGGTTGCCATGAGCTAGATTGTTTTTTTAAAGGAATAGGGAGTTAAAATCTGAGCCTGATTTTATACATACATATCTCTCTCTCTCTCTCTCTCTCTATATATATATATATATATATATATATATATATATATACATACACAGTGCCTTGCTAAAGTATTCACCCCCCTTGGCTTTTTACCTATTTTGTTACATTACAACCTGTAATTTCATTAATTTTTTTTATCTGCATTTTATGTGATGGATCTGCACAAAATAGTCTAAGCCGGTGAAGTGAAATGAGAAAAATGAATCTAAAAAAATATTTTTTTATAAATAAAAATCTGAAAATTGGCATGTGCATATGTATTCACCCCCTTTGCTATAAAGCCCCTTAAAAGTTCTGGTGCATTCAATTACCTTCAGAAGTCACATAATTAGTGAAAGTAAGTCCATCTGTGTGCAAGTGTCACATGATCTGTCAGTATAATCGCACCTTTTCTGAAAGGCCCCAGAGGCAGCAACACCACTAAGTAAGAGGCATCACACCATGAAGACCAAGGAGCTCTCCAAACAAGTCAGGGACAAAGTTGCTGAGAAGTACAAGTCATGGTTGGGTTATAATTGTCAGTATAAACACACCTTTTCTGAAAGGCCCCAGAGGCTGCAACACCACTAAGTAAGAGGCATCACACCATGAAGACCAAGGAGCTCTCCAAACAAGTCAGGGACAAAGTTGCTGAGAAGTACAATTCATGGTTGGGTTATAAAAAAAAATATATCTAAATCCATCAAATCCATTATCTTCAAATGGAAAGAACATGGTACCACAACAAACCTGCCAAGAGAGGGCCGGCCACCAAAACTTACAGATCGGGCAAGGAGTGTATTAATCAGAGAGGCAGCACAGAGACCAAAGGTAACGCTGAAGGAGCTGCAGAGTTCCACGGCAGGGACTGGTGTATCTGCGCATGTGACCACAATAAGCCGTATACTCCATAGAGCTGCGCTTTATGGAAGAGTGTCCAGAAAAAAGCAATTACTTAGTGTTAAAAATAAGAAGGCACGTTTTGAGTTTGCCAAAAGGCATGTGGACGACTCCCTAAATATGTATGGAAGAAGGTGCTCTGGTCAGATGAGACTAAAATCAATCTTTTTGGCCAACAAGGAAAACGCTATGTCTGGTGCAAACCCAACAAATCCTATCACCCCAAGAACACCATCCCCACAGTGAAACATGCTGGTGGCAGCATCATGCTGTGGGGATGTTTTTCAGCAGCAGGGACTGGGAAACTGATTCGAGTCTAGGGAAAGATGGATGGTGCTAAATACAGTGATATTCTTGAGCAAAACATGTTTCAGTCTGCCTGTGATTTGAGACTGGGACGGAGGTTCACCTTCCAGCAGGACAATTACCCGAAGCATACTGCTAAAGCAACACTCGAGTGGTTTAAGGGGAAACATTTAAATGTGTTGAATGGCCTAGTCAAAGCCCAGATCTCAATCCAATTGAGAATCTGTGGTCAGACTTGAAGATTGCTGTTCACAAGCAGAAACCATCCAACATGAAGGAGCTGGAGCAGTTTTGCCTTGAGGAATGAGAAAAAATCCCAGTGGCAAGATGTGTCAAGCTCATAGAGACTTATCCAAAGCGACTTGCAGCTGTAATTGCCGCAAAAGGTGGCTCTACAAAGTACTGATTTTACGGGGGTGAATAGTTATGCACGCTGAAGTTTTCTGTTATTTTGTCCTATTTGATGTTTGCTTCACGATGAAAAAAAAACAAAAAAAAATCTTAAGTTGTAGCCATGTTCTCTGAATGAAATGATGCAAACCTTCAAACAATCCATTTTAATTCCAGGTTGTGAGGCAACAAAACATGCAAAATGCAAGGGATGGGGTGGGGGTTGGGTGAATACTTTAGCAAGGCACTGTACGTATATACAGATGTGTCCTCATACATCTTTGCTGCAGTCACACCAAATAGCCCCTCTTGGCCAGCCAGGTTGCGTGAGAATCTTCTAGTGTTTGGGTGTCTTTTTTGCTTCTTTTTAGATGAAAATGCATCTTAGTTACAATGCTGATTAATTTGATATATGACACTTGTATATCTGCAAGAGAGTCTTTGAATTAGTACACAAAGTGCTACAATGTAGCAACCGCAGCTTTTTTCCAATACAAGTTCAGCTCTGCTCTGTATACAAACTAAAGGGCAAATTTACAAAAGCTTCTAAAAATGAAAAGAGGCGATGTTGCCCATAGCAACCAATCAGATTCTGTCTATCATTTTCTAGGATGCAACAGAGAAAATAAGAATATACTCACCGGTAATTCTATTTCTCGTAGTCCGTAGTGGATGCTGGGAACTCCGTAAGGACCATGGGGAATAGCGGGCTCCGAAGGAGGCTGGGCAATCTAGAAAGATCTTAGACTACCTGGTGTGCACTGGCTCCTCCCACTATGACCCTCCTCCAAGCCTCAGTTAGGTACTGTGCCCGGACGAGCGTACACAATAAGGAAGGATATTGAATCCCGGGTAAGACTCATACCAGCCACACCAATCACACCGTACAACTCGTGATATGAAACACAGTTAACAGTATGAAACAATAGAGCCTCTCAACAGATGGCTCAACAATAACCCGATTTAGTTAACAATAACTATGTACAAGTAATGCAGATAAACCGCACTTGGGATGGGCGCCCAGCATCCACTACGGACTACGAGAAATAGAATTACCGGTGAGTAAATTCTTATTTTCTCTAACGTCCTAGTGGATGCTGGGAACTCCGTAAGGACCATGGGGATTATACCAAAGCTCCCAAACGGGCGGGAGAGTGCGGATGACTCTGCAGCACCGAATGAGAGAACTCCAGGTCCTCCTCAGCCAGGGTATCAAATTTGTAGAATTTTGCAAACGTGTTTGCCCCTGACCAAGTAGCTGCTCGGCAAAGTTGTAAAGCCGAGACCCCTCGGGCAGCCGCCCAAGATGAGCCCACCTTCCTTGTGGAATGGGCATTGACAGATTTTGGCTGTGGCAGGCTTGCCACAGTATGTGCAAGCTGAATTGTACTACAAATCCAACGAGCAATAGTCTGCTTAGAAGCAGGAGCACCCAGCTTGTTGGGTGCATATAGGATAAACAGCGAGTCAGATTTTCTGACTCCAGCCGTCCTGGAAACATATATTTTCAGGGCCCTGACAACGTCTAGCAACTTGGAGTCCTCCAAATCCTTAGTAGCCGCAGGCACCACAATAGGCTGGTTCAGGTGAAACGCTGACACCACCTTAGGTAGAACCTGGGGACGAGTCCTCAATTCTGCCCTATCCATATGGAAAATCAAATAAGGGCTTTTACAAGACAAAGCCGCCAATTCTGATACTCGCCTGGCAGAAGCCAAGGCAAATAACATAACCACCTTCCATGTGAGATATTTCAGATCCACGGTTTTTAGTGGTTCAAACCAAAGTGATTTTAAGAAAACTCAACACCACGTTGAGATCCCAAGGTGCCACAGGAGGCACAAACGGGGGCTGACTATGCAGCACTCCTTTTATAAATGTCTGAACTTCAGGTACTGAAGCTAGTTCTTTTTTGAAAGAAAATCGACAGAGCCGAGATCTGTACCTTAATGGAACCCAATTTAAGGCCCATAGTCACTCCTGCTTGCAGGAAATGCAGAAATCGACCTAGTTGAAATTCCTCTGTTGGGGCCCTTTCGGCCTCACACCATGCAACATATTTTCGCCATATGCGGTGATAATGAGTTGCTGTAACCTCTTTCCTGGCTTTAGTAAGCGTAGGAATTACTTCCTCCGGAATACCCTTTTCCTTCAGGATCCGGCGTTCAACCGCCATGCCGTCAAACGCAGCCGCGGTAAGTCTTGGAACAGACAGGGCCCCTGCTGCCGCAGGTCCTGACTGAGTGGCAGAGGCCATTGGTCCTCTGATATAAATTCTTGAAGTTCTGGGTACCAAGCTCTTCTTGGCCATCCACGAGTATCGTTCTTACTCCTCGCCTTCTTATTATTCTCAGTACCTTTGGTATGAGAGGCAGAGGGGAGAACACCTAAACCGACTGGTACACCCACGGTGTTACCAGAGCGTCCATAGCTATCGCCTGAGGGTCCCTTGACCTGGAGCAATAACTTTTATAGCTTTTTGTTAAGGCGGGACGCCATCATGTCCACCTGTGGCCTTTCCCAATGGTGTACAATCCTATTGGAAGACTTCTGGAGGAAGTCCCCATTCTCCCGGGTGGAGGTCGTGTCTGTTGAGAAGATCTGCTTCCCAGTTGTCCACTCCGGGAATGAACACTGCTGACAGTGCTAACACATGATTTTCCGCCTATCGGAGAATCCTTGTGGCTTCTGCCATCGCCATCCTGCTTTTTGTGCCGCCCTGTTGATTACATGGGCGACTGCCGTGATGTTGTCTGATTGGATCAGTACCGGCTGGTTTTGAAGCAGAGGCCTTGCTGGCCTCAGGGCATTGTAAATGGCCCTCAGATCCAGAATATTTATGTGTAGGGAAATAACCTGACTTGACCAAAGTCCCTGGAAGTTTCTTCCCTATGTGACTGCCCCCCAGCCTCAAAGGCTGGAATCTATGGTCACTAGGACCTAGTCCTGTATGCCGAACCTGCGGCACTCTTGAAGATGGGCACTCTGCAGCCACCTTAGTAGAGATACCCTGGTCCTTGGAGACAGGGTTATCAGCCTATGCATCGGAAGATGCGATCCGGACCACTTGTCCAACAGGTCCCTCTGAAAAGTTCTTGTATGGAACCTGCCTAATGGGATTGCTTCGTAAGAAGCTACCATTTTTCCCAGGACTCGCGTGCAATGATGCACCGCTACCTATTTTGGTTTCAGGAGGTCTCTGACTAGAGATGACAACTCCTTGGCTTTCTCCTCCGGGAGAAACACTATTTCTGGTTTATGTCCAGAACCATCCCCAGGAACAGTAGACGTGTCATAGGAACCAGCTGTGACTTTGGACTGTTTAGAATCCACCTATGCTGTTGTAGCACTTTCCCAAATAGTGCTACCCCGACTACCAACTGCTCCTTGGACCTCGCCCTTATAACGAGATTGTCCAATTACAGGATAATTACAACTCCCTTTTTTTGAAGGAGTATCATCATTTCGGCCATTACCTTGATAAAACACCCTCGGTGCCATGTACAGTCCAAACGGCAGTGTCTGGACTTGGTAATGGTAATCCTGTACCACAAATCTGAGGTACTCCTGGCGAGGATGGTAAATGGGGACATGCAGGTAAGCATCCTTGATGTCCCGGGATACCATGTAATCCCCCTCGTCCAGGCTTGCAATAACCGCCCTGAGCGATTCCATCTTGAACTTGAATTTTTTTATGTTCAAGGATTTTAAATATAAAATGGGTCACACCGAACCATGCGGTTTCGGTACCCCAACCCGTGTGGAATAGTAACCCCCTCCTTGTTGAAGTAGGGGCACCTTGAGTATTACCTGCTGGGAATACCGCTTATTAATTGCCTCTAGCACAGCCTCCCTGCTTGAGGGAGTTGTCAGCAAGGCATATTTTAGGAAAACGGCTGGGGGGAGACATCTCTAATTCCAGCTTGTACCCCTGAAATACTACTTGGAAGAAACAGGGATCCACCTGTGAGCGAGCCCACTAATTGCTGAAATTTTTGAGGCGGCCCCCCACCGTACCTGGCTACACCTGTGGAGCACCCGCGTCATGGTGTGTACTCACAGGAGGCGGGGGAAGAATCTTGATTCTGGGAACAGGCTGACTGGTGCAGCTTTTTCCCTCTACCCTTGTCTCTGTACAGAAAGGAAGCGCCATTTGACCCGCTTGCTCTTCTGAAGCCGAAAGGACTGTACCTTTTTCTGTGAGGAAACCTGAGGTAAAATTATTTCTTCCCAGCAGTTGCTGTGGATACGAGGTCCCAGAGACCATCCCCAAATAATTCCTCACTCTTATAAGGCTCTCTATGCGCTTTTTAAGTCAGCATCACCTGTCCAGTGACAGGTCTCTAATACCCTCCTGACAGAATGGACATTACATTTATTTTGGATGCCAGCCGGCAAAATATCCCTCAGTGCATCCCCCATATATAAGACAACGTCTTTAATATGTTTTTATGTTTGCCAACTATTATCCCTGTTTGACAGGGTCACCAACCACGCTGCAGCAGCATTATCTGCAGGTCTCAGTCTAGTACCTGAGTGTGTAAATACAGACTTCAGGATAGCCTCCTGTTTTTTTTTTTTTTTGTTTTTTTTTATCAACAGGTACCTATTAAAGTGGCCGTATCCTAAGACGGCAGTGCCACCTTTTTTGACAAACGTGTGAGCGCCTTATCCACCCTAGGGGATATCTCCCAGCGTAACTTATCCTCCTGGCGGGAAAGGGTACGCCATCAGTAACTTTTTATAAATTACCAGTTTCTTAACGGGGGAACCCACGCTTTTCACACACTTCATTTATTCATCTGATGGGGGAACAAAACACTGCCTGTTTTTTCTCCCCAAACCTAAAACCCATTTATAGAGGTTAAAGTCAGAAATGTATAACACATTTTTTATTGCCGGGATCAAGTCACGGATTGGATTGTGTATATGTCTCCACCTTGTCGACACTGGAGTCAGACTCCGTGTCGACATCTGTGTCTGCCATCTGAGAGAGCGGGCGTTTTTGAGCCCCTGATGGCCTTTGAGACGCCTGGGCAGGCGCGGGCTGCGAAGCCGGCTGTCCCACAGCTGTTACGTCATCCACCCTTTTATGTAAGGAGTTGACACTGTCGGTTAATACCTTTTACCTCTCTATCCACTCTGGTGTCGGCCCCACAGGGGGCGACATCACATATATCGGCCTCTGTTCCGGCACCATATAAGCCTCCTCATTCAACATGTCGACACAGCCGTACCGACATACCGCAGACACACAGGGAATGCTCTAAACGAGGACAGGACCCACAAAAGCCCTTTGGGGGGACAGAGTGAGAGTATGCCAGCACACACCAGAGCGCTATATACTGCAGGGACTAACTGAGTTATGTCCCCTATAGCTTTATATCTATATATATATAATGTATACTGCGCCTAAATTTAGTGCCCCCTCTCTCTTTTTTTAACCCTTGTAGACTGCAGGGGAGAGCCAGGGAGCTTCCCTCCAACGGAGCTGTGAGGGAAAATGGCGCCAGTGTGCTGAGGAGATAGGCTCCGCCCCTTTTTCGCGGCCTATTCTCCCGTTTTTTATGGACTTCTGGCAGGGGTATTTACCTCATATATAGCCCCTGGGGCTATATATTGAGGTATTTTTGCCAGCCAAGGTGTTTTTATTGCTGCCTCAGGGCGCCCCCCCCCCAGCGCCCTGCACCCTCAGTGACCGGAGTATGAAGTGTGTGAGAGGAGCAATGGCGCACAGCTGCAGTGCTGTGCGCTACCTTGGTGAAGACTGAGTCTTCATGCCGCCGATTTTCCGGACCATCTTCTTGCTTCTGGCTCTGTAAGGGGGACGGCGGCGCGGCTCCGGGACCGAACATCAAGGCTGGGCCTGCGGTCGATCCCTCTGGAGCTAATGGTGTCCAGTAGCCTAAGAAGCCCAATCCGGCTGCAAGCAGGCGAGTTCGCTTCTTCTCCCCTTAGTCCCTCGCTGCAGTGAGCCTGTTGCCAGCAGGTCTCACTGAAAAGAACAAATTCTAAGACTATAACTTTCTAAGAGCTCAGGAGAGCCCCTAGTGTGCATCCAACCTCGGCCGGGCACGAAATCTAACTGAGGCTTGGAGGAGGGTCATAGTGGGAGGAGCCAGTGCACACCAGGTAGTCTAAGATCTTTCTAGAGTGCCCAGCCTCCTTCGGAGCCCGCTATTCCCCATGGTCCTTACGGAGTTCCCAGCATCCACTAGGACGTTAGAGAAATTATAGATTGGTTGCTATGGGCAACATCACCACTTTTACATTTTAGAAGCTTTAGTAAATATACCCCTCAGTCACATACAATATACAAGTGTCATGTCAAATTAATCAGCACAGTCTCCTCATGCGTATTGCATTGCGACTAAGCTGCATTGTCGGCACAGAAAAAAAGAAAGAAAGACAGATGTTAGCACAGTTGCATGGGGCATGGCGGCTCACTCACGTCAGGCATCTCGTGCTGCATGGTGTATTGAAGCTAGAAGTCTGAGGATGCACCTGTAGGTGGATACCAATAATATAGTAAACATACCACTTGTTCTATTACCATTTAATTTTATGAATACAATCTGAGTGGTTGGGGCACATGTAATAAGGTCCGAGTTGACAGAGGTGCAGGACTTTGGGCGAGAATGGCCATAATTTTAAAGTGGCAATCATTCCAAGGCAAAACAAACCTGGTTTTGCCTTGTAAATGATTGGCACTTTAAAAATATGTGCATTCTTGCCCGAACTTCTGCACCTCTGGCAACTATGACCCCATTACATTTACCCCCTTATGTCAATTTCCACTTAAGTCCATCCAATTTCAATGCACCTGGATATACAGATGGAAGGGGGCTGGTGTTTGTATACATCAGGTTAGAAGGAACAGCATACAGAAAATTTCAAGGAATCTGGCCAAAGAGCAGAGAGGATAGTTATCGTGAACACCACTCAATACTACAGTTTAAGTTAAGAGTAGTAATTCTTTAAGTTCTTTCCGCTTTAATCCACCTGTACATACTTTATATCTCCGTAAGAGACACCACACACGAGAGAGGAACTTTTCTGACCCAGGATCATCTGTGCAGCTGAGGCGATAGAGCTGGAACTGAAGAGGATTGGAAGACAAATTAGTAAATACTTCCCTGTAACAGTGACATTATAAGTGCAGGACTGTTTCATCCCACTATGTAATCAAGAATTAGAATAGGATCAAGGGAACCGTAGTTAGCTGAGAAGAGGTATTCAACAGTCCACAACTATCAATTAAATCAATGTCCCCACTGAATGACCCAAAATGTAACTTTTTATCCTATGATTCAGGCTCCCAAGATCAGATAGACTGAATGAATTAGTATGTAGGGAACACTGTGCATGAAATATTATCCATCTAAATTGAATTTGTGTGTATTGCCACCATGTACTTGAACTACCTTTAAACCTGGTTTCTGTACAATACTACAAAAAGTCTCTCCTAACTCCCTGGAGCTCTCACATATTAAGACCACTCCATAGACAAAGAATAAGATGGAGATGTTTTCCTAGCAAGGAAAAGTGTCTGCTCACCAATTTGCTGAAGTAACTCTGGTTGACTCTTACGGACTCCCCTTTGTATCGCACACACACCATATTGCCATCCTGCTGCACGTCCAGTCCCCCCTGGAGGGGCAATGCCGGCATGGTCAGCCGTATAGGGTGACAGAACACATTCTTCTCTGGGGAAGGAGCAAATGCCACTGGCTCTATAAAACAAAGGTGGCAAACAATTAATACCTACAAATGTAACTCATTAAAGACTGGAAGATAAATAATGTAAACACATGAAAGACTAACTACACTTAAACTGAAAATTGTATTATGGTATAATACCATAATGAAAACCCATGCCCAAAATATTACATGTCGTTGGTGTATAAGATATAACTGGTGTAAAAATGATCAGGTTCTATGCTTCTGCCAACATGGGGCCAAGTGTAACAGCCTCCTATATGGCAAAGTGAAAAACTTTCAGTGATTTTGCCACTGAACTTAAAGTAGCAAGTTTTTTAACCACTTAACTGATGATTTATTTAGCCGAAAATCGCTCCGAAATTGTCAGGGTTTTTTTATGAGTGAGTTAGGTGAAGAACATGACTTTAACCCTATCCCAAATTATTTTAGTTAAAATAAACGGGGGAAAAAACCAACAGGATTTTTATACCTACCGGTAAATCCTTTTCTCCTAGTCCGTAGAGGATGCTGGGGTCCACTTTAGTACCATGGGGTATAGACTGTTCCGCAGGTGCCATGGGCACTTTAAGAGTGTGAACTGGCTCCTCCCTCTATGCCCCTCCTCCAGACCTCAGTATAGGAACTGTGCCCAGGGAGACGGACAATTCGAAAAAAGGATTTACTTTTAAGTTAATGGTGAGATTCACACGAGCTCACACTTCAACCATGCCGCACAACATGGCATACAACATAACACATGCCAACGAGCATGACCATTGCAGCAACGTGCTGAAACAATTGAACACAACACCTGTGTAAACTATAACAAAATAACTACTGCAGGTAAAGTACGCACTGCGTTGGGTGCCCAGCATCCTCTACGGACTAGGAGAAAAGGATTTACCGGTAGGTATAAAAATCCTGTTTTCCCATATGTCCTAGAGGATGCTGGGGTCCACTTTAGTACCATGGGGTTATACCAAAGCTCCAGTACGGGCGGGAGAGTGTGGATGACCCTGCAGAACCGATTGACCAAACTTTAGGTCATCAGCGGCCAAGGTGTCAAACTTGTAAAACTTAGCAAACGTGTTTGTCCCTGACAGAGTAGCTGCTCGGCAAAGCTGTAATGCCGAGACCCCCCGGGCAGCCGCCCAGGATGAGCCCACCTTTCTTGTAGAATGGGCGGTCACCGAATTCGGTATTGGTAATCCTGCCGTGGAATGAGCGTGCTGAATCGTACCTCTGATCCAGCGTGCAATCGTCTGCTTAGAAGCAAGACACCCAATCTTGTTGGGAACATACAGGACAAACAGTGCCTCTGTTTTCCGTATCCGAGCCGTTCTTGCGACATAAATTCTCAAAGCTCTGACCACATCCAGAGACTTTGAAGCAGCGAAGGTGTCAGTAGCCACTGGCATCACAATAGGTTGGTTTACATGGAAAGAAGAAACCACCTTTGGAAGAAATTGTTGACTAGTTCTTAATTCTGCCCTATCTTCATGGAAGATCAAGTAAGGGTTCTTGTGAGACAAGACCCCTAACTCAGACACCCGTCTTGCGGATGCCAAGGCCAACAGCATGACCACTTTCCAAGTGAGAAACTTTAACTCCACCTCCTGGAGAGGTTCAAACCAATCTGATTGAAGGAACTGCAAAACCACGTTAAGGTCCCATGGTGCCGTAGGGAGGCACAAAAGGAGGTTGGATATGCAGAACCCCCTTCACGAACGTCTGAACTTCCGGAAGGGAGGCCAATTGTTTCTGAAAGAAAACGGACAAAGCCGAAATTTGGACCTTGATTGAACCCAATCTTAAGCCAGCATCCACACCCGCCTGAAGAAAATGGAGAAAACGTCCTAACAGAAAATCTTCCGTTGGAGCCTTCTTGGTTTCACACCAAGACACATATTTTCTCCAAATACGGTGGTAATGTCTAGACCAGGGGTGGCCAACCAGTCAGTGACAAAGAGCCAAAAAACCTTGTTAGGTACGTCAAAGAGCCGGCATCGAGCCGATGGCGCGCATGCAAATATGAAATGTGGCCTTGTGCCTGCTAGACCACACCCCTGGAATAAAATACATTGAAAAAGCCAGAACAACATAAAATACATTTTTTAAAGCCAGATCTATTGAAAAAGCCACTTTTGCAAAAAATAATTGAAAAAGCCAGATTCACATAATAAACTTCAGCTCCCCCATGTGTCGCTCCAGCCAACACCCTCCTGTCACTCCAGCCAGCTCCCCCGTGTCACTCCAGCGAGCTCTCCCATGTGTCACTACTGCCAAAACCCTGCTGTGTCACTCCAGCCAGGTCTCCCATGTGTCACTACTGCCAAAACCCTGCTGTGTCACTCCAGCCAGCTCCATGTCTCACTCCAGCCAGCTCCCCCATGTGTCACTTCTGCTAGCACCCGCCTAAGTCACTCCTGCCAGCTCCCCCGTGTCACTCCCGCAAGCTCTCCCGTGTGTCACTCCAGCCAGCTCCCCCGTGTCACTCCTGCAAGCTCTCCCATGTGTCACTCCAGCCAGCTCCCCCTTGTCACTCCTGCTAGCTCTCCTATGTGTCACTCCAGCCAGCTCCCCCGTGTCACTCCTGCTAGCTCTCCCATGTGTCACTCCAGCCAACACCCTCCTGTCACTCCAGCCAGCTCTTCCATGTGTCACTCCTGCTAGCACCCTATGTCACTCCAGCCAGCTCCCCGTGTCACTCCAGCCAGCTCTCCCATGTGTCACTCCTGCTAGCACCCTCCTATGTCACTCCAGCCAGCTCCCCCATGTGTTACTCCTGCTACCACCCTCCTATGTCACTCCAGCCAGCTCTTCCATGTGTCACTCCTGCTAGCACCCTCCTATGTCACTCCAGCCAGCTCCCTCATGTGTCACTCCTGCTACCACCCTCCTGTCACTCCAGCCAGCTCTCCCATCTGTCACTCCTGCTACCACCCTCCTATGTCACTCCAGCCATATGTCCCATGTGTCACTACTTACAGCACCCTCCCACGTCACTCCTGCCAGGACCCTCCTGTGTCTCTCCAGCCAGCTCTGCCATGTGTCACTCTAGCCCACCCCCATGTATCACTACAGCCCCCCATCAACTCGTGCCACTGCAGCAGTCCCTAATGTGTCCTCTGTTTGCTTGTGGGTGTCTCACCTCTAGTATCTGACTCCTTCAGTTTTCAGTCCCTGTAGTGCTGCTGCGTGTCTGGCTGGAGTGCAGCGGTTTCTGTATCTGTTGTGGTCACATGATTTAGAGTGTTGGGAGCCACATTTGAATAAAGAAAGAGCCACATGCGGCTCAAAAGCCACAGGTTGGCCACCGCTGGTCTAGACGTTACTCCTTTCCTGGCCTGAATAAGAGTGGGAATGACTTCTTTGGGAATACCCTTTCTGGCTAGGGTCCGGCGCTCAACAGCCATGCCGTCAAACGTAGCCGCGGTAAGTCTTGATACACGCACGGCCCCTGCCGTAGCAGGTCCTCTCGAAGAGGAAGAGGCCGAGGATCTTCTATGAGTAACTCCTGAAGATCTGGATACCAAGCCCTCCTTGGCCAGTCTGGGACAATGAGGATCGCCCGAACCCCTGTTCTTCTTATGATCTTGAGAATTTTTGGAATTAGTGGAAGTGGAGGGAACACGTACACTGACCGAAAATACCCACTGGGTCACTAGCGCATCCACCGTTATTGCTTGTGGGTCCCTCGACCTGGAACAATATCTCTGAAGCTTCTTGTTGAGACGAGATGCCATCATGTCTACTTGAGGAACACCCCAATGACTTGTCACCTCTGCGAAGACTTCTTAGTGGAGGCCCCATTCTCCTTTGTGGAGATCGTGTCTGCTGAGGAAGTCCGCTTCCCAGCTGTCCACTCCCGGAATGAAAATTGCCGACAGAGCTCTTGCATGCCTTTCTGCCCAGAGGAGAATCTTTGTCACCTCTGCCATTGCCGCTCTGCTTTTCGTTCCGCCTTGACGGTTTATGTACGCCATCAAGAGATCGTCCAGGTAAGGAATTATATTGACTCCTTGCAGTCGAAGGAGGACCATCATCTCTGCCATCACCTTGGTAAACACCCTCGGTGCCGTGGATAGCCCGAACGGCAACGTCTGAAATTGGTAATGACAATCCTGCACTGCGAATCTCAGATAAGCTTGATGCGGAGGATAGGAACATGTAAGTAGGCATCTTTTATGTCCACTGACACCATGTAGTCTTTTCCCTCCAGACTGGAAATCACTGCCCTCAGAGATTCCATCTTGAATTTGAACATTTGCAGGTAGACATTCAGTGTTTTCAGATTTAGAATCGGTCTGACAGAGCCATCCAGCTTCTGAACTACGAAAAGGCTTGAATAAAACCCTTCTCCTTGTTGCGACAAGGGAACCAGGACAATCACTTGATCTTGACACAATTTTTGTATTGCTGCCGATACCACCTCCCTGTCTGGGACAGAAGCTGGTATGGCCGATTTGAAAAATCGGCATGGGGGAATGTCGTGAAACTCCAGCTTGTACCCGTGGGACACTATTTGTAAGACCCACAGGTCCAGGCCAGATTGAATCCAAATCTGACTGAAGAGATTCAGACGTGCCTCCACCTGAGCGGACTCCCGCAAGGGAGCCCCAGCATCATGCTGAAGATTTGGCAGAAGCAGAAGTTGATTTCTGCTCCTGTGATCCTGGAGACGCTGTGGACTTTTTACCTTTTCCCCTTCCTTTACCGGCAAAGAAAGGGGAACCTTTAACCTTTTTGTATTTATTGGGCCGAAAGGACTGCATCTGAGAGTGATGTGTCTTTTTCGCCGGCGCAGGAGCATTAGACAAAAATGTCAACTTACCTGCGGTAGCCGCAAAAACTAAGGCATCCAGCCCATCTCCAAACAAGGCCTCTCCTTTATACGGGAGAGTCTCCATATTCCTTTTGGAATCTGCGTCTGCGTTCCATTGGCGAATCCACAACGCCCTATGTGCTGAAATTGCCATCATAGCGGCTCTTGATCCTATGAGACCAATATCTTTCATGGCTTCCAGCTTGTACGCAGCAGCGTCTTTGATATGACCTAACGTTAGGAGTATCTCGTCTCTATCTAGCGTGTCAATGTCTGATGACAAGTTTTCTGACCACTTTTCAATAGCACTACTCACCCACGCACAGGCAATGGTAGGCCTGAGTAGTATCCCATTGGTCACATAAATAGATTTCAACGTAGTGTCTAACTTGCGGTCTGCCGGCTCCTTTAGTGAAGCCGTCCCAGGCGAAGGGAGAATCACCTTTTTTGTGACAGGGCACTGTCTAAAATGGGGGGTGATTCCCACCTTTTCCTGTCCTCTGCAGGAAAAGGGTAAGCTGCCTGAATTCTTTTGGGAATCTGAAATTTCTTTTCAGGGTTTGACCAGACTCCCTCAAAGAGACTGTTCAGTTCATGAGATGGAGGGAAAGTTACATTAGTTTTCTTTTCTTTATTAAAGTAAGCCTTCTCCTGTGATAAAGGAGGGGGCTCCGTAACTTCTAATACCTCCTTTATAGCAACAATCATGTATTAAATGTTTTTTGCTAACTTTGGATCTATTCCCCTGGAATCACTAGTGTTGACACAGGAATCAGAGTCCGTGCCGGTATCAGTTTGTACTACTTGTGCAAATGACCTTTTTTTGTGAACCAGAGGTGTCCCCTGTGGATGAAAAAGCAGAACTATTAAAAATCACGTCTTCCGCGGATTTTCTCCACTTTTCTGCATGAGACTCAGACTTATCCAATCTCTTACTAATATGATTCACACTATTACGTAATTCTTTCACCCATTCAGGCTCGTGGTGCGACGGCAGCGCCACCACATTACAACTCTGTGTCCCTAAAATGGCTCCCTCAGGGGAAGAGCTCCCTGCCTCAGACATGTCACACACGTGCACAATCACACCACAGACACTCCGGGGCTTATTGGAGACAGACCCACAGTAAAATCTGTCAGAAGGACACAGAAAGGAATTGCCAGCTCACAACTCAGCGCCCAGGAAAAAAATCCGTGTAATGTATTTTATACACAGAGACCTTAAGCGCTTATATATTGCCAATAATATGACTGAGCACCCAAAAATTACACTCCCCCCACCCCCCTTTCTCCCTGATACTTGATTCAGAAGTGGAGAGGAGGATCAGCGTGCCTTCCCCTGCTATAGCTTGGAGAAAATAGCGCTGAGAAGTGTGCTGGCTGCCTGAGGAGGAAGCCCCGCCCCCTGTAATGGCGCGTTTACCCTCAGATAAAAATAACTAATCTTTATACTGGCGGGGGTGTAGGACTGTGCCACAACATCTTATGCTACCTTTTGCCAGTGAGAGTAGGTTTCATGCTGCCCAGGGCGCCGCCCCCCCCCCCCCGCTGCGCTCTGTGTTACGGATAGCATGCTCGCGCAGCGTTCCCGCTCGCTGCACGGTACCTTAAGCCATCACGATGACCGGAGGTCCCTCTCTGCAGAACTCCGGTAACACCAGTCTTCTGACTTCTGGCTCTGTTAGGGGGGTGACGGCATGCTATGGGAGTGAGCGCATAGCCGCAGCTAGTGTTCCGTACCCTTCTCTCCTTTGGTTGATGTATGCCATCAATGTGGTACTCTGACTGAATTTTTGGATTTATTTTTTATGAAATTGCCTGCCAAATGGAACTGTTTTATTATTAATAATTGTTTTATTTAAATAATGACATAGGGCCTGATTCAGAAGTGGATGTAATGACTGGGGAAGGTAACGGGGGAGTGGTGAATAAAACACAGACATACTGCAACTGTCATGATCCTAGGCACGGCGATTCCCCAGATACGCCAATCTGTGAAACCTTGCCACGTGACACTGTTACTGGATACCTAAGCGCGTGCGTTAATTTCAACAATGTCACTGCCACCAGCCAAAGTACAAATGTTTAGGGTATGACCCAAGGCAAACTTATGGCTTTTGTCTGCACCCAGAATTATTAATATTTTGGTAACGCCTCTTTCAGAGAGTTGGGTTGGATACACAACACAAAAAGCAGAGCTAAAATGAGATTATTTAATTTAAGTATAACACTTCAAAGCTTATGTTACAGAGAAATAAAGTTACAAGATATAATGATAAAAAGTCAAAGTCACATGAGTAAAGACAGTTTCAAGAAAAATAAAAATAGGGAGATAAAACCCACCGATCCTAACACATGCAGAGTGGAACGATGGGATGAAGTGAAGCCTCTTCAGATATTATCGGGACATTATAGAGCCAGGATGCTTCTCCTGACTCGCTTCTTTGATAATGACAACTTGCAGTCTGTGCTTCTCCTATTTAAAACTCAGGCTGCCCCTTCAGCCCCCCTCCATATGGAGAGTTTGTTTTAACCCTTCCAAATCAGAGTTAATTGTGTAAGCTCAACTGCGACATGCGGTCTCTTGGTCATATACACAGGAGAAGGCTAATTACTTTTCCCATTCCTTTTGAAGCTGGGCAATCAGATTTATCAATCATACTAAGACACCATTATAGCTAGCTGAGAAAAGTTTTTATCACCTTCCCTAGCCAGCATGTCTTTTCTGGTCTCTCTGGTGACCCCCTGGCGTCAGTAAACAACCTGTTGGGAGATACACAAGCCAGTGCAGAAAACACATTTCAGGCCTGACCTGCATTAACTTTAAGATCTCAGTTCTGATAAGGGTCTCATCAAACCCTCCTTTGAAGCTCTGTGTCTGTAACGAGATACTAGCCATGCCAGTACTATTCTTCTATTTGTCCTGAGAAGACGTTTACAACAAAATACAATAGATCAAATACAGTACTACTTAATATAGTTTTTATGGATACAGAGAGGAAGGGGATACAATATGCTCCCCTGAAGCCTTCTCTGCTTGACTTATCACAGCTTGGCTACCCTGACACATAGCAGAGTTCCTGCTGTGAAGGGGCTGTTGGAATGACCTTTTCACACAGGATTTATACATAACCACACAAAGGCATTTGCAGAGATTGATCAATACAATATTATTTGTAGTTATGCACATTCTGGCGTCAGAATGGCGTTCAATCATGACAGCAACCATTTCAGGAACGTGTCACAGCCAGCAATTGTGTCTTCGGACGCAGATGTACTGGCTCCAGCTGCTTAGTTGTGATGAACATTCTGATAAGATAAGAAGGTGTGACTGATGTTTGTCTGATGGTACATAGGCGTTTCTGTACAAAAAATGGAAGATGCAACATTTGCATAGCGACGCAATTAGCATCCAACTCTGAATCAGGCCCATAGTACACAACTCTGTACATTGAAGAGAACAGGATATGACCCAAACAAATTATATATAATAAAACAGATTATACGTTCATTGCACTAGGAATGAGTGCCTGGAGCTATTCCATTAGCCGCATCGTGCCCGGCACTTAAGTCAGTAGATGCAGGTTACCACGCCTAAAGAATGCCATTTAGTTGCAGTTAATGGCATTCTCCAACCTAAGTGCCGAGTGTAACTCTGCTAGAACAGGCGGTAGGCCTGCAACTCACATCGTGGCACTAGTTTTGTTGGCATCTGCTCACACCTCAGGAGGGTGCAAGCAGAAATCCTCTACTCACAAGTTTAGAGCGCAGCTAATTGAATAGCTTTGGGCACTCATTCCCTGAGCTATTCAATAGCGCGTTTAGTTGACTCCCCCTTCCCCTTTATATTCAAAGAGATGAGAGGAATAGACATAGGGTAGTGATGTAACAGTTTTATCACCTAACAATAAATAAGAATTTACTTACCGATAATTCTATTTCTCGTAGTCCGTAGTGGATGCTGGGGACTCCGTAAGGACCATGGGGAATAGCGGCTCCGCAGGAGACTGGGCACATCTAAAGAAAGCTTTAGGACTAACTGGTGTGCACTGGCTCCTCCCCCTATGACCCTCCTCCAAGCCTCAGTTAGGATACTGTGCCCGGACGAGCGTACACAATAAGGAAGGATTTTGAATCCCGGGTAAGACTCATACCAGCCACACCAATCACACCGTATAACTTGTGATCTGAACCCAGTTAACAGTATGACAACAGAGGAGCCTCTGAAAAGATGGCTCCCAACAATAATAACCCGATTTTTGTAACAATAACTATGTACAAGTATTGCAGACAATCCGCACTTGGGATGGGCGCCCAGCATCCACTACGGACTATGAGAAATAGAATTATCGGTAAGTAAATTCTTATTTTCTCTAACGTCCTAAGTGGATGCTGGGGACTCCGTAAGGACCATGGGGATTATACCAAAGCTCCCAAACGGGCGGGAGAGTGCGGATGACTCTGCAGCACCGAATGAGAGAACTCCAGGTCCTCCTCAGCCAGGGTATCAAATTTGTAGAATTTAGCAAACGTGTTTGCCCCTGACCAAGTAGCTGCTCGGCAAAGTTGTAAAGCCGAGATCCCTCGGGCAGCCGCCCAAGATGAGCCCACTTTCCTTGTGGAAGGGGCATTTACAGATTTTAGCTGTGGCAGGCCTGCCACAGAATGTGCAAGCTGAATTGTACTACAAATCCAACGAGCAATAGTCTGCTTAGAAACAGGAGCACCCAGCATGTTGGGTGCATACAGGATAAACAGCGAGTCAGATTTCCTGACTCCAGCCGTCCTGGAACATATTTTCAGGGCCCTGACAACATCCAGCAACTTGGATTCCTCCAATTCCCTAGTAGCTGCAGGCACCACAAAAGGTTGGTTCAGGTGAAACCGCTGGAACCACCTTAGGGAGAAACTGAGGACGAGTCCTCAATTCCGCCCTGTCCGAATGGAAAATCAGATAAGGGCTTTTACAGGATAAAGCCGCCAATCCTGACACGCGCCTGGCCTAGGCCAGGGCCAACAGCATGACCACTTTCCATGTGAGATATTTTAACTCCACAGATTTAAGTGGTTCAAACCAATGTGACTTTTGGAACCCAAACTACATTGAGATCCCAAATTGCCACTGGAGGCACAAAAGGAGGCTGTATATGCAGTACCCCTTTTACAAACGTCTAAACTTCAGGGACTGAAGCTAGTTCTTTTTTGGAAGAAAATTGACAGGGCCGAAATCTGAACCTTAATGGACCCCAATTTCAGGCCCATAGACACTCCTGTTTGCAGGAAATGTAGGAATCGACCCAGTTGAATTTCCTCCGTCGGGCCTTACTGGCCTCGCACTACGCAACATATTTTCGCCAATTGCGGTGATAATGTTTTTGCGGTTACATCCTTCCTGGCTTTTGATCAGGATAGGGATGACTTCATCCGGAATGCCTTTTTTTCCTTCAGGATCCGGTGTTCCAACGCCATGCCGTCAAACGCAGCCGCGGTAAGTCTTGGAACAGACAGGGTCCTTGCTGGAGAAGGTCCCTTCTTAGAGGTAGAGGCCACGGATCCTCCGTGAGCCTCTCTTGAAGTTCCGGTTACCAAGTCCTTTTTGGCCCATCCGGAGCCACGAATATAGTGCTTACTCCTCTCCATCTTATCAATCTCAGTACCTTGGGTATGAGAGGCAGATGAGGGAACACATATACTGACTGGTACACCCACGGTGTTACCAGAGCGTCTACAACTATTGCCTGAGGGTCTCTTGACCTGGCGCAATACCTGTCGAGTTTTTTAATCATGTGGACGACTTCTGGGTGAAGTCCCCACTCTCCCGGGTGGAGGTCGTGCTGAGGAAGTCTGCTTCCCAGTTGTCCACTCCCGGAATGAATACTGTTGACAGTGCTATTACATGATTTTCCGCCCAGCGGAGAATCCTTGCAGCTTCTGCCATTGCCCTCCTGCTTCTTGTGGCACCCTGCCTGTTTACGTGGGTGACTGCCGTAATGTTGTCCGACTGGATCAACACCGGCTGACCTTGAAGCAGAGGTCTTGTTAAGCTTAGAGCATTGTAAATGGCCCTTAGCTTCAGGATATTTATGTGAAGTGATGTCTCCAGGCTTGACCATAAGCCCTGGATATTCCTTCCCTGTGTGACTGCTCCCCAGCCTCGCAGGCTGGCATCCGTGGTCACCAGGACCCAGTCCTGAATGCCGAATCTGCGGCCCTCTAGAAGATGAGCACTCTGCAACCACCACAGGAGGGATACCCTTGTCCCTGGTGACAGGGTTATCCGCTGATGCATCTGAAGATGCGACCCGGACCATTTGTCCAGTAGGTTCCACTGGAAAGTCTTGCGTGGAATCTGCCGAATGGGATTGCTTCGTAGGAAGCCACCATTTTTACCCAGAACCCTTGTGCATTGATGCACTGAGACTTGGTTCGGTTTTAGGAGGTTCCTGACTAGCTCGGATAACTCCCTGGCTTTCTCCTCCGGGAGAAACACCTTCTTTCTGGACTGTGTCCAGGATCATCCCTAGGAACAGAAGACAAGTCGTCGGAACCAGCTGCGAATTTGGAATATTGAGAATCCAATCGTGCTGCCGCAACACTACCTGAGATAGTGCTACACCGATCTCCAGCTGTTCCCTGGATCTTACCCTTATCAGGGAATCGTCCAAGTAAAGGATAACTAAAATTCCCTTCCTTCGAAGGAATATCATCATTTCGGTCATTACTTCAGTAAAGACCCGGGGTGCCGTGGCCCATCCCTACGGCAGCGTCTGAACTGATAGTGACAGTTCTGTACCATAACCTGAGGTACCCTTGGTGAGAAGGGTAAATTTTGACATGAAGGTAAGCATCCTTGATGTCCCGAGACATCATGTAGTCCCCTTCTTCCAGGTTTGCAATCACTGCTCTGAGTGACTCAATTTTGAATTTGAACCTTTGTATGTAAGAGTTCAAAGATTTTAGATTTTAAAATCGGTCTCACCGAGCCGTCTGGCTTCGGTACCACAATAGTGTGGAATAATACCCCGTTCCCTGTTGCAGGAGGGGTACCTTAATTATCACCTGCTGGGAATACAGCTTGTGAATGGCTTCCAAAACTGCCTCCCTGTCAGCGGGAGACGTCGGTAAAACAGACTTTTGGAAACGGCGAGGGGAATACGTCTCGAATTCCAATTTGTACCCCTGAAAATATTACCTGAAGGATCCAGGGGTCTACTTGCGAGTGAGCCCACTGCGCACTGAAATTCATTGAGAACGGGCCCCCACCGTGCCTGAACTTGTAAAGCCCCAGCGTCATACTGAGGGCTTGGCAGAGGCAGAAAAGGGTTTCTGTTCCTGGGAACTGGCTAATCTCTGCAGCCATTTTCCTCTCCCTCTGTCACGTGCAGAAAAGAGGAACCCTTTTGTCCGCTTGCCGACCAGGACTGCGCCTGATAATACGGCGTCTTATTTTGAGAGGCGACCAGGGGTACATCCCCTTTTTTTGTAAGGCAATACTTCCAAATGCCGTTTGGAATCTGCATCACCTGACCATTTTACTGGTAGAATTGGACAACGCACCTATACTTGATGCCAGTCGGCAAATATTCCGCTGTGCATCATGCATATATAGAAATGCATCTTTTAATTGCTCTATAGGCAATAATATACTGTCCAGTCAG
Organism: Pseudophryne corroboree; assembly: GCF_028390025.1. Classification (NCBI taxonomy): domain Eukaryota; kingdom Metazoa; phylum Chordata; class Amphibia; order Anura; family Myobatrachidae; genus Pseudophryne; species Pseudophryne corroboree. The sequence goes on from NC_086446.1 coordinate 445,313,539, forward strand.
GGAATCCGACCACGCCAACCCAGCACTGCACATCCAGGCTGAGGCGATTGCTGGTCGCAGTATAACACCAGTATGTGTGTAAATACATTTTAGGATACCCTCCTGCTTTCTATCAGCAGGATCCTTAAGGGCGGCCATCTCAGGAGAGGATAGAGCCCTTGTTCTTACAAGCGTGTGAGCGCCTTATCCCCCCTAGGGGGTGTTTCCCAACGCACCCTAACCTCTGGCGGGAAAAGGTATACTTTTAGAAATTATCAATTGTTATCGGGGGGAAACCCACGCATCATCACACACCTCATTTTATTTCTCAGATTCAGGAAAACTACAGGAAGTTTTTCCTCACCAAACATAATACCCCTTTTTTTTGGTGGTATTCATATTATCAGAAAAGTGTAAACATTTTCCATTGCCTCAATCATGCAATGTGTGGTCTATTGGAAATCACGGTTGTCTCTTCACCGTCGACACAGGAGTCCGTATCCGTGTCGGAGTCTGTATCTGAGGTAACGGGCGCTTTAGAGCCCCTGTATGAGACGTCTGGACATGCACAAGCTGAGTAGCCGGCTGTCTCATGTCAACCACTGTCTTTAATACAAAGTTGACACTGTCACGCAATTTCAACAGTACATCCACTCAGGTGTCGACCCCCTAGGGGGTGACAACACTATTACAGACACTCTACTCCGTCTCCACATCATTTTTCTCCTCATACATGTCGACACAAACGTACCGACACACAGCACACACACAGGGAATGCTCTGATAGAGGACAGGACCCCACTAGCCCTTTGGGGAGACAGAGGGAGAGTTTGCCAGCACACACCAGAGCGCTATATATATACAGGGATAACCTTATATAAGTGTTTTTCCCTTTATAGCTGCTGTATTGTTTATACTGCGCCTAATTTGTGCCCCCCTCTCTTTTTTAACCCCTTTCTGTAGTGTAGTGACTGCAGGGGAGAGCCAGGGAGCTTCCCTCCAACTGAGCTGTGAGGGAAAATGGCGCCAGTGTGCTGAGGAGATAGGCTCCGCCCCTTTCTCGGCGTCCTTATCATCCGTTTTTCTGTATGTTTTGGCAGGGGTTAAATGCATCCATATAGCCCAGGAGTTATATGTGATGCATTTATTTTAGCCATATAAGGTTTTTATCGATTTATTGCGTCTCAGGGCGCTGCCCCCCCAGCGCCCTGCACCCTCAGTGACCGGAGTGTGAAGTGTGCTGAGAGCAATGGCGCACAGCTGCGGTGCTGTGCGCTACCTTATCTGAAGACAGGATCGTCTTCTGCCGCCGATTTTCCGGACCTCTTCGCTCTTCTGGCTCTGTAAGGGGGCCGGCGGCGCGGCTCCGGGACCCATCCAGGCTGAACCTGTGATCGTCCCTCTGGAGCTAATGTCCAGTAGCCAAGAAGCCCAATCCACTCTGCACGCAGGTGAGTTCGCTTCTTCTCCCCTTAGTCCCTCGATGCAGTGAGCCTGTTGCCAGCAGGTCTCACTGAAAATAATAAACCTAAACTAAAACTTTCACAAAGAGCTCAGGAGAGCCCCTAGTGTGCACCCTTCTCGTCGGGCACAGAAATCTAACTGAGGCTTGGAGGAGGGTCATAGGGGGAGGAGCCAGTGCACACCAGTTAGTCCTAAAGCTTTCTTTAGATGTGCCCAGTCTCCTGCGGAGCCGCTATTCCCCATGGTCCTTACGGAGTCCCCAGCATCCACTTAGGACGTTAGAGAAATAAATAGTAAAGCAATCATTGGCGACTGGCAATTCTGTACAGCCACTGGTGGTATACTATAGCTGCAGAAGATAGAGATATGAAACATGAACCAGTAATTGTACAAATCTTTAAACTTCTGGCAGCCATCCTTGTCATTCCAATTTAACAAAACTGATCAGTATGTTCTCTGCAGGAAATAGAGCCATGACAGTTGTTGCCCATGTTCAGTGGAATCTGCTAGCACCAAAAATGGGTCAGCAGAGATCACTGATGGAGGAATAGAGATAGCAATAGTAATGACAGTTAAACTTACTGGGTCCAGCAGCTAAACGGAGATTGTTCTTTGCAGATAAACAACTATGTCCTTGGTGTGATGACATTCTTTGGCACCACAGAAATAATATCACACTGCTGTCACAAATTTTAATGTTTTAGATTTGTGGGAAGATGATTACTGTATGTGGGAGGTTAAGCACAGAACTGAACTAAAGTGCAGCCATTTCCAACTGCTGTCTGCATGCAAATGCATAAGTGTGCAGATCCCCCCAAAAATTGACATGCCCTAGACAAGAGCGACCCCTGCTGGTAGCAGGGTGAAAAGGCTTATAGCACCTGGTATTCACATGAGGTGGTCTCCTAGGTTCTAACCAGGTCATAGACTTCCAATATCAAATATGAGTAGGTGTGTTTAGGGTGGTTTAGCTAAAGGCAGTGATAAGTGTTTCACTTGGTCCTTTTTGTCACCAGTCTGGATCTACCCTCCCCCACCCCAGCTGCTCACTGCTTTCAATTCGGCTACATTCTTTTAAAGAACATATTTAATCTGTCATATTTACTGGTGCATCACCTTGAAACAATAACATATGTCCTTACAGATTTTGGATGCATATGCAGATGAAAAAAGCAGTGATCCCTGAAAGCGTAGTTACAGTGCAAAAAGCTGTAACGCAATCAACATTTCCCTGGAAAACCTTTTTAAGAGAGAGGTTTATTTTATCTTCTAACTTTTTAGGTTGTATGCCTTAATCTGTCCTTGTAGACTGTGGTATGTAGGCCAAACATTCCTCTAGTGTAGAGCATAAAATGTTAAGTGGAATATATGGATGTCAAAAGCGGAGGCATACTGGCAGAGCACTTTGCCGACAAAACCTAATGCAGCATAATGGAGATTTATAGGGTAAGAACAGGTGCACAAACCACCAGCGAGGGCTCTTACACACCAACAATTATTTAACATCTGAGCCTGCAGTTACTGTGGTCTGGTGTGTGACTCGGCCTTACACCGGCTTTCTATAACAGAATTAGCAAGTATTATGTTTACAGGATTATTGTATTTACCGTATTTGCCGGCGTATAAGACGACCCCCCAACATTTCCACTCAAAACATAGAGTTTGTTATTTACTCGCCATATAAGACTACCCCTGCCGTCTCCCTGTCACTAGCAGCTGTCTGGTCCGCCCTTGAATCCATATTATGGATACCTGTAGTACCAGTATTAACCCACCACATAAAGTTGTAAGCCCCCCTCACCTGCAGCTTCCCTGCAGTGCTGCCGCTGTCCCCCCTGCCTAAGCCGCTGTCCCCCCCTCCCTTCTTATGCATACCTTGATACTCCAAATCTCTTATACTGTAAGAGACATGTCAGTGCTGCCGCTGTCCGCTGTCCTCCCTGCCTAACCGCCTGTCACTGCTGAATGTCGGCTCCTGCTCAGTGACATGAGCCGGGTGCTGCACTGTAACAATACGTGCAGCACCTGGCTCCTGTCCCTGTGTAGGAGCCGGACTTCACACAGCTTCACCCGCCGGCAGCGCCGTACACTCACCGTACACTCACACAGGTGAGATAGAGGCACTTCACGGGGGAAGTGGGGGGGGGGGGCAGCCAACATCATCTTCTTAACCCCCTGGATTGCTGAAAACGGGGGTCCGCCCGTGAGGCCACGCCCCCTTATGCTAGGCCACGCCCCTGTTTCACGACTTCCCGCACCGGGTGTATAAGACGACTTCCCGCCCGGCGTATAAGACGACCCCCGGCGTATAAGACGACCCCCCGCTTGGAGGCATGTTTTTCAGGGGGAAAAAGTCGTCTTATACGCCGGCAAATACGGTACCTATTTTACTGTATGTCTATTTGTCACCGTATGATATTGACTCTGCTTAGAAGTATCTGTGAGTCTATTTCATTTACATCAGTTTTATTTCCAGCACACAAGTGTGCATTTAAAAAAAAAAAAATCATTTGTTTTAGGTGCTTATTAATACTTATTTTAAGACTAATTAACTAGAATATAATAAGTTAAACAGGGGTCCAGCATTTCACCTGATCCTGCAAGTCCCCCATGGTCCCCAGCAATCCTCACCCCACTGCGTTGACAAACAATATGTGCTGATAAGAACACCACTAAATATCGGCAGACATTGGGAGAACAGTCATATTGGGTTGAGAGCCGCACCTCAACTAAGTAATAGTTTGATTGAATGCTTTACTTATGGAATATTTTTTTGCATAAAAAGGAGATTTATGTTCTTACCTGTTAAATCCTTTTCTTCAAATCCATAGGGTACACAGGGATGACCCTGGGAATAGATGGTGAGCTGGAGTCTGGGCACCAAACGGTTAAGTTTTGTTTCTCAGCAGCCCAGACTCCCTTTCTCTATACCCCATCCCCAGCCTCCAGGACTAGTTATCAGGTAACAACATAAATCTCCTTTTCTTATTCAGCCATAGGGGACACAGGAATGACACTGGGATGTCCCAAAGCTGTCCCCCTAAGAGAGGGGGATGCTCTGGAACTGCACTGGGAGCCCTTCACCCGAAGGCCACATCCGCGGAGGCGAAGGTGTAAAAAGAATAGAACTTGATGACAGTATGTGGTCAGAGGACTAAGCTGTTCCGCAGAGATGCCACATCTCACTGCCCAAGAAGTTCCCACTGACCACCACAGCAGGGGTAAGAAGGTCTGCCAAAGAATACGCTTGACAGATAGTCAAACTGAGCCATGTGGCCAGCTTAGTAGCCGACTAGCCCTATTTATGAAAGTTATACAGGACAAAGAGAGAATCCGTTTTACAAAAATCCCTTGTACTGTCCACAAAAATCGGGAGAGACCTCATGACATCCAAGGAGCCCTGCTCTGGAAAAGAATCCGGCACCTGGAAGGAAGGGACCAGATTCTCCTGGTTGATGAGGAGAAACCTGGATACCACCTTAGGAAGTTAACCCAGTCGTGTCCTTTAATGAAGAAAGGCAGAGTCCAAATCTAGATCGGCCTGTACAAAAGACAGGACTCGCAATAGGCGAAGGGACCTGGGGTTGAAGCCTCAAGCTGAACACCAGTTAAAGTATGTCCTTCAAACTCGGTGATCAGTCCTGGCAGTGAAGGCTTATGAGCATTGAGCATGGTACGAATGACCGACCATGAGAAACCCTTAGCTGTCAGGATGGATATCTCAACAGACACCCCGTTAAATCAAGACAGTGCAGATGCGGATGAAAGCACGGGCCCTGAGACAGAAGATCCGACCTGCGAGGAAGACGCAGTGGAGCATCGATGGAGAGACCCAGGAAATCTGCATGGCCAATCCACAGCCACGAGGATCACAGTGCCGCCATCCAACTTCAATTTATGGAGGACCCGCAGAATCAGAGATTGGAGGGAAGATGTATATGAGTGGGAAGGTCCACAAAACCGTTATGGCGTCCACCAGAAGAGAACCCAGATCCCTTGCACGTGAGCAGTATCTTGGCAGTTTATGGTTGTGTCACATCATGTCGATGTTTAACAGACCCAGCGGAAATTAAAGCCCTGAAATTCTTCCGGATGCAGGGACCACTAGTCCAAGTGAGTGTTCTGGGGGCTTAGAAAGTCTGCCTCCCAATTTTGATGAAAACTGCAGACAGAGCCAGAAGATGGCGCTCGCCACGACTGCAATTGCCGCCCTGATGGTTTATGTAGGAAACGGCTGTTGCGTGGTTAGGCTGCACCTAGACTGGCCTATGCTGGAAGAGAAGGATGTGCTAGGCAAATAGCTCTGTAACCCACTCTGTGATCCAGAATATGGATTTGGAATTGGCTCTCCTGAGGCGACTACCAACCCTGAAAAGTCTGATGACAATTAACTGCCCTCCCTCCCCCCACCCATAAAGACTTGCATCGGTGGCGAGTAGGACCTAGTCCTGGATCCAAAACGAGTGGCCCTTGTCCAGGGTGGAATTAGTGGAGCAATTACAGGAGGGAATAATGGACCTCTCGAGAGATAATGACTGTGACCTAAGACGCAGATGGGATTCATTCCACAGGGCCATCATCTCCATTTGTAAAGGATAGGAGTGAAACTGGGCATATTCCACCTGCATGCAAGAGTGGATCGATACTTGACAGTGACCCAAGAACATATGAATCTTGGCCTGTCAGCCAGAAGTAGGATGTCCAGATAAGGCAGCTTTGGGGAAGATATGCAGCTATGACTGCCATGACCTTTGTGAAAACACGAGGTGCTGTGGAAAGTCCAAATGGCAATGCTTGAAATTGGAAGTCTTCCTTCCATATCGCAAACCTGAGGAAGCGCTGCTGACTGACACAGATGGTACTAAGTAAATAAGCATCCTGGATATTTAGGGAGGCCATGAAGTCCCCCAGTTTCAGAGCGAGAATGATGGAGTGCAGAGAATCCTTGCGGAACTTGGGAACTGTAGGTACCTGTTGAGCGACTTCAGGTTGAGTATGGTTCGGAACGAGCTGTCCGGCTTCTAACCTTGCAGGCCAGGAAGGAGTGGATGGACTCTCGCAGCGCTCCTGCTTTTACTGGATCTACTGGAAGGCATGTAGAAATATATTTGGTTGGAGGACATTCCTTGATAGGTTAGAGTGTTGCCCTGGGAAACTACAGCTCTGATCCAAGTGTCTGTCGTTGTCGCCATCCATGTCTCGGAGAAAAGCAGAAGCCGGATTCCAGCACTGGGGTTTCCCAGGTGCAGGCCCAGCCCGTCATGCGGCGGGTTTGTCAGCTGACTTGGGAGCAAGACATGTGGTAGACCTGGTCTGTTTACCTCTACACTTGGAACCTTTGGTGGAAGAACTCTTCAACCTGGAAAAAGACAAACCCTTGGCCTTCCCCAGTGGATTAATGGAGCGAAACTTAGACATTTGCGTGCTGGGTGCTGCCACAAAAGGAAGAAAAGCAGTCTTGGACACAGCTACTGTAGCTATGATCTTGACCAATTCTTGACCAAAACGAACTCCCCCTAAAAAAACGAAGAGCATGCAAATCTAGTGAGATCGCTCATTTCACCGCTGGGTGAAACGAGCGGTCCCCCCCCTCCTCCCTCACTCAGCACACATTGCGCTGAGTGCTGAGCGGGGGGAGAGATGTGTGCTGAGCGTTCGGGCTAGATCGCTCAGCACACATCGCCGTTTGTAGCAGCCTTTAGTCACTCAAGCAGATGCAAGGGCTGGGCGTGCAATAACTCCCACATTAGAGTATATTGTCTTAAGGAAGTTCTCTCACTTCCTATCCACCGGATCCTTAAGGGAGGCCGTATTAGGAATAGGAAGATTAGTAGACTTGACCAGACAGGCGATATGAGCATCTACCAGAGAAGGGGATTCCTATTTGGCCCTATTCACAGCTGGGTGCAGATAAAAAGCAGCAATGTCCTTAGAGACCTGGAAGTGCTTGTTAAGGTGAGCCTATGCCTCCACTACGAAGTCTTCAAGTTTAGCAGAAGAAAGGAACTCAGCAGCCACCTTCTTCTGATGTTTAAAGACGGGGACATCTGTCTTAAATGCCTCCTTTAAGTCCTTGATCAAAAGTGCAGATTTAACTACCTTGATCAGGCCTCAACATTCACCTATGGTAGGGAATTCTCTGTGATAGAGGAGGTTTTGACAACCAAGGAAATGGAGACCACTGCTTCAGTCATAACCCGATAGAGGCATCGAGTCATCACGTCTGGTGGCCTTGCACGTGGACGGGCAGTCTGTGTCCAGCTTTTGTTGGAGAGACGCAGACACCTGCAAGAAACCCTGCACTGACTACAATAACGACAGGACCCATGGTGCTTCTGCTGCAGCATTTTGCGACTCTCCTGGACCCAGGAGAACGCTGGCGACTGGCACACGCCTGTAGAGAGGCTAGCAGGGGGAAAGGGGCCTGGGGATTGCAAGTTGTTTAGCTAAATGCAACATTAACTGTGAAAGTGCGGAAACCCATGCCAGTTCCTGATTGGACGCTGTGGCTGTTGGGACCTCCCGCTGCATAATAGTGAAACACAGGACACAGAGCCCATCGTGGCCCAGATCCTGAGGAGAAAGCACTTCAGAACAGTTCCTGCAGTTACGCAACACTGGAGCGCCCCTCTTCCTGGGTGCCTTGCCTTTGGAAAACATGTTAATGCAAATCCAAGAATGCCACAAATAAATTAATAAGTGTGGCTATGCAGACAAGTGATGTCTATGTAAATGTCAATAAATAAACTGGTGTGCACAACTGAATGTACAAGTAAAGAGTAGTCATTACACAGAAAGTGATGAAAACAATAAACATAGAGACAATATACAGGTGTAGAGAAGAAACACAGTACTCCCAAACACTTACAAATACATGCACATAAAACATTCAATGCAAAAGACCAATGGGCAAATAGTGCTCAACAATCCATCCCCAACAGTGGGGGAGGAGCTGTATGTATAACCAGACTAGCGAGAGTGAGGTATACAGGGAGACAGGAGCCCGGGGCTTCTGTCTGCTGAGGTGCTGAGGCAGGCAATGTGCTAAAACAGCTGCCCATCATCTCATGAAGGGAGAAGAGAGAGGTGGAGGAGTATATCCAGTGGCGGGATTCCTGCAGGAGTGAACGCATCAAGGGTGTGTGGGAGGGGCTAACCAGGAAAGCCTACTTCCCTCGCCTGGCAGGGACCACAGGGCAGTGGCCGTTACATTGTACAGTGACCTGTTTACATAAGAATCTCCCTGGTGGTCTAGTGGGGAGACGGAGACAACCTGGTCTCTCTCACCGGCGGTGACAGCCGGGATGTGTGCAGGGAGCTGCCTTACCTATCCCCGATGCGTCCGGCTGCAGCTCCCCTACTTTGTGCTGGAGCTCGGCCGAGGTCACTGATTCCGGCGCCAGCACTGCAGCCATTGGCACTGGGGATTGTTGGATCGGGAGTGAAGGCGCCTCCGGCGCTGACTCACTGTCTGCTCAAGTAAATGTAAAAAATTAAAGTTAAAATAAAAAACTATGAATAAGCTGCTAAATGGTAGCTCCTGTAAAAAAAAATACCCTTCTCCTTAAGGCACCAAATGTAAAAATGGTCCTAGAGGCTAGGGGCTGGGTATAGAGGAAAGGGAGCTTGTGCTGCTGGGAAAAGAAACTTAACCGCTTGGTGCCCAGACTCCAGCTCATCATTTATACAAAGTGTCAACCTTGTGTCTCCTATGGCTGAAGAAGAAGCATACTTTTCAGTTTCCAGCCGAGTTATACAGAATGTAGATTTTAAGGTTTGCTATATTGGTATATAAAATATCAGGGTTACCATTATCTTTAAAAGTAGTTTGTATAGTTATAATTTAGACTTCCTGTATCAGTTGTGAGATGATGCGTATCTTAGAATAAATACCTACTATACCAACTTAGGGGGAGCTTTATCAAAGCTAGGAGAGAGATAATGTACTAATCAATCAGCTTCTAACAGTCATTTTACAAGTTTTTGAAAAATAACAGGAGCTGATTGGTTGGTACTTTACCTCTCTCCAAGCTTTCATAAATCTCTCCTTAAAGACTCCATATGAAATCTACAAGAAATAAGTTTCCTCTCACTGCTGGGCTGGCCGACCTGTCCCTACCCTAAATAACTTTAGGGTTCAAAAAAGGTCATAAACAATGCTGAATAACAATTAATCAATGAAATGACTGATTTCATCTAATAATTGCATTATACTAACATAGGGGTAAATGTATGAAACAATGATATGGGGAAGGGGGAAGGTATCAGCGCACGGTATGTATACGATATGTATGTGCTGATACCGCTCCTTCAACCATGTACTAATGTGGCGCTGTGTGCTATGCACCCGTTATTATTGGCACTCTAAAAAGATAGCACACTTATGTGCGGGACAATGTATCGATTTCGATAGCTGCAGGTGTCGATGCCCTATCTCCGCAGCAGGAACAAAGCTGTCCCTGGCTGTGGCGGATGCCGGCTTCGGGATGCGCACAGGAGATCTCGAGCATGCGTAGTGGAGCTAGTCGGGCAGAGAGACACAGAGCATCAGCACTAAGCTGATGTGCTGTGTGCTCAGACAGGCATCACCGGAGGGTGGAGTTTTCACTCCCCTGCTCCGGCAGACAAGATAATACATCATCGGGCAGTACGGATGGTGTAATGGTTAGCATTACTGCCTCAAAGCGCTGAGGTCATGGGTTCGATTCCCACCATGGCCCTGTGTGAAGTTTGTATATTCTCCCCGTACTTGCGTGGGTTTCCTCTATTGTACTGTACTCCCACAATACAAAAATATACTGGTAAGTTAATTGGCTCCCAACAAAATTTCCCAATGTTTATGTATGTACATGTGGTAGGGAATAAAAATTGTAAGCTCCATTGGGGCAGGGACTGATGTGAATACTGTCTGTAAAGTGCTGCGGAACATGTGTGCGCTATATAAATAACTGGTTATAATAATAATATTGTCGATGTATCGTGCAGCTATAATACATCTGCCCCATAATTGGGAGTTATGAACTTCTCAGAAAACTTAAAGATATTCCTGATTAAATATACACAATGTGGATGGCTCTCATTTTTCTGCAAAAACTGTTCGACATTTTATGTGACAAAGTACATACTTATCAATTCTCATGTGCCAAGTTATTACCTGGTATGTTGGCCTCACGTAACATTGCCAAATGTTTCTCACGGATCCTCTTTACAAACTCCTGAGAAAAGTGATAGATTTTGCTACATATGCCTTCTACTGAGTCCCTTGCCACAGCTGTCATATGAGGACCGCATTGGCTGCGCAGATGCTCCAAGCGATCCTGAGGCAGAGCGAGAAGGAATATGCTTTACTACTTGTAGGGATACAATATAGGTAATAAGTAACTGGACATGATAGAAGTTGTCCTAATATTGTCTCAAACTTTATCTGCACTCAGATAAACGAAAGTGGTCATGAGGTAAGTCAGTGACCATTCTACAAATGAAAAGAGGAAAGTTTGCAAAATATAACTCACAATTAGACATCTGACCGTAGTGTTAACAGCAGCAACATGGCTTACCATGTAATCCTCCTTGGTTGCTAGATGGTCTCTCCGCAGCCAACTAAAGGTGTCCTCCACGTTCCATTTCACCACCTTTCTAATGTCTGAGGAAGCACTCCTAGAGGGAAAACAGAGAGTCTCAGCAACATGCGGGCATGACAGCTACTCTGTGGGAGTGGAAATGAAGAGATACAAAATAAAAAGCTTGTAAAAATAAAGGAGAGAAAAAAATTCTTATACTATAAAAGGTATAAAGTTGATAATTTTTTATTTTATAGGTTTTATTGATGTGCACACCCCAAATTTACGTATTTCTTTTCTCTCTTTCTTCAAAAGCAGAGAAATACAGACATCAGTCAATCACCAACAGAGCCACCTATTGTTTATATGGCATGTCATCAAAACTCAATAGTAAGACAACAAAATCAGGTTTTTTTATTAACTCACCGTAAAAAATGCACTTCTCCAATTCCATGGGAGACCCTTGAGACACTGAGTTAAGCAAGTGGAGTGAAAAACCAGGGCACTTTCAAAATTGCCACTAAAATTCAGGCTAATGACCCTCAAAAGCCCATACAACCATTAGTTTGGCTTGTTTTTGTTTACTAACAAAATTAACCCTAGCATACATAAATATGTATGTGTACAGATTAGACTTTGCGTAATCTAGAATCCAACTGTGAGATTCCAAAACCTGATCGGTCTGTCTCACATGGTCTAAGAGGACCACTGGAGAGCTTGCTTTATTAACAAGTCGTTCAAATATGGGATCACTGTTACCACTATGGACCCTGTCTGTCACTGTTGTGAAAACCCCCAGTGCAGAGGCAACGACAAAGATAAGAACCCTGAACTGGAAATGTCATGTCTGAATTTCAAATCTGAGCAGTGAGTGTCTAAATACACCAAACACTCACCATGCTCCACAGTGCACATTTCTGACCTCAGGTATTCCATTATGCATCTGTCCACCTGAAGGTGCAGTTTTTAAAAAACTTTAGATTCAGAATAGGCTTGGAAGTTCAGTCTTGTTTTTGAACAAAAAGGTTGAAGTAACATTTCTCTGGTCCTTGGGAACAGGGACAACAACACCTGCTGAAAGTAAACTGAATTGAAACATCGGCCAACCAATTGCTAAACTCCTGGAATGAATATAGTGGACAGAGAACAAAAATGTTATTATCTGCCCACTACTGGGACCTCCCTGATGATTTAGATAAACCGCCACTGTTGCATTGTCCATCTGATCCTTCCCAGCTCACACCTTTACCAGAGGCTGATCTGCCCTGAGAGAGGTTGAACAAAGCCTGAAGCTCCAACACTTTAAGAGAACCAGTTCCTCCAGCGACCACCTACCCTGGAAGATAGTTTGGAGTACCACAGTTCCTCAAGCATGGGAACCACAGTTCCCCAAGCATCCAGGCCCAGAAGCATTTTTGGGTCTTTGGGGCGACAAACAGAAAAAAAAACAGTTAGGGTAAGGACTCACAAACCCAAGCGTCTGAGGGCGATTATAACCACCTTTCCTGGAACAACTGGCAACCCCACCACAGGTTCCCCTTGGAGGGTTTCTGGACCATCATATCTGATGTTTGTCAGATGATATGGAGCTTGGCCGGCAATGACCCTAAGAGGGTATTCAATTAGCGATGAAATCACAGCTGCAAAAAATAGGATTTTAATTACCTACCGGTAAATCCTTTTCTCATAGTCCGTAAGGGATATTGGGGAGAATTAGTACGATGGCGTATAGACGGGGTCCAAAGGAGCCGGTGCACTTTAAATTTCTACACTGGGTGTGCTGGCTCCTCGCCTCTATGCCCCCTCCCACAGGCAGTTATAGGTAAAATAGTGCTCAAAGGAGAAATTACATACTTGAGAGAAGGAACATAACAACATAAGAGGTGAGATTTACACACCACGAATATAAACAACCAGCAACGGCTGGAAACAACAAACAGCAACAGCTGCACAGGTAACCTCATAAAAGAGAACGCACTGAGGCGGACGAGAAAGGTAGGTAATTAAAATCCTTTTTTCTCTAGAATCCATAAGGGATATTGGGGAAACTTAGTACAATGGGGAACCCCCAAAGCTTCCAGAACGGGCGGGAATTTGCGGAGACTTCTGCACCACCGCCTGCCCAAACTGGGTATCCTCTTTGGCCAGGGTATCAAACTTGTAGAATTTTCCAAAGTGTCCTTCCCCGACCAGGTAGCAGCTCGGCACAGTTGCAAGGCCGAGACTCCACGGGCAGCCACCCAGGAAGAGCCCACCGAACTTGTAGAGTGGGCCTTCAGAGACTTAGGAACAGGGAAGGCTGCCGACACATAGGCCTGTTGGATAGTAAGCCAACAAGCAATTGACTGCTTTGAAGCAGTACAACCCTTTTTCTGCGCATTATAGAGCACAAACAAGGAATCCGTCTTTCTGATCAGAGCCATTCGCTTGACATAGATCTTCAAAGCTCGCACAGCATCCAATGCCTCCGGAGGAGCAGAAGTGCCAGAACTTGATGGAACCACAGTAGGTTGATTCAAGTGGAACGCAGAGACAACCTTCGGCAGGAACTGCTGCATAGTCCTGAGCGCTGTTCTGTCCTCGTAAAAGACCAAGGGGTAAATTTACTAAGATGGGAGTTCTGTTTAAGATGGGATGTTGCCTATAGCAACCAATCTAATTCTACTTCTCATTTATTTAGCACCTTCTAGCAGATAATACCTGGAATCTGATTGGTTGCCATGGGCAACATCCCATCTTAAATAGAACTCTCATCTTAGTAAATTTACCCCCAAGTAGGGACTTCAATACGGTAAGGCCCCCAATTCTGAGACACGTCTAGCAGAAGCCAGGCCTAGTAACATCACTGTCTTCCACGTGAGGTACTTGTCTTTTACCATCATCAGAAGTTCAAACCAGGAGGACTGTAGAAATTTTAACACTACATTCAAATCCCAGGGTGCCGTGGTCGGCACAAAAGGAGGTTGAATGTGAAGTACTCCTGGAAGAAAATTGAGAGGGCCGAAATCTGGACCTTAATGGAACCCAGGCATATGCCCTTATCCACTCCAGCCTGCAGGAAACGGAGGAAACGTCCCAAGTGGAACTCCGCAGGCGGATACGAGCGTTCCTCGCAGCAAGAGACATATCTCCTCCAGATATGATAGCGTTTTAACGTCACAGGTTTCCTGGCCTGAACCATGGTAGCAATGACTCTTTTGGAAAGGCCCTTGTGAGCTAGGATGTGCCGCTCAACCTCTATGCTGTCAAACGAAGTCGCCGTAAGTCTGGGTAGACAAACGGTCCTTGTTGAAGAAGATTTCTTCTTAGTGGTAGATGCCAAGGTTCTTCGATGGACATGTCCAGAAGATTCGCGTACCACACCCTCCGAGGCCAGTCTGGGGCAATCAGAATTGCCTGGACTCCTTGATTTCTGATTCGCTTGAGCACCCTTGGGAGCAACAGAATTGGAGGAAACAGGTAGACCAGCCGGTAAGGCCAAGGCGACGTCAGTGCATCCACTGCTCTCGCCTGAGGGTCCCTGGTTTGGGAGCAATACCAATGAAGCTTCTTGTTGAGTCGAGAAGCCATCATGCCTATTTGTGGGCAGCCCCACCGGTCGATGATCTGCTGAAACACCGGATGGTGGAGACCCCATTCCCCCAGGTGGAGATTGTGACGATTCAGGAACTACGCTTCATAGTTGTTCATACCCGGAATGAAGATTGCTGACATTGCTCTTGCATTTCTTTCCGCCCAGAGGAGTATACTTGACACCATGCAGACTCTGCTTTTTGTCCCTCCTTGCCGATTGATGTACGCCACTGCTGTGGCATTGTCCAACTGTACGTGGATCGCGTGATCCTTGAGTAGAGGAGAGGCCTGAAGCATAGCATTGTAGATCGCCCGAAGTTTCAGAATGTTGATCGTAATGAGGGCTTCATGAGCTGACCACCTGCCCTGGTACTGAGCCCCTTTGGTGAGAGCTCCCCATCCTCTCAGACTTGCATCCGTCGCATGGAGGATCCAATCCTGAATCCCGAAACTCCGGCCTTCCAGGAGATTGGAGGACTGCAGCCACCACAGGAGGGAAATCCTGGCCTTAGGTGATAGCCGTATCATCCAGTGCATCTGTAGATGTGATCCGGACCACTTGCTCAGGAGATTCAATTGAAATGTTCTTGCATTGAACCTTCCATATTGGATCGCCTTGTATGAGGCAACCATCTTTCCCAACAATTGTATGCAAAGATGGATAGATACTCGAGCAGATCAGAGTACCATGCGGACCAACTCCTGAAGTGTTCTTGCCTTGTCCTCCAGGAGGAACACCTTCTGAGCCATAGTATCCAGTAACATCCCCAGGAACAGGAGCCTCTGAGTTGGCTCCAGGTGAGACTTCTGTAAATTGAGAATCCACCCATGGTGTGACAGAAGTTGGATAGTGCGGTTGATATGGAGCAATAAAAGCTCCCTGGATCTATCAGAAGATTGTCCAGGGAGGGGACAACATTTACCCCCTGGACCCGGAACATCTTCTCCGCCATTACCTTTGTGAATACCCTCGGACATGTGGACAGGCCGAAGGGTAGGGTCTGGAACTGGAAGTGACTGTCCAGTAGGGCAAACCTCAGATAAGCCTGATGAGGTGGCCAAATTGGAGTATGAAGGTAGGCGTCCTTGATATCCAGGGAAACCATGAATTCCCATTCTTCCAGACCCGCAATCACTGCTCTTAAGGATTCCATCTTGAATTTGAAAACCCTGAGATAAGGGTTCAAGGACTTTAGATTCAAAATGTGCATTACCGAGCCATCCGGCTTCGGTACCACAAACAGGTTGGAGTAATAACCCTTTCCCCATTGTTGTACTCGTACTGGAACAATGACGTGGGAGTGGACCAACTTTTGGATGGCCTGTTGCAACGTAACTTGCGTATCCTCCAAAGCTGGCAAGCTTGATTTGAAAAATCGTTGGGGAGGAGCACCGTCGAACTCCAGCTTGTAGCCCTGAGAAATGAGGTCACTTGCCCAGGTATCATGGCAGGAGCTTTCCCAGATGCAGCTGAAGTGACGCAGTCGAGCTCCCACCTCGAGATCCCCTCGGGGTGGGTGGGCACCGTCATGCTGAGGACTTAGTGGAAGCAAAACTGGTGCTCTGTTCCTGAGAACCGATGTTCGCAGGTCTTCTTGTCTTACCTCTGGTGCCTCTTGCCGCAGTGGAGGCACCTCTGGCTCTAGATCGAAATCTGTTAGACCAAAAGGACTGAACAGACGTCACCGGGTAGGAACGCCTAGCCGGCGGGGCACCAGAGGGGAGAAACGTGGATTTCCCCGCAGTAACTTTGTAAATCCACGTATCCAACACAACCGCAAAGAGCCATTCCCCAGAAAAGGGGCGAGATTCCACACTGTACTTGGACTCTGTATCCGCTATCCACTGACGCAACCACAAGGCCCTGCGCGCAGACACTGCCATGGCAGAAGTCCTAGCATTAATATTGCCCATCTCCTTGAGCGAGTTATACAGGAAGCGTGCAGTGTCCTGAATGTGGTTCAGGAGAGTCACTGTAGTGACCCAAGGCATATCCCCGGAGAGGCCCTCCTGAATCTGAGAAGCCCATGTGTGACTAGCATGGGTCATCCAGCAAGCCGCTATGACCGGCCTTTGTGATACAGCTACTGCTGTGTAGATAGACTTTAGTGTAGTCTCTACGCATCGTCCTCTAGAGGGAGTTTTAATACATCCCGTATAGCCAGAATGAGGGGTTCAATACCCTAAGCAGAAGTGGAATCCCCACTAATGGGATCCAAGTCCTCCCCATCCTCCTGTAAAGCCTCATCTGAATCAGAGAGTAAGGCAGGTAAACCACGCTTTTGTGGTCCCGAGTTAGAGAGGGGGGGCTGTGTAACATCTGCCCTAGCAACTAAGTCTGCAACAGCCTGTTGTAGTAGCTGAGTTTTCTGAACATTAGCGGTGAGTTGTGATGACATATCAGACATCATATTCTTAAGGGTCCCAAGCCAGGAGGGCTCATGACGCTCTCCCCCAGCCCCTTCACTGAGTTGTGAAGATTGGCTGCATTGTTAACATGAAACAGAATCAGATGATAAAGGAGAGAACCTGGTGTGGCATACACTGCATACTTTGTGTTTACCCATGTTCAAAGTAAATCACAATGACATACACACAGAGAGTAAAACTTATCAAGCTTGCCCTTACTGTATGTGAGAAGGAGACACAGATAGAGAGAAGACCAGTACACCCCAGCTACACAGCCCCAGTAAAGCTGTCAGCTTATTATATCACAGTGAAACACCTATGATTTCTGTCCTGTATAGGACACAGATTGTGTTCAATAGCGGCTCTCCCCCTTTGCTACACCCTGTACCAGTTTTCCAGCGTGTCTTGAGTGTCAGGAGGAGCTGTGTGAGCCTGCTGCTGCTACAGTAAGCATAGGAAGGTGCCAAAATACTGCTGGACCCGCTCTGAGGTAGCTCAGCCCCCCCAATGGCGCCGGAGCTACAGAGATTGTTATACTGGCAATGTCTCCCAAAGTGCTTAAAAACATCACACAAGTGCTAGTTTAAGCCACCGCTAGCCAGTTTACACAGGGGGCTCTAGCAGGTCCTCCCCAGGAGGGTCCCGTATGTCGCACCCACGTTCTGCTGCACCAGGAACCGGGGGGACCCCTGGTTTATACTCACCACTGTCGTCACTTTCAGGCTAATGGTAGGGGTGTGCGGCGTGCTGTGAATGCGACAGCTAAGGCGCAGTGCCCCGCTGAACAAACAACCTCTCAGGATGGTGGTCCTGCAGCGGGGAAGCGGCTCTGACACCTCACAAGGCTGGTGCCCCCCCCCCCCCCCTCCTACAGTTGTGCTCATAAGTTTACATACCCTAGCAGAATTTGTGATTTTCTGGCCATTTGTCAGAGAATATGAATGATAACTCACAGACTTTTCTTTCACTCATGGTTAGTGGTTGGGTGAAGCCATTTATTGTCAAACAACTGTGTTTACTCTTTTTAAATCATAATGACAACAGAAACTACCCAAATGACCCTGATCAAAAGTTTACATACCCTGGAGATTTTGGCCTGATAACATGCACACAAGTT
Source organism: Pseudophryne corroboree (assembly GCF_028390025.1). Taxonomy (NCBI): domain Eukaryota; kingdom Metazoa; phylum Chordata; class Amphibia; order Anura; family Myobatrachidae; genus Pseudophryne; species Pseudophryne corroboree. The sequence continues at coordinate 445,331,641 of NC_086446.1, forward strand.
GACACAAATGGGTTTGAATGGCTACTAAAGGTAACCATCCTCACCTGTGATCTGTTTGCTTGTAATCAGTGTGTGTGTATAAAAGATCAGTGAGTTTCTGGACTCCTGAAAGACCCTTGCATCTTTCATCCAGTGCTGCACTGACGTGTTTGGATTCTGAGTCATGGGGAAAGCAAAAGAATTGTCAAAGGATCTGCAGGAAAAGGTAATTGAACTGTATAAAACAGGAAAGGGATATAAAAAGATATCCAAGCAATTGAGAATGCCAATCAGCAGTGTTCAAACTCTAATTAAGAAGTGGAAAATTAGGGATTCTGTGGAAACCAAATCACGGTCAGGTAGACCAACAAAAATTTCAGCCACAACTGCCAGGAAAATTGTTCGGGATGCAAAGAAAAAATAAGATTTTACTCACCGGTAAATCTATTTCTCGTAGTCCGTAGTGGATGCTGGGAACTCCGAAAGGACCATGGGGAATAGCGGCTCCGCAGGAGACTGGGCACAACTAAAGAAAGCTTTTAGGTCACCTGGTGTGCACTGGCTCCTCCCACTATGACCCTCCTCCAAGCCTCAGTTAGGACACTGTGCCCGGACGAGCTGACATAATAAGGAAGGATTTTGAATCCCGGGTAAGACTCCTACCAGCCACACCAATCACACCGTATAACTCGTGATACTATACCCAGTTTAACAGTATGAAAACAACTGAGCCTCTCAACAGATGGCTCAACAATAACCCTTTAGTTAACAATAACTATGTACAAGTATTGCAGACAATCCGCACTTGGGATGGGCGCCCAGCATCCACTACGGACTACGAGAAATAGATTTACCGGTGAGTAAAATCTTATTTTCTCTGACGTCCTAGTGGATGCTGGGAACTCCGAAAGGACCATGGGGATTATACCAAAGCTCCCAAACGGGCGGGAGAGTGCGGATGACTCTGCAGCACCGAATGAGAGAACTCAAGGTCCTCCTCAGCCAGGGTATCAAATTTGTAGAATTTTGCAAACGTGTTTGCCCCTGACCAAGTAGCAGCTCGGCAAAGTTGTAAAGCCGAGACCCCTCGGGCAGCCGCCCAAGATGAGCCCACCTTCCTTGTGGAATGGGCTTTTACTGATTTAGGATGCGGCAGTCCAGCCGCAGAATGCGCCAGCTGAATTGTGCTACAAATCCAGCGAGCAATAGTCTGCTTAGAAGCAGGAGCACCCAGTTTGTTGGGTGCATACAGGATAAATAGCGAGTCAGTTTTCCTGACTCTAGCCGTCCTGGAAACATAAATTTTCAAGGCCCTGACTACGTCCAGTAACTTGGAATCCTCCAAGTCCCTAGTAGCCGCAGGCACCACAATAGGTTGGTTCAAGTGAAAAGCTGATACCACCTTAGGGAGAAACTGGGGACGAGTCCTCAATTCCGCCCTATCCATATGGAAAATCAGATAAGGGCTTTTACATGACAAAGCTGCCAATTCTGACACACGCCTGGCTGAAGCCAAGGCCAATAACATGACCACTTTCCCCGTGAGATATTTTAGATCCACGGTTTTAAGTGGCTCAAACCAATGTGATTTTAAGAAACTCAACACCACGTTGAGATCCCAAGGTGCCACTGGAGGCACAAACGGGGGCTGAATATGCAGCACTCCTTTCACAAACGTCTGAACTTCAGGTAGTGAAGCTAGTTCTTTCTGGAAGAAAATCGACAGAGCCGAGATCTGTACCTTAATGGAGCCTAATTTCAGGCCCATAGTCACTCCTGCTTGTAGGAAATGCAGAAATCGACCTAGTTGAAATTCCTCTGTTGGGGCCTTTTTGGCCTCACACCAAGCAACATATTTCCGCCATATGCGGTGATAATGCTTTGCAGTTACATCTTTCCTGGCTTTAATCAGCGTAGGAATGACTTCCTCCGGAATGCCCTTTTCCTTCAGGATCCGGCGTTCAACCGCCATGCCGTCAAACGCAGCCGCGGTAAGTCTTGGAACAGACAGGGCCCCTGCTGCAGCAGGTCCTGTCTGAGCGGCAGAGGCCATGGGTCCTCTGAGATCATCTCTTGAAGTTCCGGGTACCACGCTCGTCTTGGCCAATCCGGAACCACGAGTATTGTTCTTACTCCTCGTTTTCTTATTATTCTCAGTACCCTTGGTATGAGAGGCAGAGGAGGGAACACATAAACTGACTGGTACACCCACGGTGTCACTAGAGCGTCCACAGCTATCGCCTGAGGGTCCCTTGACCTGGCGCAATATCTCTCTAGTTTTTTGTTTAGGCGGGACGCCATCATGTCCACCTGTGGCCGTTCCCATCGATTTACAATCAGCGTGAAGACTTCTGGATGAAGTCCCCACTCTCCCGGGTGGAGGTCGTGCCTGCTGAGAAAGTCTGCTTCCCAGTTGTCCACTCCCGGAATGAACACTGCTGACAGTGCTAGTACGTGATTTTCCGCCCATCGGAGAATCCTTGTGGCTTCTGTCATTGCCATCCTGCTTCTTGTGCCGCCCTGTCGATTTACATGGGCGACTGCCGTGATGTTGTCTGACTGGATCAGTACCGGCTGATGTAGAAGCAGGGATTTTGCCTGACTTAGGGCATTGTAAATGGCCCTTAGTTCCAGAATATTTATGTGTAGGGAAGTCTCCTGACTCGACCATAGTCCTTGGAAGTTTCTTCCCTGTGTGACTGCCCCCCAGCCTCGAAGGCTGGCATCCGTGGTCACCAGGACCCAGTCCTGTATGCCGAATCTGCGGCCCTCTAGAAGATGAGCACTCTGCAGCCACCACAGCAGAGACACCCTGGTTCTTGGAGACAGGGTTATTAGGCGATGCATCTGAAGATGCGATCCGGACCATTGGTCCAACAGGTCCCACTGAAAGATTCTGGCATGGAACCTGCCGAAAGGAATTGCTTCGTAAGAAGCCACCATCTTTCCCAGGACGCGCGTGCAGTGATGCACCGATACCTGTTTTGGTTTCAGGAGGTCTCTGACTAGAGATGACAGCTCCTTGGCTTTCTCCTCCGGGAGAAACACTTTTTTCTGGACTGTATCCAGAATCATACCCAGGAACAGTAGACGTGTCGTCGGAACCAGCTGTGATTTTGGAATATTCAGAATCCAACCGTGCTGGTGTAGCACCTCCTGAGATAGTGCTACTCCCACCAACAACTGCTCCCTGGACCTCGCCTTTATTAGGAGATCGTCCAAGTACGGGATAATTAAAACTCCCTTTCTTCGAAGGAGTATCATCATTTCCGCCATTACCTTGGTAAACACCCTCGGTGCCGTGGAGAGTCCAAACGGCAGCGTCTGGAATTGGTAATGGCAATCCTGTACCACAAATCTGAGGTACTCCTGGTGAGGATAGTAAATAGGGACATGCAGGTAAGCATCCTTGATGTCCAGGGATACCATGTAATCCCCCTCGTCCAGGCTTGCAATAATCGCCCTGAGCGATTCCATCTTGAACTTGAATTTTTTTTATGTATGTGTTCAAGGATTTCAAATTTAGAATGGGTCTCACCGAACCGTCCGGTTTCGGTACCACAAACAGTGTGGAATAGTAACCCCGTCCTTGTTGAAGTAGGGGCACCTTGATTATCACCTGCTGGGAATACAGCTTGTGAATTGCCGCTAGCACAGCCTCCCTGTCTGAAGGAGTAATCGGCAAGGCAGATTTTAGGAACCGGTGGGGTGGAGACGCCTCGAATTCCAGTTTGTACCCTTGAGATACTATTTGCAGGATCCAGGGATCCACCAGTGAGCAAGCCCACTGATCGCTGAAATTTTTGAGGCGGCCCCCCACCGTACCTGGCTCCGCCTGTGGAGCCCCACCGTCATGCGGCGGACTTAGAAGAAGCGGGGGAGGACTTTTGCTCCTGGGAACCTGCTGTTTGTTGCAGCCTTTTTCCCCTACCTCTGCCTCTGGACAGAAAGGACCCGCCTTTTCCACGCCTGTTTTTCTGAGTCCGAAAGGACTGTACCTGATAAAACGGCGCCTTTTTAGGCTGTGAGGGAACATGGGGTAAAAATGCTGACTTCCCAGCAGTTGCTGTGGAAACTAGGTCCGAGAGACCATCCCCAAATAACTCCTCACCCTTATAAGGCAAAACTTCCATGTGCTTTTTTGAATCTGCATCCCCTGTTCACTGGCGAGTCCATAAGCCTCTCCTAGCAGAAATGGACAATGCACTTATTTTAGATGCCAGCAGGCAGATCTCCCTCTGTGCATCTCTCATGTATAAGACTGAGTCTTTTATATGCTCTATGGTTAGCAGAATAGTGTCCCTGTCTAGGGTGTCAATATTTTCTGACAGGGAATCTGACCACGCAGCGGCAGCACTGCACATCCATGCTGACGCAATAGCTGGTCTAAGTATAATGCCTGAGTGTGTATATACAGACTTCAGGATCGCCTCCTGCTTTCTATCAGCAGGTTCCTTGAGGGCGGCCGTATCCGGAGACGGTAGTGCCACCTTTTTAGACAAACGTGTGAGCGCTTTATCCACCCTAGGGGGTGTCTCCCAACGTGACCTATCCTCTGGCGGGAAAGGGAACGCCATTAGTAACTTCTTAGAGATTACCAATCTTTTATCAGGGAAAGCCCACGCTTCTTCACACACTTCATTTAATTCTTCTGATGGGGGAAAAACTACGGGTAGTTTTTTCTCCCCAAACATAATACCCTTTTTAGTGGTACCTGGGTTTATATCAGAAATTTGTAACACCTCTTTCATTGCTTCAATCATGCAACGAATGGCCTTAGTGGACATTAGACTAGACTCATCGTCGTCGACACTGGTGTCAGTATCCGTGTCGACATCCGCGTCTGCCATCTGAGGTAGCGGGCGTTTTAGAGCCCCCGATGGCCTTTGAGACGCCTGGACAGGCACGAGCTGAGAAGCCGGCCGTCCCGCATTTGGCATGTCGTCAAATTTTTTGTGTAAGGAGTCGACAAGTGCACGCAATTCCTTCCATAAGTCCATCCACTCAGGTGTCTGCCCCGCAGGGGGTGACATCCCTTCTATAGGCATCTGCTCCGCCTCCACATCATTATCCTCATCAAACATGTCGACACAGCCGTACCGACACACACAGGGAATGCTCTAACAGAGGACAGGACCCACAAAAGCCCTTTGGGGAGACAGAGTGAGAGTATGCCAGCACACACCAGAGCGCTATATAATGCAGGGACTAACTGAATTATGTCCCCTATAGCTGCTGTTATATATACTGCGCCTAAATTTAGTGCCTCCCCTCTCTTTTTTACCCTTTTCTGTAGTGTAGACTGCAGGGGAGAGCCAGGGAGCTTCCTTCCAGCGGAGCTGTGAGGGAGAAATGGCGCCAGTGTGCTGAAGGAGATAGCTCCGCCCCTTTTTCGCGGACTATTCTCCCGCTTTTTTATGGATTCTGGCAGGGGTAATTATCACATATATAGCCTCTGGGGCTATATATTGTGGTATTTTTGCCAGCCAAGGTGTTTTTATTGCTGCTCAGGGCCCCCCCCCCCCCCCCCCTAGCGCCCTGCACCCTCAGTGACCGGAGTGTGAAGTGTGTATGAGGAGCAATGGCGCACAGCTGCAGTGCTGTGCGCTACCTTGGTGAAAACTGATGTCTTCTGCCGCCGATTTTCCGGACCTCTTCTTGCCTCTGGCTCAGTAAGGGGGACGGCGGCGCGGCTCCGGGACCGAACACCAAGGCCAGTTCCATGCGGTCGATCCCTCTGGAGCTAATGGTGTCCAGTAGCCTAAGAAGACCAAGCTAGCTGCAAGCAGGTAGGTTCGCTTCTTCTCCCCTTAGTCCCTCGCTGCAGTGAGCCTGTTGCCAGCAGGTCTCACTGTAAAATAAAAAACCTAATTATATACTTTCTTTTTAGAAGCTCAGGAGAGCCCCTAGTGTGCATCCAACCTCGGCCGGGCACAAAATCTAACTGAGGCTTGGAGGAGGGTCATAGTGGGAGGAGCCAGTGCACACCAGGTGACCTAAAAGCTTTCTTTAGTTGTGCCCAGTCTCCTGTGGAGCCGCTATTCCCCATGGTCCTTTCGGAGTTCCCAGCATCCACTAGGACGTCAGAGAAATCCACTAATAACTTCAGCTGAAATACAGGACTCTCTGAAAAAAAGTGGTGTGGTTGTTTCAAGATGCACAATAAAAAGGCATTTGAAGAAAATTGGGCTGCATTGTCGAGTCGCCAGAAGAAAGCCATTACTACGCAAATGCCACAAAGCATCCCGCTTACAATACTCCAAACAGCACAGAGACAAGCCTCAAAACTTCTGGAACAAAGTCATTTGGAGTGATGAGACCAAAGTTTAACTTTTTAGCCACAACCATAAACGTTACATTTGGAGAGGAGTCAACAAAACCTATGATGAAAGGTACACCATTCCTACTGTGAAACACGGAGGTGGATCGCTGATGTTTTGGGGATGTGTGAGCTACAAAGGCACTGGAAACTTGGTCAAAATTGATGGCAAGATGAATGCAGCATGTTATCAGAAAATACTGGAGGAAAATTTGCACTCATCAGCCTGGAAGCTGTGCATGGGACGGATGTTCCAACATGACAATGATCCAAAATACAAGGCCAAGTCGACCTGTCATTGGCTACAGCAGAATAAAGTGAAGGTTCTGGAGTGGCCATCTCAGTCTCCTGACCTCAATATCATTGAGCCACTCTGGGGAGATCTCAAACGTGCAGTTCATGCAAGACAGACCAAGAATTTACAGGAACTGGAGGCTTTTTGCCAAGAAGAATGGGCAGCTTTACCATCTGAGAAAATAAAGAGCCTCATCCACAACTACCACAAAAGACTTCAAGCTGTCATTGATGTTAAAGGGGGCAATACACGGTATTAAGAACTGGGGTATGTAAACTTTTGATCAAGGTCATTTGGGTAGTTTCTGTTGTCATTATGATTTAAAAAGAGTAAACACAGTTGTTTGACAATAAATGGCTTCACCCAACCACTAACCATGAGTGAATGAAAAGTTTGTGAGTTATCATTCATATTCTCTGACGAATTGCCAGAAAATCACAAATTCTGCTACGGTATGTAAACTTATGAGCACAACTGTAACTCCCACGGTGCAGGTATGCTGTTGCCTAAACAGCATACCGAAAATAACAAAGATTTAAAATAAACTGTAGAAAACTCTCTGGAGTAAATTGCCTGTGGGAGGGGGCATAGAGGGGAGGAGCCAGCACATCTAGTGAAGAAATTTAAAGTGCACCGGCTCCTTTGGACCCCGTCTATACCCCATCGTACTAAGTCTCTCCAATATCTCTTATGGATGCGAGGGAAACTGACTGTTCGCAGGTATGCGCATTCCTGTGATTCGCCCTATTTGTATGTAAATTAGCAAAAAACCTGGATTGCCGCAAAAATTGGTGCCAAAAGTGTGAAAAATTTGTAAATCTGTCCATATCCCCCAAAAAAGTTAAACTAACACCGGATAACAATATAAAAGTTTATTATTGGTTATAATAAAAGTATTTCTGGTACTTAAATTGAGTCAAATGGCTGTTATATGCATTTTTTTTTTAAATGTAAAAAAAAAAAATGTTTTTTTTTTGTTTTTTTGTTTAAGCGAAATAAGTGCTAAAATTAAACTTGGGGTACAATACACTACAGGGTTATAAGAACCTGTGAGCAAGACACTGCAACAGTAGCAGTGTTATCCTTACAAAGAAAAAAATAGGATTTTAGTACCTACCGGTAAATCCTTTTCTCCTAGTCCGTAGAGGATGCTGGAGACTCCAAAAGGACCATGGGGTATAGACGGGATCCGCAGGAGCTTGGGCACACCGAAAAGACTTTAACTGGGTGTGAACTGGCTCCTCCCTCTATGCCCCTCCTCCAGACCCCAGCTATAGGAACTGTGTCCAGGAGAGACGGACATTTCGAGGAAAGGATTTTTGTTTAAACTAAGGGCTACAAATATACCAGCCCACACCACAAACATACCGTACAACCGGAGTAACAGTAAACCAGACAACAGCATGAAATAACAGCAGCAACAAGCTAATAACAAAAAATACACAACCAGTGTATAAACAAATTTAAACAGTAAGAACACACTGCAAGTAACAGTCCGCACTGGGATGGGCGCCCAGCATCCTCTACGGACTAGGAGAAAAGGATATACCGGTAGGTACTAAAATCCTATTTTCTCTTACATCCTAGAGGATGCTGTGGACTCCAAAAGGACCATGGGGTCTATACCAAAGCTCCAACACGGGCGGGAGAGTGCGGACGACTCTGCAGCACCGACTGAGCAAACATGAGGTCCTCATAAGCCAGGGTATCAAACTTGTAAAACTTAGCAAAAGTGTTTGAATCCGACCACGTAGCTGCTCGGCAAAGCTGAAGTGCCGAGACCCCTCGGGCAGCCGCCCAAGATGAGCCCACTTTCCTGGTAGAATGGGCCTTTACTGATTTCGGCACCGGTAACCCAGCCTAAGAATGAGCTTGCTGAATCGTACTACAAATCCAGCGTGCAATAGTCTGCTTCGAAGCAGGATGACCAATCTTCTTTGAAGCATACAGGACAAACAGCGCCTCTGTTTTCCTGGCCACCGCAGTTCTGGCGACGTAGATCTTCAAAGCTCTCACAACATCAAGAGACTTCGGAACTGCCACAGCATCTGTAGCCACAGGTACCACAATAGGTTGGTTAATGTAAAATGAAGAAACCACCTTCGGCAGAAATGGTTGACGAGTCCTCAATTCTGCCCTATCCGAATGGAAGATCAAGTACGGACTCTTGTGCGACAAGGCCGCCAACTCCGACACCCGCCTGGCAGACGCTAGAGCTAACAGCATGACCACCTTCCAAGTGAGAAATTTTAACTCAACCTTACGCAAAGGTTCAAACCAGGAAGACATAAGAAACTGTAAAACCACGTCAAGGTACCATGGTGCCACCGGGGGCACAAACGGAGGATGGATATGCATCACTCCCTTCACAAAAGTTTGAACCTCAGGGAGAACCGCCAAGTCCTTCTGAAAGAAAATAGATAAAGCCGAAATCTGCACCTTGATGGAACCCAATTTCAGGCCGGCATCGACGCCTGCCTGCAAAAAATGGAGAAACCGACCCAAGTGAAATTCTTCCGCAGGAGCAGCATTAGTCTCACACCACGAAACATACTTTCTCCAAATACGGTGATAATGTTTCGCCATAACTTCCTTCCTCGCCTTAAGGAGAGTGGGAATGACCTCCCCGGGAATACCATTCCGAGCTAAGATTTGGCGCTCAACTTCCATGCCGTCAAACGCAACCGCGGCAAGTCTGGAATCACGCATGGTCCCTGCAATAACAGGTCCTCCCTTAGAGGAAGTGGCCAAGGATCTTCCACAAGTAATTCCTGAAGATCTGGATACCAGGCCCTTCTTGGCCAATCTGGAACTACAAGAAGTGCTCGCACTCTTGCCCGTCGAATGATTCCCAGCACCTTTGGAATGAGAGGAAGCGGAGGGAACACATACACCGACTGAAAGACCCACGGAGTCACCAGGGCGTCCACTGCACTGGCCTTTCCCTTGAGCTGGAACAATACCTCGGAAGCTTCTTGTTGAGGCGAGACGCCATCATGTCGATCATCGGAGTTCCCCAACGCTTCGTCAGTTCTGCAAACACCTCCTGATGAAGAGCCCACTCTCCTGGATGGAGATCGTGTCTGCTGAGGAAGTCTGCTTCCCAGTTGTCCACTCCCGGAAGGAAGACTGCTGACAGGGCGCTCACGTGCTGTTCCGCCCAGCGAAGGATTCTTGTGTCCTCCGCCATAGCCGCCCTGCTCCTTGTTCCGCCTTGACGGTTTATATGCGCCACCGCAGTTATGTTGTCTGATTGTATCAGAACAGGCCGACCCTGAAGAAGGTTTTTTTGCTTGAAGCAGGCCGTTGTAAATGGCTCTTAACTCGAGAACATTTATGTGGAGACAAGATTCCTGGAGCGACCATTTCCCCTGGAAATTTCTTCCCTGGGTGACTGCGCCCCAGCCTCGGAGACTTGCATCTGTTGTCAACAGGACCCAATCCAGGATACCGAATCGGCGGCCTCCTAGGAGGTGAGAACTTTGTAGCCACCACAGGAGATAAATCCTGGACCTGGGAGATAGACGTATCTGCCGGTGCATGTGCAGGTGAGACCAGGACCACTTGCTCAGCAGATCCCACTGAAAAGCCCGACCATGAAACCTGCCAAACAGAATGGCCTCGTACGCCGCAACCATCTTCCCCAGAACCCGAGTACATTGATGAACCGACACACTCTTTGGCCTCAGAAGTTCCCTGACCATCGTCTGAAGTTCCAGAGCTTTTTCTTCCGGAAGAATCACCTTCCGTAAGCCCGTGTCCAGAATCATGCCCAGAAAGGGCAACCGAGTGGTCGGAATCAACTGCGACTTTGGCAAATTTAGCAGCCAACCGTGTTGTCGCAGAACGGACAGAGACAAATCCACATTTCTTAGTAACCGTTCCCTGGACCTCGCCTTTATCAGGAGATCGTCCAAGTATGGGATAATGGTAACCCCTTGCTTGCGAAGGAGAACCATCATTTCTGCCATGACTTTGGTGAAAATGCTCGGGCCCGTGGAAAGCCCAAACGGCAACGTCTGAAATTGGTAATGAGAATCCTGTACCGCAAACCTTAGGAAGGATTGGTGCGGAGGATATATTGGAACGTGTAAGTAGGCATCCTTTATGTCGACTGACGCCATAAAGTCCCCCCCCTTCTAGGCTGGCAATCACAGCTCGAAGAGATTCCATCTTGAACTTGAAAACCTTCAAGTATGGATTGAGGGACTTTAGGTTCAGAATCGGTCTGACCAAACCGTCCGGTTTCGGTACCACAAAAAGGCTCGAGTAGAACCCCTCCCCCCGTTGGGACAGGGGAACGGGAACAATGACCCTCTGTTGACACAACTTTTGTATTGCTGCCAGCACCACCTCCCTGTCCGGAAGAGACACTGGCAAGGCCGAAATGAAAAACCGGTGAGGGGGTGTCTCCTGAAACTCCAGCTTGTATCCCTGAGATACAATCTCTAGGACCCAAGGATCCAGGCCTGATTGAATCCAGACCTGACTGAAGATCTGCAGACGGCCCCCCACCGGTCCGGACTCCCCCAGGGCAGCCCCAGCGTCATGCGGTGGACTTGGTAGAGGCAGGGGAGGACTTCTGGTCCTGGGCGCCTAACACTGCAGGCGAGTTTCTTCCCCTTCCTCTACCCTTTGAAGAGAGAAAGGACGAACCTTTTCCCCGCCTGTATTTATTCGGACGAAAGGACTGCATCTGCTGATGTGGTGCCTTTTTCTGTTGTGTGGGAACATAGGGAAAAGACGACTTACCCGCAGTCGCGGTAGAAACCAGGTCAGCCAAGCCGTCCCCAAACAAGACATTACCTTTGAAGGGTAAAGCTTCCATAGCGCTCTTGGAATCGGCATCAGCATTCCATTGATGGATCCACAGCGCCCTCCTGGCCGAAATCGACATGGCATTGGCTCTTGATACCAAGAGACCAACATCCCTCGCCGCATCCTTCAGGTAGTCTGCAGCGTCCTTGATAAAACCAAGAGTCAAAAGAACAGTATCTTTATCAAGGGTATCCATATCAGCAGCTAAATTCTCAGCCCATTTAGCAATAGCACTACTCACCCATACCGACGCCACAGCAGGTCTGAGCAATGCACCCGTATTAGCGAAAATGGACTTCAGAGACGTCTCCAGCTTGCGATCCGCCGGATCCTTGAGAGCTGCCGTGTCAGGAGACGGAAGCGCCACCTTCTTAGACAAACGAGATAGAGCTTTGTCAACATTTGGAGACGCCTCCCATTTTTCCCTGTCAACAGAGGGGAAAGGATACGCCATGTAAATCCTCTTGGGAATCTGCCACCTCTTGTCCGGCGACTCCCAAGCCTTTTCACAAAGAGTATTCATTTCATGAGAGGGGGGAAACGTCACCTCAGGTTTTTTCTCTTTGAACAAGCAAATCCTTGTTTCCTGCACCGCAGGTTCATCAGAAATGCGTAAAACATCCTTTATAGCCACAATCATGTACTGAATACTCTTAACTAATCGTGGATGTAAAGCAGCCTCAGTGAAATCGACCTCGGAATCAGAATCCGTGTCGGTATCAGTATCTACCACTTGAGTAAACGATCGCTTTTTTGACCCCGATGGGGTCTGCACCTATGTCAAAGCATCCTCCATGGATTTTTTCCACACCTGTGTCTGTGACTCAGATTTATCTAACCACTTTGACAAAAAAGCCACATTTGTATTAATTGTATTTAACAATGTAAGTAAATCAGGTGTCGGCTGCGCCGACAGAGCCAATTCCAGACTCGCATCTGCCCCCCCAATAACCTCCTCCGGTGAATAACATTTAGCTTAGACATGTCAACACGGAGTATCGACACACCGACACACATACACAATGTCTCAGCTAGGGGACAGGCCCACAAGGAAGCCTGGAAGGAGAAACACAGAGGGAGTATGCCAGCTCACACCCCAGCGCCCATATATCCCATCAAAGCATATATGTGAAAGCGCTGCTGAAAGGTCAATAATATGTACCACCAAACTGTGCCCCCTCCCCGATTAGCTCCCCGTTACTTTTAGTGGAGCTTTGGAGGTCCCGGGCCAGCGTCTCCTGCAGCCGCGTGTTGAGGAGAAATGGCGCCTGTGAGCCGCGCGGCTAAGCTCCGCCCCTTCCCGACGCGCTTCAACCCGCCAAATTTGAAAAATGAAAATGCCGGCGGGGGTCTGAAAAACGGTGCAGAGGCACCGAAAAGGCTTCTGCCGGCTTCCCAGGCCTCAGTAACTGCTGCCCAGGGCGCACCCCCCCCAGCACCCTGTGAGTGCCGATGGAGAAGTGTGTGGGAGCATGGAGCGCTGCGCTGTACCTCGTTACTGAAGTCTTCTGCCGTCCTGAAGTCTTCTGCCTTCTGCATGCTCACCCGGCTTCTGTCTTCTGTGAGGGGGGTGACGGCGCGGCTCCGGGAACAAGCAGCTAGGCGCACCAAGTGATCGAACCCTCTGGAGCTAATGGTGTCCAGTAGCCTAAGAAGCAGAGCCCTTAAACTAAGTAGAGGTAGGTCTGACTTCTCTCCCCTCAGTCCCACGATGCAGGGAGCCTGTAGCCAGCAGGACTCCCTGAAAATAAAAAACCTAACAAAAGTCTTTTCCAGAGAAACTCAGGAGAGCTCCCCTAGTGAGTGTCCTGTCAGTCCTGGGCAAAAAGTCTAACTGGGGTCTTGAGAAGGGGCATAGAGGGAGGAGCCAGTTCACACCCAGTTAAAGTCTTTTCGGTGTGCCCAAGCTCCTGCGGATCCCGTCTATACCCCATGGTCCTTTTGGAGTCCCCAGCATCCATTAGGACGTAAGAGAAAGGATTAAAATAAGAATTTACTTACCGATAATTCTATTTCTCGGAGTCCGTAGTGGATGCTGGGGTTCCTGAAAGGACCATGGGGAATAGCGGCTCCGCAGGAGACAGGGCACAAAAAAGTAAAGCTTTACTAGGTCAGGTGGTGTGCACTGGCTCCCCCCCCTATGACCCTCCTCCAGACTCCAGTTAGGTACTGTGCCCGGACGAGCATACACAATAAGGGAGGCATTTTGAATCCCGGGTAAGACTCATACCAGCCACACCAATCACACCGTACAACTTGTGATCTAAACCCAGTTAACAGTATGACAACAGAAAGGGCCTCTTAAAGATGGCTCCTTAACAATAACCCGAATTAGTTAACAATAACTATGTACAAGTATTGCAGATAATCCGCACTTGGGATGGGCGCCCAGCATCCACTACGGACTCCGAGAAATAGAATTATCGGTAAGTAAATTCTTATTTTCTCTATCGTCCTAAGTGGATGCTGGGGTTCCTGAAAGGACCATGGGGATTATACCAAAGCTCCCAAACGGGCGGGAGAGTGCGGATGACTCTGCAGCACCGAATGAGAGAACTCCAGGTCCTCCTTTGCCAGGGTATCAAATTTGTAAAATTTTACAAACGTGTTCTCCCCCGACCACGTAGCTGCTCGGCAGAGTTGTAATGCCGAGACCCCTCGGGCAGCCGCCCAAGATGAGCCCACCTTCCTTGTGGAGTGGGCTTTTACAGTTTTAGGCTGTGGCAGGCCTGCCACAGAATGTGCAAGTTGAATTGTGTTACAAATCCAACGAGCAATCGACTGCTTAGAAGCAGGTGCGCCCAACTTGTTGGGTGCATACAATATAAACAGCGAGTCAGATTTTCTGACTCCAGCCGTCCTTGCAATGTATATTTTTAAGGCTCTGACAACGTCCAACAACTTGGAGTCCTCCAAGTCGCTAGTGGCCGCAGGCACCACAATAGGTTGGTTCAGATGAAATGCTGATACCACTTTAGGGAGAAAATGCGGACGAGTCCGCAGTTCTGCCCTATCCGAATGGAAGATTAGATAAGGACTTTTATAAGATAAAGCCGCCAATTCAGATACTCTCCTGGCAGAGGCCAGGGCTAGTAACATAGTCACTTTCAATGTGAGATATTTCAAATCCACCTTTTTCAATGGTTCAAACCAATGGGATTTGAGGAAATCTAAAACTACATTTAGATCCCACGGTGCCACCGGAGGCACCACAGGAGGCTGTATATGCAGTACTCCCTTGACAAAAGTCTGGACCTCAGGGACAGAGGCCAATTCTTTTTGGAAGAATATTGACAGGGCCGAAATTTGAACCTTAATGGATCCCAATTTGAGACCCATAGATAATCCTGATTGCAGGAAATGTAGGAAACGACCCAGTTGGAATTCCTCCGTCGGAACCTTCCGATCCTCGCACCACGCTACATATTTTCGCCAAATGCGGTGATAATGTTTCACGGTGACTTCCTTCCGTGCCTTAATCAAGGTAGGAATGACTTCTTCTGGAATGCCTTTCCCTTTTAGGATCTGGCGTTCAACCGCCATGCCGTCAAACGCAGCCGCGGTAAGTCTTGAAAAAGACAGGGACCCTGCTGTAGCAGGTCCCTTCTCAGAGGTAGAGGCCACGGTTCGTCCGTGAGCATCTCTTGAAGTTCCGGATACCAAGTCCTTCTCGGCCAATCCGGAACCACTAGTATTGTTCTTACTCTTCTTTGCCGTATGATCTTCAATACCTTTGGTATGAGCGGCAGAGGAGGAAACACATACACTGACTGGTACACCCAAGGAGTTACCAGTGCGTCCACAGCTATTGCCTGTGGATCTCTTGACCTGGCGCAATATTTGTCCAGTTTCTTGTTGAGGCGAGACGCCATCATGTCTACAATTGGTCTTTCCCAACGGTCTATTAACATGTTGAAGACTTCTGGATGTAGACCCCACTCTCCCGGATGAAGATCGTGTCTGCTGAGGAAGTCTGCTTCCCAGTTGTCCACGCCCGGGATGAACACTGCTGACAGTGCTATCACGTGATTCTCCGCCCAGCGAAGAATCTTGGCAGCTTCTGCCATTGCACTCCTGCTTCTTGTGCCGCCCTGCCTGTTTACATGGGCGACCGCCGTGATGTTGTCCGACTGAATCAACACCGGCTTTCCTTGCAGGAGAAGTTCCGCCTGGCTTAGAGCATTGTAGATTGCTCTTAGTTCCAGAATGTTTATGTGAAGAGACTTTTCCAGACTCGTCCATACTCCCTGGAAGTTTCTTCCTTGTGTGACTGCTCCCCAGCCTCTCAGGCTGGCGTCCGTGGTCACCAGGATCCAATCCTGAATGCCGAATCTGCGGCCTTCTAATAGGTGAGCCTTCTGCAACCACCACAGAAGTGACACCCTTGTCTTTGGTGACAGGGTTATTCGCAGGTGCATCTGCAGATGCGACCCTGACCATTTGTCCAACAGATCCCTTTGGAATATTCTTGCATGGAATCTGCCGAATGGAATTGCTTCGTAAGAAGCCACCATTTTTCCCAGGACTCTTGTGCATTGATGTACTGACACTTTTCCTGGTTTTAGGAGGTTCCTGACCAGATCGGATAACTCCTTGGCTTTTTCCTCTGGAAGGAAAACCTTTTTCTGAACCGTGTCCAGAATCATTCCTAGGAACAGCAGACGAGTTGTCGGGATTAAATGGGATTTTGGAATATTCAGAATCCACCCGTGTTGTCTTAGCACCTCTTGAGATAGTGCTAAAGCTGTCTCCAGCTGTTCTCTGGACCTTGCCCTTATAAGGAGATCGTCCAAGTATGGGATAACTAATACGCCTTTTCTTCGAAGAAGAATCATCATCTCGGCCATTACCTTGGTAAAGACCCGAGGCGCCGTGGACAATCCGAACGGCAGCGTCTGAAACTGATAGTGACAGTTTTGAACAATGAACCTGAGGTACCCCTGGTGTGCGGGGTAAATCGGAACGTGTAGATACGCATCCTTGATGTCCAAGGATACCATAAAGTCCCCTTCTTCCAGGTTCGCTATCACTGCTCTGAGTGACTCCATCTTGAACTTGAACTTTTTTATGTAGAGGTTCAAGGACTTCAGATTTAGAATAGGCCTTACCGAGCCATCCGGCTTCGGTACCACAAATAGAGTGGAATAATACCCCTTTCCTTGTTGTAATAGGGGTACTTTGACTATCACCTGCTGAGCGTACAGCTTGTGAATGGCTTCCAACACCCTCTCCCTTTCGGAAGAGACGGTTGGTAAGGCAGACTTCAGGAAACGATGAGGAGGATCCGTCTCTAATTCCAACCTGTACCCCTGAGATATTATCTGCAGGATCCAGGGGTCTACCTGCGAGTGAGCCCACTGCGCGCTGTAATTTTTGAGACGGCCCCCCACTGTCCCCGAGTCCGCTTGAGAGGCCCCAGCGTCATGCTGAGGTTTTTGCAGGAGCCGGGGAGGGCTTCTGTTCCTGGGAAGGAGCTGCCTGTTGGTGTCTCTTCCCTCTTCCTCTGCCTCGTGGCAGGTACGACAAGCCCTTTGCTCTCTTATTTTTGTAGGAGCGAAAAGGCTGCGGTTGAAAGGTCGGTGCCTTTCTCTGTTGGGGAGTGACTTGAGGTAAAAAAGTGGATTTCCCGGCAGTAGCCGTGGCCACCAAGTCTGATAGACCAACTCCAAATAACTCCTCCCCTTTATACGGCAAAACCTCCATGTGACGTTTTGAATCCGCATCGCCTGTCCACTGTCGTGTCCATAAGGCTCTTCTGGCTGAAATGGACATAGCACTCACCCGAGATGCCAGTGTGCAAATATCCCTCTGTGCATCACGCATATAGATAAATGCATCCTTTATTTGTTCTAACGACAGTAAAACATTGTCCCTATCTAGGGTATCAATATTTTCAATCAGGGATTCTGACCAAACTACTCCAGCACTGCACATCCAGGCAGTTGCTATAGCTGGTCGTAGTATAACACCTGCATGTGTGTATATATTCTTTTGAATAACTTCCATCTTTCTATCTGATGGATCCTTAAGTGCGGCCGTCTCAGGAGAGGGTAACGCCACTTGTTTGGATAAGCGTGTGAGCGCCTTGTCCACCTTAGGGGGTGTTTCCCAGCGCGCCCTAACCTCTGGCGGGAAAGGGTATAATGCCAATAACTTTTTTGAAATTATCAACTTTTTATCAGGAGCAACCCACGCTTCATCACACACGTCATTTAATTCTTCTGATTCAGGAAAAACTGTTTGTAGTTTTTTCACACCATACATAATACCCTGTTTTACGGTATCTGTAGTATCAGCTAAATGTAACGTCTCCTTCATTGCCAAAATCATATAACGTGTGGCCCTACTGGAAAATACGTTTGAATTTCTACCGTCGTCACTGGAATCAGTGCCCGTGTCTGGGTCTGTGTCGACCGACTGAGGCAAAGGGCGTTTTACAGCCCCTGACGGTGTTTGAGGCGCCTGGACAGGCATTAATTGATTGTCCGGCCGCCTCATGTCCTCAACTGACTGTTTAAGGGAAGATAAACCATCACGTAATTCCACAAATAAAGGCATCCATTCTGGTGTCGACCCCCTGGGGGGTGACATCTGCATATTTGGCAATTGCTCCGCCTCCACACCAATATCGTCCTCATACATGTCGACACCACGTACCGACACACACCGCAAACTCACAGGGAATGCTCTAATGAAGACAGGACCCACTAGCCCTTTTGGGGAGACAGAGGGAGAGTCTGCCAGCACACACCACAAAGCGCTATATATACAAGGGATATCCTTATATTAAGTGCTCCCTTATAGCTGCTTTAATATATATATATATAGCCATTAATGTGCCCCCCCTCTCTGAGAGACCTGGGAGCCGTTCTGACCAGCGGAGCTGTGACAGAAAATGGCGCCGTGTGCTGAGGAGATAGGCCCCGCCCCTTTTTCGGCGGGTTCTTCTCCCGCTATTTTTCCAGTCAGGCAGGGGTTAAATATCTCCATATAGCCCCTATGGGCTATATGTGAGGTATTTTTAGCCTTGTATAAGGTTTATATTTGCCTCTCAGAGCGCCCCCCCCCAGCGCTCTGCACCCTCAGTGACTGCCCAGTGAAGTGTGCTGAGAGGAAAATGGCGCACAGCTGCAGTGCTGTGCGCTACCTTATGAAGACTGAGGAGTCTTCAGCCGCCGGTTTCCGGACCTCTTCACGCTTCAGCATCTGCAAGGGGGTCGGCGGCGCGGCTCCGGGACCGGACTCCACGGCTGGGCCTGTGTTCGATCCCTCTGGAGCTAATGGTGTCCAGTAGCCAAGCAGCAAATCCACTCTGCATGCAGGTGAGTTTACTACTTTCCCCCTAAGTCCCACGTTGCAGTGATCCTGTTGCCAGCAGGACTCACTGTAAAGAAAAAAACCTAAACTAAACTTTCTCTAAGCAGCTCTTTAGGAGAGCCACCTAGATTGCACCCTTCTCGTTCGGGCACAAAATCTAACTGGAGTCTGGAGGAGGGTCATAGGGGGGGGAGCCAGTGCACACCACCTGACCTAGTAAAGCTTTACTTTTTTGTGCCCTGTCTCCTGCGGAGCCGCTATTCCCCATGGTCCTTTCAGGAACCCCAGCATCCACTTAGGACGATAGAGAAATAACGTTTGAGATAAAAATATGGTAAAAAAAGGGGCAGACTAGATAGGCCAAGTGGTTCTTATCTGCTGTCAAATTCTATGTTTCTACGCAACATTTTGGGCCTTTATTGGTTCATCGTCGGGCAGTACAGTTAAGGGCCGAAATGTTGCATAACCTGGCTTGGTGACTATTATGCTGCTGGAAGCTGTTTTTGCCCACTGAGTTCTGATACTCGATTTGTGTATGTATATATACATATTATATATATATATATATATATATATATATATATATAAATTGTGTGAAGGCAGACTTCAGGGCAACCGATGGAGAGCACACTCCGACGATGCAGTCTTTTCAGGGGGAGGAGTTTAATTTTCAGCACCAATTTTGAAAGGGCACAGGTTCCTTATGCCACTCACTTAACCCAGCATTTCTAGTGGATGAAGGAAAAATACACATACAGTATAATACACAGCCAAATCATTTTAATCATTACTGCCTCACAGCACTGAGGTCATGGGTCCGATTCCCACCATGGCCTTAACTGTGTGGAGTTTGTATAGTCTCACCGTGCTTGAGTGGGTTTCCTCCGGGTGCTCCGGTTTCCTCCCACATTCCAAAAATATACTGGAAGGTTAATTGGCTCCCAAGAAAATTAACCATAGCGTGAATGTGTGTGTACATGTGGTAGGGAATACTGGAGCAGATGTATTAACCTGGAGAAGGAAATGATAAACCAGCCAGTCAGCTCCAATATGTAAATTAACAGGCGCTAATTGGCTGGTGCGTTTATCACCTTGCACTTATCACTGGTTTATCACTTCCTTATGCCGTCTCCAAGCTTAATACATCTGCCCCATAGATTGTAAGCTCCACTGTGGCAGGGACTGATGTGAATGGCCAAATATTCTTTGTAAAGTGCTGCGGAATATGTGTGAGCTATATAAATAACTAGTAGTAATAATAATTGGTAATAATTTTAACCACATGCTGTTACCCACCAAAACAACTCTAACATGCCAAGGTATACTGCTGTAAGTTGCAAAATGGAGCCACCGTGGATCGGACTTGATGTTTCAATACATACCACAGATGTTTGAATAAATGTAGAGGTGGTGAATTTGGAAGCCAGGGCAATACACTGAACCCCTTAAACAATTTGTGCAGTGTGGCAGGGCGCAGCACACTAACTGTAAGAGGCAATTTCCATCGCAAAAACAGGATTTTGATACCTACCGGTAAATCCTTTTCTCCTAGTCCGTAGAGGATGCTGGGGTCTACTTCATGACCATGGGGTATAGACGGTTCCGCAGGAGCCATGGGCACTCTTAAGACTTTTCAATGGGTGTGAACTGGCTCCTCCCTCTATGCCCTTTTTCCAGACCTCAGTTATAGGAACTGTGCCCAGGGAGACGGACATTTTGAGGAAAGGATTTACTTTAAACTAATGGTGAGATACATACCAGCTCACACCTCAACCATGCCGCACAACATAACACACGCCAACAGGCATGAATCAATTACAGCAACATGCTGAAAACTAATATAACACAACTTGTGTAACTCTAATAACAAAACTGCAGGTAAAGTACGCACTGGGACGGGCGCCCAGCATCCTCTACGGACTAGGAGAAAAGGATTTACCGGTAGGTATCAAAATCCTGTTTTCTCATATGTCCTAAAGGATGCTGGGGTCCACTTTATGACCATGGGGTTTATACCAAAGCTCCAGTACGGGCGGGAGAGTGCGGATGACCCTGCAGCACCGATTGACCGAACTTGAGGTCTTCATCGGCCAAGGTGTCAAACTTGTAGAATTTTGCAAATGTGTTTGACCCCGACCAAGTAGCTGCTCGGCAAAGTTGCAATGCCGAGATCCCCCGGGCAGCCGCCCAGGATGAGCCCACCTTCCTAGTGGAATGGGCCTTCACCGACGTCGGTAACGGCAATCCAGCCGTAGTATGAGCGTGCTGAATCGTACCTCTGATCCAACGCCCAATAGTCTGCTTGGAAGCAGGACACCCAATCTTGTTGGGAGCATACAGGACAAACAACGACTCTGTTTTCCGTATTCGAGCTGTTCTAGCGACATAAATCTTCAAAGCCCTAACCACATCTAGAGACTTTGACTCAGTGAACGTGTCAGTAACTACTGGCACCACAATAGGTTGGTTTATGTGGAAAGATGAAACCACCTTTGGAAGAAAATGTTGACGAGTTCTCAACTCTGCCCTATCTTCATGGAAGATCAGGTAAGGGCTCTTGTGAGACAAAGCCCCCAATTCAGACACCCGCCGTGCAGATGCCAATGCCAAAAACATCACCACTTTCCAAGTGAGAAACTTCAACTCTCTCTCTTGTAGAGGCTCAAACCAATCCGATTGAAGGAACTGCAACACCACATTAAGGTCCCATGGTGCCACTGGAGGCACAAATGGAGGCTGGATGTGCAGAACCCCTTTCACGAAGGTCAGAACCTCTGGAAGAGAGGCCAATTGTTTTTGGAAGAACACTGACAAGGCCGAAATCTGGACCTTGATTGACCCCAATCGGAGGCCCGCCTCCACACCAGCCTGCAGAAAATGGAGAAAACGTTCCAACTGAAACTTTTCCGTAGGAGCCTTCTTGGATTCACACCAAGACACATATTTTCTCCAAATACGGTGGTAATGTTTCAACATTACTCCTTTCCTGGCCTGAATAAGGGTGGGGATGACTTCCTTGGGAATACCCTTTCGGGCTAGGATCCAGCGCTCAAGAACCATGCCGTCAAATGTAGCCGCTGTAAGTCTTGATACATGCACGGCCCCTGCTGCAGCAGGTCCTCGCGAAGAGGACGAAGCCGAGGATCTTCTATGAGCAACTCCTGAAGATCTGGGTACCAAGCCCTCATTGGCCAGTCTGGGGCAATGAAGATTGCTCAAACACTTTTGGGATCAGCGGAAGTGGAGGGAAGACATACACCAACCGGAACACCCACTGGGCCACGAGCGCATCCACTGCTATTGCTTGAGGGTCTTTCAACCTGGAACAATATTTTTGAAGCTTCTTGTTGAGACGAGATGCCATCATGTCTACTTGAGGAACTCCCCAAAGACTTGTCACCTCTGCGAATACTTCTTGGTGGAAGCCCCACTCTCCTGGATGGAGATCGTGTCTGCTGAGGAAGTCTGCTTCCCAGTTGTCTACTCCCGGAATGAAAATTGCCGACAGAGCCTTTACATGTCTTTCTGCCCAGAGGAGGATCTTCGTCACCTCTGCCATTGCCGCTCTGCTTTTCGTTCCGCCCTGCCTGTTTATGTACGCGACTGCTGTTACATTGTCCGACTGGATCTGCACGGAATGATCTTGAAGAAGATGTACCGCTTGTTGAAGGCTCTCAATTCCAGCACGTTTATGTGAAGGCAGGCTTCCTGACTTGACCATTTTCCTTGGAAGTTTTCCCCCTGAGTGACAGCTCCCTAGCCTCGGAGACTTGCATCCGTGGTTACCAGGACCCAGTCCTGAATCCCGAACCTGCGTCCCTCTAGTAGGTGAGAACTGTGTAGCCACCACAGGAGCGAAATCCTGGCTTTTGACGACAGGATTATCTTCCGGTACATGTGTAGGTGGGATCCCGACCACTTGTCCAACAGGTCCCACTGGAATACCCTGGCATGGAACCTGCCAGAATGTATGGCCTCGTAGGCCGCCACCATCTTCTCCAACAACTAAATGCACTGATGGATCGACACACTTGATGGTCTCAATATGTTTTACCATTCTCTGGATTTCCAGAGCCTTTTCCACCGGAAGAAATACTCTCTGAACTTCTGTGTCCAGAATCATCCCGAGAAAAGACAATCTTGTCGTCGGTTCCAACTGTGACTTTGGATAATTTATTATCCAACCGTGTTGTTGGGAGTATTGACAGGGAGAGTGTGATGTTTTGTAACAACTGCTCCCTGGATCTCGCCTTTATCAGGAGATCGTCTAGATAAGGAATTATATTGACTCCTTTTTGACGCAGGAGAACCATCATCTCCGCCATCACCTTGGTGAATACCCTCGGTGCCGTGGATAGACCAAAAGGTAACATCTGGAACTGGTAGTGGCAATCCTGAACCGCAAATCTCAGATAAGCCTGGTGAGGAGGATAAATGGGAACATGCAGGTAAGCATCTTTTATGTCTACCGACACCATGTAGTCCCCATCCTCCAGACTGGAAATCCCTGCCCTCAGTGATTCCATTTTGAACTTGAATCGTTTCAAGTAGAGAGTCAGATATTTTAGGTTTAGGATCGGTCTGACCAAGCCGTCCGGCTTCGGAACTACAAAAGGGCTTGAATAAAACCCCTCCCCTTGTTGTGACAACGGTACCAGGATTATGACCTGATCCTGACATAATTTTTGGATTGCCGCTGTTACTGCTTCCCTTTCTGGAAGAGAAGCTGTCAAGGTCGATTTGAAAAATCGGCATGGGGGAACGTCTTGAAACACCAGCTTGTATCCCTGGGACACTATTTGCAACACCCAGGGATCCAGGCCAGGCAGAATCCAACCTTGGCTGAACAATTTGAGACGTGACCCCACCCGAGCGGGCCTCCCGCAAAGGAGCCCCAGCGTCATGCTGAAGAATTGGCAGAAGTAGGGGTAGACTTCTGCTCCTGGGAACCTGAAGCCGCTGTGGACTTCTTTCCCTTTCCCCTACCTGCAAAGAAGGGGGAACCTCTCGCTTTTTTGTATTTATTGGGCCGAAAGGACTGCATGTGCGGGTGATATGTCTTTTTTGCCGATGCAGGCGCAAAGGGCAAAAATGTCGACTTACCTGCGGTAGCCGCCGAGACTAACGCATCCAGTCCATCGCCAAATAAGGCCTCACCTTTATATGGGAGAGCCTCCATATTTCTTTTGGAATCCGCATCCGCGTTCCACTGGCGAATCCACAACGCCCGCCGAGCCGATACTGCCATGGTAGCGACTTGTGAACTCAAGAGTCCAATATCTTTCATCGCTTCTAGCATGTATGCGGCAGCGTCTTTGATATTCCCTAACTTAAGGAGTATCTCATCTTTATCAATCGTGTCAATTTCTGATGACACGCTTTCTGACCATTTTTCAATAGCGCGACTCACCCACGCGCAAGCAATTGTGGGCCTGAGCAGTGTACCATTGGCAACATAAATGGATTTCAATGTAGTTTCCATCTTTCGGTCTGCCGGCTCTTTTAGTGAAGCCGTGCCAGGTGCAGGGAGAACTACCTTCTTTGTCAACCTGGACAGTGCACTGTCTAACACGGGGGGTGACTCCCATTTTTTCCTGTCCTCCACCGGGAAAGGATAAGCTATCTGATTTCTCTTGGGTATACGAAATCTCTTTTTGGGATTCACCCACATCCCTTCAAAGAGAGTATTAAGCACGTGGGAAGAAGGAGGGAAAGTGACCTTAGATTTCTTTTCTTTATAGAAATAAGCCTTCTCCTGAGGTACAGGAGTGGCTTCCGTGACTTCCAGAACTTCCCTTATAGCTACAATCATATATTGTATATTTTTTGCCAATTTATGATCTATTTCTCTGGAGTCACTATCGTCAACACAAGAATCAGTGTCCGTGTCGGTATCAGTATTCACAATATTCGCAAATGGTCTCTTATGTGACCCAGAGGGGTCGCTTGCAGATGGAAGAACAGAGCCCTGAAAAATCACATCCTCCACAGATTTTCTCCAGCACTCAGCATGAGATTCAGACTTATCTAATCTCCTATTGATATGATGCATACTATCACGTATTTCTTTCACCCATGCAGGCTCTTGGTGTGCCGGCAGCGTCACCACATTACACTTCTGTGTCCCTAAAATAGTTTCCTCCGGGGAGGAACTCCCTGCCTCTGACATGTCTTACACAAGTGTACAACACACACACAGACACACTGGGACTTATAGGGGACAGACCCACAGTAAAATCTGTCAGAGGGACACAGCTTAGGAGCAGCCAGTTCACAACCCCAGCGCCAGTATCTAATGCCTGTGAACACAGAATGCCCACTGACATGCAGCGCTTTTTACACAGTAAAACACACTTGTAGAGCACCAAATTCGCTTGTGCTCCCCCCCCCCCCCCCCGTTTTGCACCCTGATACTTGTAGTCAGAAGTGAAGGAGGACCAGCGATGTTTCTGCAGCCTGAGGAGAGAGAAAATGGCACTGAGCAGTGTGCTGGCTGCCTGAGGAAGAAGCCCCGCCCCCACACTGGCACGTTTTTACCTCAGAAACTTTTCATAATATATATACTGGCGGGGGTAGGACTGTGCCTGGGCATCTTATACCCCCTTTTTGCCATTTTATAGTGGTGTTTTTGCTGCCCAGGGCGCCCCCCCCCCCCCCCCTGCAGTGCCTGTGTGTGTGGGCAGCAATGGCGCGATGCGCTCCTGCCTGCCGCGCTGTACCTCAGCCGTCACTTTTCTTGATAGAAGATCTGTCTTCTTCTACTCACCTGTCTTCTGGCTCTGTGAGGGGGGTGACGGCGTGCTGTGGGAGTGAGCATCTAGACACGGCTAGCGTTCAGTACCCTTCAGGAGCTAATGGTGTGCTGTCAGCCAGAAGCAGAGCCATGAAACTCTTCAGGAAGTTGGTTCCTACTTCTGCCCCCTCAGTCCCACGAAGCAGGGAGACTGTTGCCAGCAGTTCTCCCTGAAAATAAAAAACCTAACATAAGTCTTTTCAGAGAAACTCAGTAGAGCTCCCCTGGAGTGCATCCAGTCTGCCTGGGCACATTTCTAAAACTGAGGTCTGGAGGAGGGGCATAGAGGGAGGAGCCAGTTCACACCCATTGAAAAGTCTTAAGAGTGCCCATGGCTCCTGCGGAAACGTCTATACCCCATGGTCATGAAGTAGACGCCAGCATCCTCTAGGACGTATGAGAAATACAACTGCCATGAAAGGATGGACCAGGTCCCCAATGTTTAAGTAGGTGGCGTTTGTCTACACAAATGACCAGATGATGAGTTTCCCAACAGAACACTGGCAAAGCATCACACTCCTCCAATTTTATCTTCCCACAATGCATCCTGGTTTATTCTATTTCCAAGATAAACAATACCCACGTACCAGGTCGTCCGCATATTGCAGCAGAATACAGTATTCATTGGATCAGGCAACCTTCTTACATTGATTCAAGGTCCAGTTAGGATGCTTGTGTGTCCTGTTGTAGGCACTTTCAACAGTGGAGGTTAGCGTGGGTACTTTAAAGGGGGGTACACACGGAGCGATGTTCAGCTAATTTCTAAGCAATCTGACTAGATTGCATAGAACATCGCTCCGTGTGTAGGAGTGCCGGCAGTCCCGCGCGTCGCTATCGCCGGTGCTAGATTGGCCTGCATGCAGGCACAATCTAGCAGGTCGCTCATTTCACCGCTGGATGAAATGAGTGGCCCCCCTCGCTCAGCACATTGCGCTGTGCTGAGTGGGGGGAGAGATGTGTGCTGAGCGGTCTGTGCTAGACTTCTCAGCACACATCTCTGGGGAAATCTCCCTGTCAGTATGGCCCTTAACTGGACTGAGGCTACACAGCTCCATATGCAGCAGGGTTCGATGTTATGACACATTACTTTCATCACAGTCATTCAAATTTTTGCCAGTGACCCTTCTTTTGATTTGTACCAGATGAGTCTATCTCTCACTTTGATGGCTCTCAGCCACCCAATAAATACCCTGTTGGTGGTTTGTGGTTTTTCCTCCACTGTCAGTAGGTACTCATCGTGGCTGACCTTGAGTAACCCACATGCCTTGCTGCTTTGGAAATGCTCTGACCCAAACATTTGGCTATATGAATTTGATTCTTATCAAAGTTACTTATGTCTTTACACCTGCTTGTATGTACTGCATTCAACAACTACCGTTGTTAGAATTTAGTTGAAGTCACATGGGAATGGACATTATGTTTTGGGTGTATAAAATAATCAGGGATTGGTTAGTTGGGTGAAAAAGTAAACTTGATCTTGGAGAACTCACCTTGATTCGATAAGACGCTTAGCAGCTTCTGCATATTTAAAGAGCAGACGCTTAGCTTCTTCCCGATGCTTTATGCGTGACAACCTGAAAGAGGGAAGAAAAAAAATAGATTATCGTCTCCCAAAAAAAAAAAAAAAAAAAAGGTATGTATCAAATAAAGAGCAGAAATCTAATACCCATTCCCAAACATAAACATGAGCCTGACTATCATCACCTTATAGGGACATCATTCATAATTTCTCTGAACATAGATGGAGATACTGCTAGGTCGCAAACACTGGGAAGGAGGGGGTCAGGCCCTCGATCAAGGACTTTCCTTTCCATTAGCCAACGGTTAAAGGACTCCCGGGGTGGGTCAATACCTAGAGGGGGTTTAAAAAAAAAAATATAAATATGGTTATATTTTTGGCAACTGTATTTGAAAGAAAATGCACATTTTCCTTCTATGTTTGGAACATTTTGCAAAAGGAAATGGTGGTACGAGTTAATCTGGTCATAATTCTCTATAATGTAAGCTCTTGTGTGCAGGGTCCTCTCTCCTTCTGTGCCATTACATAAGTTGTGGACTTTAATTATATATACCTGTATCTCTTTTTCCAAACAGTGCCCCAACTTTCCAAGATTCATACAAGTAGCACTGAGATTTTGACTCCAGTGGCGAAAGCTGAAAGAACAGGTAGTAGACAGCAGGACAGTATTGCCTGTTGTAATTCTGGGGGCACAGTCTCGATATTGAATATATCCCGGTCAGTCAGGACTTGGTCCCGATGGTACGACCTACTTCACACTGCTGTTTGTGAATGGGGTGCTGCCTGCATATTACAGTGAGCTTTAAATGTATGGGAAAGGTTGGAGAGCATCCTACCACTGGCTAAAATGAGGACCATGGTCACTCCAGTGAAGTGGATTGGAAACTTTCTCTAGAAATCCTGCATTTTCTCCTGTGTTACTACCACTTAAAATATAGTTTAACATTGCTGACCCAAATAAGGAAAGGAACTGCTCTAACATGAAGTTTAGGCCAAAGGTTTGTCCAAATATATATTGCATGCATATGGCTTAGATAAATAAACCTAATTAAATCAAAATGTACTTAATCATTAGTGGAAACGTTATTTCTAGTTGCTCACATTAAATGAGAACTTGCTCAATAGATGGAGAAAACAATTTTCTGCAGCCCAAATCCACCCTTAAGCTAAAAATACATGACAGCAGGCACTGTAGTCAGAAAACTCTTCAAGAGATATTATAAATCGACTAATTTATTAATTATTTATTTACTACCAGTTATTTATATAGCGCACACATATTCCGCAGCGCTTTACATAGAGTATTTGGCCATACACATCAGTCCCTGCCCCAGTGGATTTCTTTTAGTTTGTGGAACAATAGAAATGTAATAATAAGAATTTACTTACCGATAATTCTATTTCTCATAGTCCGTAGTGGATGCTGGGGACTCCGAAAGGACCATGGGGGAATAGCGGCTCCGCAGGAGACTGGGCACAAAAGTAAAAGCTTTAAGACTACCTGGTGTGCACTGGCTCCTCCCCCCATGACCCTCCTCCAAGCCTCAGTTAGGATACTGTGCCCGGACGAGCGTACACAATAAGGAAGGATTTTGAATCCCGGGTAAGACTCATACCAGCCACACCAATCACACCGTACAACTTGTGATCTGAACCCAGTTAACAGCATGATAACAGAGGAGCCTCTGAAAAGATGGCTCACAACAATAATAACCCGATTTTTGTAACTATGTACAAGTATTGCAGACAATCCGCACTTGGGATGGGCGCCCAGCATCCACTACGGACTATGAGAAATAGAATTATCGGTAAGTAAATTCTTATTTTCTCTGACGTCCTAGTGGATGCTGGGGACTCCGAAAGGACCATGGGGATTATACCAAAGCTCCAAAACGGGCGGGAGAGTGCGGATGACTCTGCAGCACCGAATGAGAGAACTCCAGGTCCTCCTCAGCCAGGGTATCAAATTTGTAGAATTTAGCAAACGTGTTTGCCCCTGACCAAGTAGCTGCTCGGCAAAGTTGTAAAGCCGAGACCCCTCGGGCAGCCGCCCAAGATGAGCCCACTTTCCGTGTGGAATGGGCTTTTACAGATTTTGGCTGTGGCAGGCCTGCCACAGAATGTGCAAGCTGAATTGTACTACAAATCCAATGAGCAATAGTCTGCTTAGAAGCAGGAGCACCCAGCTTGTTGGGTGCATACAGGATAAACAGCGAGTCAGATTTTCTGACTCCAGCCGTCCTGGAAACATATATTTTCAGGGCCCTGACTACGTCCAGCAACTTGGAATCCTCCAAGTCCCTAGTAGCCGCAGGCACCACAATAGGCTGGTTTAAGTGAAATGCTGAAACCACCTTAGGGAGAAATTGAGGACGAGTCCTCAATTCTGCCCTGTCCGTATGAAAAATTAGGTAAGGGCTTTTATAGGATAAAGCCGCCAATTCTGAGACACGCCTGGCTGAGGCCAGGGCTAACAGCATTACCACTTTCCATGTGAGATATTTTAAGTCCACAGTGGTGAGTGGTTCAAACCAATGTGATTTTAGGAACCCCAAAACTACATTGAGATCCCAAGGTGCCACTGGAGGCACAAAAGGAGGCTGTATATGCAGTACCCCCTTGACAAACGTCTGAACTTCAGGAACTGAAGCTAGTTCTTTTTGGAAGAATATTGACAGGGCCGAAATTTGAACCTTAATGGACCCTAATTTTAGGCCCATAGACAGTCCTGTTTGCAGGAAATGCAGGAAACGACCCAGTTGAAATTCCTCTGTAGGGGCCTTCCTGGCCTCACACCACGCAACATATTTACGCCAAATACGGTGATAATGTTGCACAGTTACATCCTTCCTGGCTTTGATCAGGGTAGGGATGACTTCATCCGGAATGCCTTTTTCCTTCAGGATCCGGCGTTCAACCGCCATGCCGTCAAACGCAGCCGCGGTAAGTCTTGGAACAGACATGGTCCTTGCTGGAGCAGGTCCTTTCTTAGAGGTAGAGGCCACGGGTCTTCCGTGAGCATCTCTTAAAGTTCCGGGTACCAAGTCCTTCTTGGCCAATCCGGAGCCACGAGTATAGTCCTTACTCCTCTCCTTCTTATGATTCTCAGTACCTTGGGTATGAGAGGCAGAGGAGGGAACACATACACTGACTGGTACACCGACGGTGTTACCAGAGCGTCCACAGCTATTGCCTGAGGGTCCCTTGACCTGGCGCAATATCTGTCCAGTTTTTTGGTGAGGCGGGACGCCATCATGTCCACCTTTGGTTTTTCCCAACGGTTCACAATCATGTGGAAGACTTCTGGGTGAAGTCCCCACTCCCCCGGGTGGAGATCGTGTCTGCTGAGGAAGTCTGCTTCCCAGTTGTCCACTCCCGGAATGAACACTGCTGACAGTGCTATCACATGATTTTCCGCCCAGCGAAGAATCCTTGCAACTTCCGTCATTGCCCTCCTGCTTCTTGTGCCGCCCTGTCTGTTTACGTGGGCGACTGCCGTGATGTTGTCCGACTGGATCAGCACCGGCTGACCCTGAAGCAGAGGCCTTGCCTGACTTAGGGCATTGTAAATGGCCCTTAGTTCCAGGATATTTATGTGAAGTGACGTTTCCATGCTTGACCACAAGCCCTGGAAATTTCTTCCCTGTGTGACTGCTCCCCAGCCTCTCAGGCTGGCATCCGTGGTCACCAGGACCCAGTCCTGAATGCCGAATCTGCGGCCCTCTAGAAGATGAGCACTCTGCAACCACCACAGGAGAGACACCCTTGTCCTTGGAGACAGGGTTATCCGCTGATGCATTTGAAGATGCGATCCGGACCATTTGTCCAGCAGATCCCACTGAAAAGTTCTTGCGTGGAATCTGCCGAATGGAATCGCTTCGTAAGAAGCCACCATTTTTCCCAGGACCCTTGTGCATTGATGCACTGACACTTGGCCTGGTTTTAGGAGGTTCCTGACTAGGTCGGATAACTCCCTGGCTTTCTCCTCCGGGAGAAACACCTTTTTCTGTACTGTGTCCAGAATAATCCCTAGGAACAGCAGACGTGTCGTCGGAATCAGCTGCGATTTTGGAATATTTAGAATCCATCCGTGCTGTCGTAGTACTACTTGAGATAGTGCTACTCCGACCTCTAACTGTTCTCTGGACCTTGCCCTTATCAGGAGATCATCCAAGTAAGGGATAATTAAGACGCCTTTTCTTCGAAGAAGAATCATCATTTCGGCCATTACCTTGGTAAAGACCCGGGGTGCCGTGGACAATCCAAACGGCAGCGTCTGAAACTGATAGTGACAGTTCTGTACCACAAACCTGAGGTACCCTTGGTGAGAAGGGCAAATTGGGACATGGAGGTAAGCATCCTTGATGTCCAGAGACACCATATAGTCCCCTTCTTCCAGGTTCGCTATCACTGCTCTGAGTGATTCCATCTTGAATTTGAACCTTTGTATGTAAGTGTTCAAGGATTTCAGATTTAAAATAGGTCTCACCGAGCCGTCCGGCTTCGGTACCACAAACAGCGTGGAATAATACCCCTTTCCCTGTTGTAGGAGGGGTACCTTGATTATCACCTGCTGGGAATACAGCTTGTGAATGGCTTCCAATACCGCCTCCCTGTCGGGGGGAGACTTTGGTAAAGCAGACTTCAGGAACTGGCGAGGGGGAGACGTCTCGAATTCCAATTTGTACCCCTGAGATACTACCTGCAGGATCCAGGGGTCCACTTGCGAGTGAGCCCACTGCGCGCTGAAATTCTTGAGACGGGCCCCCACCGTGCCTGAGTCCACTTGTAAGGCCCCAGCGTCATGCTGAGGACTTGGCAGAAGCGGGGGAGGGCTTCTGTTCCTGGGAAGAGGCTGTCTGCTGCAGTCTTTTTCCCCTTCCTCTGCCCCGGGGCAGATACGAGTGGCCTTTTGCCCGCTTGCCCTTATGCGGACGAAAGGACTGAGCCTGAAAAGACGGTGTCTTTTTCTGCTGAGAGGTGACCTGGGGTAAAAAGGTGGATTTCCCAGCCGTTGCCGTGGCCACCAGGTCCGATAGACCGACCCCAAATAACTCCTCCCCTTTATACGGCAATACTTCCATATGCCGTTTGGAATCCGCATCACCTGACCACTGTCGCGTCCATAACCCTCTTCTGGCAGAAATGGACAGCGCACTTACTCTTGATGCCAGAGTGCAAATATCCCTCTGTGCATCTCTCATATATAGAAATGCATCCTTTAAATGCTCTATAGTCAATAATATATTGTCCCTGTCCAGGGTATCAATATTTTCAGTCAGGGAATCCGACCAAGCCACCCCAGCACTGCACATCCAGGCTGAGGCGATTGCTGGTCGCAGTATAATACCAGTATGTGTGTATATACTTTTTAGGATATTTTCCAGCTTCCTATCAGCTGGTTCCTTGAGGGCGGCCGTATCAGGAGACGGTAACGCCACTTGTTTTGATAAGCGTGTGAGCGCCTTATCTACCCTAGGGGGTGTTTCCCAACGCGCCCTAACCTCTGGCGGGAAAGGGTATAATGCCAATAATTTTTTAGAAATTAGCAGTTTTTTATCGGGGGAAACCCACGCTTCATCACACACCTCATTTAATTCATCTGATTCAGGAAAAACTACGGTTAGTTTTTTCACACCCCACATAATACCCTTTTTTGTGGTACTTGTAGTATCAGAAATGTTCAAAACCTCCTTCATTGCCGTGATCATGTAACGTGTGGCCCTACTGGAAAATACGTTTGTTTCCTCACCGTCGACACTGGAGTCAGTGTCCGTGTCTGGGTCTGTGTCGACCACCTGAGGTAACGGGCGCTTTAGAGCCCTTGACGGTGTTTGAGACGCCTGTACAGGTATTAACTGATTTGCCGGCTGTCTCATGTCGTCAACAGTCTTTTGTAAAGTGCTGACACTATCACGTAATTCCTTCCATAAGACCATCCAGTCAGGTGTCGACTCCCTAGGGGGTGACATCACTAATACAGGCAATTGCTCCGCCTCCATACCATTTTCCTCCTCATACATGTCGACACAACGTACCGACACACAGCACACACACAGGGAATGCTCTGATAGAGGACAGGACCCCACTAGCCCTTTGGGGAGACAGAGGGAGAGTTTGCCAGCACACACCAGAGCGCTATATATATACAGGGATAACCTTATATAAGTGTTTTTCCCTTATATAGCTGCTGTATAGATTTATCTGCCAAATTAGTGCCCCCCCCTCTCTTGTTTTACCCTGTTTCTGTAGTGCAGGACTGCAGGGGAGAGTCAGGGAGCTTCCCTCCAACGGAGCTGTGAGGAAAAATGGCGCCAGTGTGCTGAGGAGATAGGCTCCGCCCCCTTCTCGGCGGCCGTTCTCCCGCTTTTTTATGGAAAAACAGGCATGAGTTAAATGCATCCATATAGCCCAGGAGCTATATGTGATGCATTTTTTGCCCCCTAAGGTGTTTATATTGCGTCTCAGGGCGCCCCCACCCAGCGTCCTGCACCCTCAGTGACCGGAGTGTGAAGTGTGCTGAGAGCAATGGCGCACAGCTGCGGTGCTGTGCGCTACCTTATTGAAGACAGGACGTCTTCTGCCGCCGATTTTTCCGGACCTCTTCTGCTCTTCTGGCTCTGTAAGGGGGACGGCGGCGCGGCTCTGGGACCCATCCATGGCTGGGCCTGTGATCGTCCCTCTGGAGCTAATGTCCAGTAGCCTAAGAAGCCCAATCCACTCTGCACGCAGGTGAGTTCGCTTCTTCTCCCCTTAGTCCCTCGATGCAGTGAGCCTGTTGCCAGCAGGTCTCACTGAAAATAAAAAACCTAAAACTAAACTTTTTTCTAAGCAGCTCAGGAGAGCCACCTAGACTGCACCCGTCTCGTTCGGGCACAAAAATCTAACTGAGGCTTGGAGGAGGGAAAAAACAATGGTTCCCTAATGCACACTGAGTGAAGGACGTCAGAGAAAATAAGAATTTACTTACCGATAATTCTATTTCTCATAGTCCGTAGTGGATGCTGGGCGCCCATCCCAAGTGCGGATTGTCTGCAATACTTGTACATAGTTACAAAAATCGGGTTATTATTGTTGTGAGCCATCTTTTCAGAGGCTCCTCTGTTATCATGCTGTTAACTGGGTTCAGATCACAAGTTGTACGGTGTGATTGGTGTGGCTGGTATGAGTCTTACCCGGGATTCAAAATCCTTCCTTATTGTGTACGCTCGTCCGGGCACAGTATCCTAACTGAGGCTTGGAGGAGGGTCATGGGGGGAGGAGCCAGTGCACACCAGGTAGTCTTAAAGCTTTTACTTTTGTGCCCAGTCTCCTGCGGAGCCGCTATTCCCCCATGGTCCTTTCGGAGTCCCCAGCATCCACTAGGACGTCAGAGAAAATGTAGTTTCCCTTCCACAGCTTTATACTTATCACAAACCAGATGTATACCCTAAATACAGCCAAACATGGATTGATGCTGCCACCATGTAGTGTAATTAGACAAGGCATGCCCTTTCCATGCTCGGGCCGCTATTTCTTTCTGGCGTCTATTAGTGTGACTGGGGCAGTATCAGTGGTTGGTATGGTTACAATATCCACCATGCCTGACAATGCGCAAACCATTTCTGTAAAGTTATAGAGCATGAAGTTGGTTTTACGACAACACACACTGCAATGTCAGGTGAGGTGGCTATTGTCTCCAGGAATATTGCAGCTTGTGACAGCAGCATAACTGTACCTTAAAGCTGCACTCCCGTCTAGGAAAATGTTTGTGAGTGGCCCAATCACATTCTTTTGACAAACATCAAACCTCTGCTATGTTTTGGGCTTAGGCAGAAAACTGGAGCACCCAGAAGAAATTATAAATTATTAATTGGAAACAATTTCACATATAGTATTGACGGAAGTAAATAAGATATGAGAAGATGGATGATGCATTTTATAATTTTCCTTGTTAAGATGTTAAAAGAACTGAGGCATAATGATGTTGTTAGATTTAGGAAGACTGATAAAAGAAGTGCAGCAGTTGTATTGGATGAGGCCAAGTGTATTGTTGAGGCAAACAAACAATTCAGTACTGAAGCCAATTATTGTAAGTTAGGCAAGTGACCCTAGAGCAAGGTTTAAGACTATATTGAATGCTCTATGTTTAAAGGGATAATTACAAGAACACTGACAGCACTTAATTCCTATTTGAAATCTTTTGCCAAAGGGAAAGGCCCATAAAAATGTGACATGACACTCCTAGGCGTCCAGTTGTAACTGGATCTAATACAATACTCCAAACATTAAGCAAATTTTATTGACAATTACTTACAGATTATAGTACAGGAAACATCAACTTGCCTCAGTACATACACTATGTTTTTTTCTCTAAACTTAGAAGTATTGAACATAAAGGAGGAGCATTAATTATAATGAAGTAGCACGGACAGTGTAATGGGCAGCACGGACAGTGTAATGGTTAGCATTGCTGTCTCACAGCACAGAAGTCAAGGGTTGATTCCCACTATGGCCTTAACTGTGTGGAGTTTGTATATTTTCCCAGTGCTTTCGTGGGTTTCCTCCAACAAATCCAAAATAGGTAGGTTAACTTGCGCGTACATGTGGTAGAGAATATAGACTGTAAGCTCCACTGGGGCAGAGACCGATGTGAATGGCCAAATATTCTCTCACTGCGGAATATGTGTGCGCTGTATAAAAAACTGGTAATAAATAATAATGTACAAAGTCTTTATACAGCAATACCCCATGAAGACAAACACTAATGACAGATTATTTGACAAAAGGCCTTGAGGCTTCTCTGAACAATTATTGTGAATTGTTCTTAAAATTAATTAAAATATTAGATGATTTAAACCTTCAGTAACAGGGAACACGTATGGGTGCAAATATAGCTACGAGTTATGGAAAACTAATTTGTGTAATACAGAAAAATCCCTGTGAAGATATTGAAATGTTTTGATTTCCAGATGTATGACTGCTAAGAAATAATTGATAATAACATTTTACCTTGTATTAAAAACCTACAGATAAGACATTACATTATACTAGTTTACACCATGCATGTGATACAAAAGGGTTAAAAATGAACCAGTGTATTTGATTACCTAATTAGAAAAAGGAGTTATTGAAATGATTCATAAATTAATTCAGAAGGCCTATAATAGCGAAACACTGTTTGAGTAAGAGGAGGGGGTTAAAAGAGGATTTTGGTACTTACCGATAAATCCATTTAATGGAAAAAGGACAAGACAAAAGAAATCCTTTTCGGGAGCACTCTTATTTGAAAATGGTAATAATAATTAGTCAATATATGGTGAAATGATATGATGATGGATGATCTAAAACTTAACTTTTATTCTGTTCCATTAAAATATCGACCTATATGGTCCAAACATGTTTATATATCTATTATTCAAATAGAAGAGAGAAGGGTGAAATATAGATTAGGTGAGTAGGAGTGAGCAGATTAGAACTGCCCCACCAGTGTTTTCACATAAAGATATAGGTGATCATCTTGGTGATTTCCACAGTGCCTGGTATTCCTAAGCGGTCCCCCTTCAAAGTACTAACCAGGTCTATCCTATCAGCTTCCGAGATAGAAGATCGGGCTACTCTCAGGATAGTACGACCTTGAATAGTGAAGATGACATATGAAGGAAGAGAGAACCCACTTCTGCTATCTGTACTCTGCCTGCTATACATCACTGGATAAATTGGCCCCAGGCTTTTCCAGATGAGAGAGTGTTGGAAAGGAGAGCCATCACCAGTTTTAATGGGGTAGATCATGAATTGGTTATTCTACTTCCACTTAGAATTAGGGCAGAAGAAAGAGAGAAACACTTCTACTTTCTGTTGTGACAGCCAAATGTACGCTGGGAAGGGCAAACCCTTGCCAGCACAACTGTCAGCCAGATGAGAGAGTGCTGAGAAGAGATAAAGCTCTGATAAGTAATCAGAAATGTATAATTTGTTTGAACTAATTCATTCAAATGACATTCTAAATAATATAACTGATCTCCTCTTATTCTCCTATACCGAAGTACATAAGAATAATAAAGTTTAAAACTGATTTTCATATACAAGAAACCAAATGAGATTCACACACTTTTGGTAAAATTATATCCTGAGTATTTATCAATCAACATGTACTGGTAATTCAAATGAGGTATTTAAGCAGAGATGGCACACTGTGGTGATTAACAAAATCATAAATATCTAAAGCACCTTGGATGATGAATAATTGTTGGCAGAAAGTTCCTAATCTCTCACATGAAGATATAAAGGAAACAAAGGAAACAAATGTTGCAAAAAAAAATTTTCTCCAGCAGTAGGTCTGCAGATTCAATTAGTTGGTATATTGAACTTGTAACAATTCTGCAATGGGGCAGAAGAAACGCTATCTCCTAAACTTGTGACAATTTAGCAATAGAGTGATCCCAAGTGTGCATAGTTACATAGACTCATTAAATAGCACATTATTGCTGAAAATGCATCATCAGGCCATGATTGTAACAATTCTGCAATGGGACAGAAGAAAACTATCTCCTAAACTTGTGACAATTTAGCGATAAAGTAATCCCAAGTGTGCATAGTTACATGGACTCATTAAATAACACATTGTTGCTGAAGGTGCGTCATCAGGCCTTGATATATTAATTCAATTCCAAAAATTCATTTATATTCATTATATTGCACAATACTGCAATGAGTATATCAACAAACCTAACAATTATAATCCTTTGCTAGCACAAGGGGTATAGTGAATCTGCAACTTAATTTTGGATTATATTGATTGATGTATTAAACAAATGCATGAATATCAGATATAACAATATCCCTTGCCAGCACCGGATATTGAACCTATAACAGTTCAGAAATGAATAAACCTCATGAATGAAAATAGTGTGCAACAAATGTATCAAATACAACAGAGTATCTTATAGGTATGCAACATATATATTTTTTTTTAAGAAATAAATGCGCCTTTTTGATGCTTTCATTTTTGTGCATCAAGTGAGGACAACACAAAGTAATCTAGACTAATGAGGATGTTGAGAAAAATGTATTATTGCATTTAAATATTAGGTCATGCACAGGGGTATAAATATTGTGATCCCTAACAATAATCCTCAATTAATAACGTGCAGTGTGGGGGGAGGGAGGGGGAAATGTAATGAATAAAGCCGTGAGTGGAGATTTTATTTAAAGGTAATAGGCAGTGTTTTAATCAGTCACAACTCCAGCCAAATTTAAGTATCGGTCTGTCACCTCCACATTCTAACCCGACCCACTCCTGCTTCCACCATATGACGGGAATAGATATGTATAAAAATACCCTTAATGGTAATCCTCAGGTATCGGTGTACGGTGTGAGGCAGGGAGGAGGGGGGAGAAAAAAAAAAAAAGGGAAGAGAGGGAAGTGGGGAAAAGATTGAGGTAATATGACCGTGGGTAGGTTGTGCAGGGTATTGCTGAAGCGTTACCAGTCGCCGCTCCAGCAGATTTGGATGCCGGCGTTAGTCTGTCATCTCCGCAGATCCGGCTCAGCCCGCTCCTAATTTCCCCCACACCTCACATGTGTGTCCTCACTGTTAAGGTGCTGCGGCCGCCCGAATTCCAAAAAGGGGGGGCGTGGCCGTACGACGTCCCTTGATGACGTCAGTCCCTACGTACGTTTCACCAACGGGCTTGTTCACGGGAGCCTCAATCCTACGAGCCCAGCCATGACTTTATATAGGGATATGTGAATAAACAGTAATTATCCAAATTAAAGTGTTTATACTATTAGAATTTAGTCTAGTCTGGAATGATAAACAGCCCTCCCAATGCCAAAACAGTGCAGTTTGTTGGCATTAAGTTTAAACTATTTATTTGATATGTAAATCTAAATAATTTCCTTAATTAATAAATTGGTGTTTTAATTATGTTGACAAATGAGTCTTAGTATAGTAGAACCTAGAAGCCGAACAGAACAAGACATCAAGTAGTTGAATAAATCTCATTCAATGTACTATTAAGTACAAAATACAAATAAATAAAAATAAAATTAAATAGACTTGAAAAGTGTTTTTTGAATGAGGTGTAAAGAATATATAAGAGAGCTCCCAAAATAGATGAATTGATTATGGGGAGAATATTGAAACTATATAGGTCCATGCATGGATGTCTGTATAAATGGCAATTTCCACATGTTTGCATCTATATATCCAGTTAATATTTGTCTATTTATCCTTTAGAGAAAAATTATTGATCAAGATTTTATTTCTATAGATATTTAAATGTTATTATTAGTAGCTTAGGGACACACATAGACATTAATACCATTCCAAAAAGAGAAGGAGTGATGATTTAAAAAAGTTATGGGTGATTTCCCCATGGATGATATTCATTCCAAGGGTAGTGACTGAGTGATATAAAGAGATAATATGTAAGTATTGGGTCAGTGAGAATGAGGGGGGGGGGGAAAAACGGTGAAAATATTATTATTATTAAAATATTATTATTAAAACAGTGTAATAGGAATGTATGCACCTTGATAGGTGTATACAAGACAAGAAAGGGTGAGAGAATTAAAAATAGGGAAGTGTAATGACATGAATTTTGATTTGTTTGAAACATTTTTTGGGCTTTTAAGCACCAAAATAAGTGATATTAATCATTTAAATATGACAGGAATGTCTGGAGTCGTGTGTCAAAATAAATAATATAACTAAGTGAAAAATGTGGATAAAGTGTACAAAGAAAAATTGGGGGGAGAAGAGAGAATGGGTTTTTGTCAATTTATTAAGACATATCATGCTTTTATATTGATCATTATGCATTATGTTCCTGGAGAGATGCGTACATCTCTTTCACTCTTATAGGACCTCATACCAAAAGAGATTTACTCAAGAAACACACTATCATTTATGTTTTCATTTAGGTCTTGCGGCATCAAGGAATGTAACTTAAAGATCCACTCTGATTCTTTTTTCTGTAGTGTGTTCATTACGTCTCCTCCTCTCAGGCCCATTTTAAGGTGTTCTAGGCCAAAAATTCGTAAATCTTGAATTCTGCTCTCATGAACCTGAAGGAAGTGTTTGGCAACAGTAGTCAAGGTCTTAATTTAGATGCATCCGATCTGGCATTACGGATACTACCTATGTGTTCCAAAGCTCTGACCTTGAGCATGCGTGAGGTCATACCCACATATTTCAAGTCACAGGGGCATGTGATACAATAAATTACATTTTCTGTTCTGCAATTAAAATAGTCCTTGATTTGAATGGACTGATTGTACCTATCCATAATAACCGCTTGATTGAGAATATGGGGACAGGCCTTACAGTTTCCACACGGGTAACTGCCCTTTAGGGAGATACGGGACCCAGATGATTGTGAGAAGTGGCTCTTCACCAATTGATCTCTAAGGTTAGGTGCTCGTCGCCAGCTCATGCTAACCTTGTCTCCTATACGTTCAGAAAAATCATCATCCATTTGTAATATGTGCCAGTGATTTTGTAAAATTTGGCTAGCTTCTTTCCAATTAGCACAGAAATCACCTATGAATCTCATGACCCCTGTTTTCTTTTTTGTTTCTGGAAATTTTTTATCCGAAAATATCAAGGACTCCCGTTGTACCTTGCTCACTTCATAGTTAGCTTTCTTGATCAGGCGATTACTGTAGCCACGTTCTTTGAGTCGACTACTTAATTCAACACACTTCAATCGGAAGCTTTGTTCATCTGTCTAAATAGACATCATGTCCTGACCCTGCCTTCGTACATCAAGGATACCACTGATGTATTAAAAAAGGTTCATGATGTACATCTGGAGGAATCATACATCTTGGTGAGCCTCGATGTTGAGGCTCTATACACCTCCATAAAACATGATTTGGGGGTCATGGCAGTAAGATATTTTCTAACTATAGAAGGAATTGGTGATTTTCAGGAATTTTTGTTGGAACTTTTGGAGTTTGTGTTACATCACAATTACTTCCTGTTCAACAATCGTTTCCATATCCAATTAAGGGGTACTGCAATGGGGGCAGCCTGTGCCCCCACATATGCAAACTTGTTTTTGGGCTGGTGGGAGCGAGAATTTGTCTTTAATGATAACCAAGAGCACTACACCAACCATATCATCACATGCATGCGTTTCATAGATGATATTTTTATGATATGGGATGGCCCTGAAACCAAGTTGGAAGAATATATCCAAATCCTTAACACCAATGACATCAACTTGAAATTTACTTACACCAGCAGTCGAGAGAGTATCTCCTTTTTAGACCTTAGGATCTATCGAGATGGTAATAATAAGATTGCCACGGAGATCTTTAGGAAAGAAACATCAACCAATAGTCTCCTCCACTCCTCCAGTGCACACTTCCCGCCAACTATCAGGAATATCCCCAAGGGCGAATTCCTTCGTCTTAAACGGAATTGCTCAGATAAACAAAGCTTCCGATTGAAGTGTGTTGGATTAAGTAGTCGACTCAAAGAACGTGGCTACAGTAATCGCCTGATCAAGAAAGCTAACTATGAAGTGAGCAAGGTACAACGGGAGTCCTTGATATTTTCGGATAAAAAATTTCCAGAAACAAAAAAGAAAACAGGGGTAATGAGATTCATAGGTGATTTCTGTGCTAATTGGAAAGAAGCTAGCCAAATTTTACAAAATCACTGGCACATATTACAAATGGATGATGATTTGTCTGAACGTATAGGAGACAAGGTTAGCATGAGCTGGCGACGAGCACCTAACCTTAGAGATCAATTGGTGAAAAGCCACTTCTCACAATCATCTGGGTCCCGTATCCCCCTAAAGGGCAGTTACCCGTGTGGAAACTGTAAGGCCTGTCCCCATATTCTCAATCAAGCGGTTATTATGGATAGGTACAATCAGTCCATTCAAATCAAGGACTATTTTAATTGCAGAACAGAAAATGTAATTTATTGTATCACATGCCCCTGTGACTTGAAATATGTGGGTATGAACTTACGCATGCTCAAGGTCAGAGCTTTGGAACACATAGGTAGTATCCGTAATGCCAGATCGGATGCATCTAAATTTAAGACCTTGACTACTGTTGCCAAATACTTCCTTCAGGTTCATGAGAGCAGAACTCAAGATTTACGAATTTTTGGCCTAGAACACCTTAAAATGGGCCTGAGAGGAGGAGACGTAATGAACACACTACAGAAAAAAGAATCAGAGTGGATCTTTAAGTTACATTCCTTGATGCCGCGAGGCCTAAATGAAAACATAAATTATAGTGTGTTTCTTGAGTAAATCTCTTTTGGTATGAGGTCCTATAAGAGTGAAAGAGATGTACGCATCTCTCCAGGAACATAATGCATAATGATCAATATAAAAGCATGATATGTCTTAATAAACTGACAAAAACCCATTCTCTCTTCTCCCCCCAATTTTTCTTTGTACACTTTATCCACATTTTTCACTTAGTTATTTTATTTATTTTGACACACGACTCCAGACATTCCTGTCATATTTAAATGATTAATATCACTTATTTTGGTGCTTAAAAGCCCAAAAAATGTTTCAAACAAATCAAAATTCATGTCATTACACTTCCCTATTTTTAATTCTCACCCTTTCTTGTCTTGTATACACATATCAAGGTGCATACATTCCTATTACACTGTTTTAATAATAATATTTTAATAATAATAATATTTTCACCGTTTTTTTTTTCCCCCCTCATTCTCACTGACCCAATACTTACATATTATCTCTTTATATCACTCAGTCACTACCCTTGGAATGAATATCATCCATGGGGAAATCACCCATAACTTTTTTAAATCATCAATCCTTCTCTTTTTGGAATGGTATTAATGTCTATGTGTGTCCCTAAGCTACTAATAATAACATTTAAATATCTATAGAAATAAAATCTTGATCAATAATTTTTCTCTAAAGGATAAATAGACAAATATTAACTGGATATATAGATGCAAACATGTGGAAATTGCCATTTATACAGACATCCATGCATGGACCTATATAGTTCCAATATTCTCCCCATAATCAATTCATCTATTTTGGGAGCTCTCTTATATATTCTTTACACCTCATTCAAAAAACACTTTTCAAGTCTATTTAATTTTATTTTTATTTATTTGTATTTTGTACTTAATAGTACATTGAATGAGATTTATTCAACTACT
The DNA here is from genome assembly GCF_028390025.1 of Pseudophryne corroboree. Lineage (NCBI taxonomy): Eukaryota > Metazoa > Chordata > Amphibia > Anura > Myobatrachidae > Pseudophryne > Pseudophryne corroboree. The sequence continues at coordinate 445,374,841 of NC_086446.1, forward strand.
TGATGTCTTGTTCTGTTCGGCTTCTAGGTTCTACTATACTAAGACTCATTTGTCAACATAATTAAAACACCAATTTATTAATTAAGGAAATTATTTAGATTTACATATCAAATAAATAGTTTAAACTTAATGCCAACAAACTGCACTGTTTTGGCATTGGGAGGGCTGTTTATCATTCCAGACTAGACTAAATTCTAATAGTATAAACGCTTTAATTTGGATAATTACTGTTTATTCACATATCCCTATATAAAGTCATGGCTGGGCTCGTAGGATTGAGGCTCCCGTGAACAAGCCCGTTGGTGAAACGTACGTAGGGACTGACGTCATCAAGGGACGTCGTACGGCCACGCCCCCCCTTTTTGGAATTCGGGCGGCCGCAGCACCTTAACAGTGAGGACACACATGTGAGGTGTGGGGGAAATTAGGAGCAGGCTGAGCCAGGTCTGCGGAGATGACAGACTAACGCCGGCATCCAAATCTGCTGGAGCGGCGACTGGTAACGCTTCAGCAATACCCTGCACAACCTACCCACGGTCATATTACCTCAATCTTTTCCCCACTTCCCTCTCTTCCCCTTTTTTTTTTTCTCCCCCCTCCTCCCTGCCTCACACCATACACCGATACCTGAGGATTACCATTAAGGGTATTTTTATACATATCTATTCCCGTCATATGGTGGAAGGTGTATGAGGGGAAGCAGGAGTGGGTCGGGTTAGAATGTGGAGGTGACAGACCGGTACTTAAATTTGGCTGGAGTTGTGACTGATTAAAACACTGCCTATTACCTTTAAATAAAATCTCCACTCACGGCTTTATTCATTACATTTCCCCCTCCCTCCCCCCACACTGCATGTTATTAATTGAGGATTATTGTTAGGGATCACAATATTTATACCCCTGTGCATGACCTAATATTTAAATGCAATAATACATTTTTCTCAACATCCTCATTAGTCTAGATTACTTTGTGTTGTCCTCACTTGATGCACAAAAATGAAAGCATCAAAAAGGCGCATTTATTTCTTTAAAAAAAATATATATGTTGCATACCTATGAGATACTCTGTTGTATTTGATACATTTGTTGCACACTATTTTCATTCATGAGGTTTATTCATTTCTGAACTGTTATAGGTTCAATATCCGGTGCTGGCAAGGGATATTGTTATATCTGATATTCATGCATTTGTTTAATACATCAATCAATATAATCCAAAATTAAGTTGCAGATTCACTATACCCCTTGTGCTAGCAAAGGATTATAATTGTTAGGTTTGTTGATATACTCATTGCAGTATTGTGCAATATAATGAATATAAATGAATTTTTGGAATTGAATTAATATATCAAGGCCTGATGACGCACCTTCAGCAACAATGTGTTATTTAATGAGTCCATGTAACTATGCACACTTGGGATTACTTTATCGCTAAATTGTCACAAGTTTAGGAGATAGTTTTCTTCTGTCCCATTGCAGAATTGTTACAATCATGGCTTGAAGATGCATTTTCAGCAATAATGTGCTATTTAATGAGTCTATGTAACTATGCACACTTGGGATCACTCTATTGCTAAATTGTCACAAGTTTAGGAGATAGCGTTTCTTCTGCCCCATTGCAGAATTGTTACAAGTTCAATATACCAACTAATTGAATCTGCAGACCTACTGCTGGAGAAAAAATGTTTTTGCAACATTTGTTTCCTTTATATCTTCATGTGAGAGATTAGGAACTTTCTGCCAACAATTATTCATCATCCAAGGTGCTTTAGATATTTATGATTTTGTTAATCACCACAGTGTGCCATCTCTGCTTAAATACCTCATTTGAATTACCAGTACATGTTGATTGATAAATACTCAGGATATAATTTTACCAAAAGTGTGTGAATCTCATTTGGTTTCTTGTATATGAAATCAGTTTTAAACTTTATTATTCTTATGTACTTCGGTATAGGAGAATAAGAGGAGATCAGTTATATTATTTAGAATGTCATTTGAATGAATTAGTTCAAACAAATTTTACATTTCTGATTACTTATCAGAGCTTTATCTCTTCTCAGCACTCTCTCATCTGGCTGACAGTTGTGCTGGCAAGGGTTTGCCCTTCCCAGCGTACATTTGGCTGTCACAACAGAAAGTAGAAGTGTTTCTCTCTTTCTTCTGCCCTAATTCTAAGTGGAAGTAGAATAACCAATTCATGATCTACCCCATTAAAACTGGTGATGGCTCTCCTTTCCAACACTCTTTCATCTGGAAAAGCCTGGGGCCAATTTATCCAGTGATGTATAGCAGGCAGAGTACAGACAGCAGAAGTGGGTTCTCTCTTCCTTCATATGTCATCTTCACTATTCAAGGTCGTACTATCCTGAGAGTAGCCCGATCTTCTATCTCGGAAGCTGATAGGATAGACCTGGTTAGTACTTTGAAGGGGGACCGCTTAGGAATACCAGGCACTGTGGAAATCACCAAGATGATCACCTATATCTTTATGTGAAAACACTGGTGGGGCAGTTCTAATCTGCTCACTCCTACTCACCTAATCTATATTTCACCCTTCCCTCTTCTATTTGAATAATAGATATATAAACATGTTTGGACCATATAGGTCGATATTTTAATGGAACAGAATAAAAGTTAAGTTTTAGATCATCCATCATCATATCATTTCACCATATATTGACTAATTATTATTACCATTTTCAAATAAGAGTGCTCCCGAAAAGGATTTCTTTTGTCTTGTCCTTTTTCCATTATATGTAGTTAATCTACAAAAGTTTTTTTGGGAGCACCACCAATAAATAAGGTGCTTTCAAAAGATTTGGATATTGGCACCATTTATATTGGTTATTTTCAGATTTCTCTGTATTTAAATGTGGCTTTACTGTACACAGCTAGTGCGAAACTGACAAACTATTTCGATAAATCCATTTCTCTGAATCCTCTAGGGGACACTGGAGTCATATACAATAGGGGTGTGAAGCTTGCAACCGGAGGTGTGGCACAATCTAAAAATTAGCATTGTCTGCACAGCCGGCTCCTCCCCCTTCACATCCCTCATCCCTCAGTTTGGAAAATTTGACCGAGAGAGGACATGAAACTAGAGCACATGGCGAGGAACCGAACCGTACCACATATCAAACAGCTTCCGAGTAATTCTTAACAGAAAAACCAACGCTGTTTGCACGAACTGTTTGAACAAGAACCTTGAACACAGCAGGTTGACAGCACCGAGGCGGGCGTCCAGTGTCCCCTGGAGGATTCAGAGAAATGGATTTATCGGTAAGTACCAAAATCCTCTTTTCTCTTTCATCCACTAGGGGACACTAGAGTCATATACAATAGGGGACGTCCCAAAGTTATCCCCCAGGGAGGGCGTGCTGTCAGCGGTCTGCAAAACTAAACGTCCGAACTTAAGAGTGTCCGGACGCAAAGGCATCAAACTTGTAAAATTTCGCAAACGTGTGTGTTGAGGACCACGTCGCCGCTCTGCAAAGTTGAGTAGTGAAAACACCTCTGACGGCCCTCCACGAGGCACCCATTGATCTGGTAGGAGCACCCGTATGAGCCGGAACCTGTTTGCCACAGGAACCATAAGCTTGCCAAATGGCAAGTCGAATCCATCGAGACAAAAGCAGCTTAGATGCTGGCCAACCCTCAAAGAACAAACAATGGTCCGACAGTTTGAAGGCCGACGTAACTTGTACGTATACCCGTAAAGCTTGGACAACAGCCAGACACATCCCCATCTGTGAGACTCTGAAAAGATGGGACCACAATTGGCTGGTTTACGTGAAACCCCGAAACCACCTTAGGAAGGAAACCTGTTCTTGTATGGAGTTCTGCTCTAACCCCATGCGACATTCAAAGGACTCTTACACAATAGGGCTCCCAACATAGAAACCCGCCTGGCCGAAACCAAGGCAAGCAATAACGTGACCTTGTCAAAGATATAGTTCAGCTCTGTTTTTGCTAACGACTCAAACGTTGGAGATCTGAAAAATTCCAACCCAAATTACAGTCCCATTGCGCATTTGTAGGGCGAAAAGGGGGTTGTACCCTCAGAACCCTCTGTAAAAAAGCTTGAACCTCTGGCAAGAATGCTAAACGCTTGTTGACATAGGATGGAGAGAGACGAAATTTGAACGTACAGAGAGCCCAGCCTTAGTCCTATATCTAGACCGTCTGAAGGAACAGCAGAAGTCTGGGTAAGTGGAAGTTCGTCGAATTCCACCCACGTTCTTGACACCAGTCCATGTACATCTTCCAAATCCTGTAGTAGTGCATGGCTGTGACCGGCTTCCTAGCGGTAATTATCGTAGGAACGGTCGTTCTTGGTATCCCTCTGTGTGTTAAGATTCGGGTTACAATGGCCCCGCCGTTAAATGTTGGAACAGTCCCTGAGATAGCAGGTCCTCCCTTTGAGGTAATCACCAACGATCTTCCACCAGTAACCCTCGCAGGATTGAGTACCAACTCCTGTGGGGCCAATCTGGTGCCATTAGAATTGTCCGTACTCATTCTCGGTTCAACCGTTACAGAACCCTGGGTATGAGTGGGAAAGGTGGAGAAATAAAAACCCTCTTGTAACACCAAGGAAGTGTTACTGCGGTCACTCCTTCTGCTGCTGGATATCTTGTCCTGGACACAGATCTGGGCAGCTGATGGTCTCGCCGAGACGCCATCAGATCGACTAGAGGTAGACCCCATCTCCTCACCACCCTGTCGAAAATCTGTGGATGTAGGCACCACTTTCCCGGATGCATGTCCTGGCAGTTAAGATCATCTGCTTCCCAGTTTTCCACACCTGGAATGAACACTGCCGAGAGGATGATGTTTCGCCTTTCTGCGCACAACAAGATCCTTGTGGCTTTCATTAACGCCATCCTGCTCTTTGTTCCCCCTTGATGGTTTATGCAAGCAGTCGTCGTGACATTGTCCGACTGTATCTTTAAGTGTTGACCCATGACTAGGTCTGCGGCTAAGAGAAGCGCACCGCCAACTGCTCTCAGTTCGAGAATGTATTTGGGCAGGCTGCCCTTCATGTTCTAAGCCCGCAATAACTGACTGGATTTATTCCATCTTGAATCTGCAAACCGTTAGGACTTTGTACCACTAGGATGGCATCCCAACCTCTGAGATTGGCGTTCGTTGTCAGGATCCTCCAATCCCAAATGCCGAATCTCTTGCATGCTGCGAGATTCTTGTGCAACGACCACCAAATCAATAGGTTCGTATGTGTGGTGGAAGTTGGATTCTTCGATGTAGAAGCCAGTGCGAATCTGCTCCCTGAGCAATGAGTTTCATCTGGAATGGTCGGGAATGAAGTCTGCCGTACCGGAGAGCTGTGAATGACGCCACCCTCTTCTCGAGAAGTAGCACACAGAGGTGTAGAGAAACCGTCTGTGTCCTTAGTACCTGAGCCAGTAACCTTTGTGGGTCCTGGATCTAGTGCTCTGGTAGGAATACTCACAATTGTATAGTGTCCAAGATGAGACAGAGGAATTGAGTCCGTTGAGTTGATTACTTTGATGAGATGCTGAGCATCCTTTATCAGCTGTTTCTGAGATAAGGTCTATATCAGTAGATCGTCTTGAGAAGGTATGATCGTGACCCTCAACTGTCTCAATCCTGTCACCACTATTGTTATGATCTTTATAAAGATTCTTGGGGCTGATGATAGACCGAATGGCAGGGCCCTGATTCGGTAGTAATTCCACACTGGCACAAATCTTAAGTAAGCTTGGTGAGGGGTCCAAATCGGAATATGAAGGTATTTTGCATTACCAAAAGTTTTGAATAAAATCCCGTTCCTCATTGAGGGTCATGGACTGGCGACTTAAGCGTTTGTATGAAGGAGTCTTTGAATTTGCCTTCTGTAACGCTCATGCTCGCAATGGGCACCTTAGGCCCTCGCACTGCTAATAAACAGCCTGAGTGTACACTCCTGTAACTCTATCCTGTAACCCTGGGAAATATCTGCTGACCCAGACTTCTGGTGATGTTCTGGCCCAGACGTCCCCAAGGTGGACCATAGGTGAGTAGGGAGACCGTCATGCTTTTCTGGTGTCGACTGTCTTCTGGCTAGGTACGACAGCGATCGAATGAACTTAAACACTGGTCCCGAGCAACCTCCTCTAACGTGTGAAGTGGTGCTTGAGTAAGAAATAGGTAGAACGGTAGATTTCACTGCAGTTGCCTGTAAAATCTACTTGTCGAACTCATCATATAACATCTAAACCCCAAAATGGAATAGCCTCTACTCCGGGAATCGGAGACCACTAGCCATTCTCTGAGCCATAAAATTCTTCTAGTGGAAATGGCCGAAATCGAGATGCGGGACGCTATTCTACTAGCGACCCTTGAAGTCTGACACATATAAGTCGCTGATTTTCGAATATGCTGCGCTAACTGAGAAATTTCCTCTAGGCTACTTTCTTACGCCCAGCCCATGCGACAAATGTGCTGTTATAAAATGATTTTAATGCAGTGTGCACCCTGCGACATGACGTATCCTTTAAGGCAGTCACTTTAGGTATAGGTGACATTTGTCAACGAGGAGAGGGATATGAATAAATTGAAAACTCTCTGGTTCCTGAACTCCTTACGTCAGGAAGCGTAGGATCTACATAACCGCTTTTATAAGGGAATCTAAGTTCCTGATCTAAGGCAGACTCAATTATCTCGCCCTTTCATCTATAATAAGACCCTCATCCTCCTTCGTGTAAGATGGGGAGGGTTCTCCGAAACGCCCTGCTCACATTGCATAATGCCTGTGCAGGAGGGATTAAGTTAATTCAGAATACCTCCATGGTCTTTGATAATCCCTCAGCCCCTTTGACTGCTGTTTGCGGAATTTTGACATTGCTTTTGAAAGCTTTGTCAGAGCTTGACCGTGGCGGAACCTTGCTCCCATGTTGAGCGCCTTTAAATAAACAGAAAACGCATACCTGGGAGTCACCCAAACTAGCGCTGATCTTATTACAGTTTGTGCACACATACTAAGCTCTTGGTAAGTGCTTTTAACATTTGAAGCCGTACCCCAGAGAGCGCTCCTCAGTGCTTTCCACCTTTATAATAGGAACAGAAAGACCGTAACGGGTGTTTTTTTTTCTTTTTCTGACAGGTATTTTGAGATGCCTGTTAGGGCTTGCTCCCATGACCTTGGAGGAGCCTTCCTCCCGTGCCGGGCGCCCTTAACTAGACAGGCCACGCATAGCCGGGAGCCGCTCACCCTCTTACTAAATTTTGTGCAAACATAATCAGTGTTAGTGTTGGTGGTAAGTGATTCTTTTAAAGACCGTACTCCATAGAGCGCTCCTCAGTGCTTTCCCCCCCCTTTTATTAGGGACAGAAAGTCGGGAACGGGTGGTGGGAGTAAAGGTATACTGGATTCATCTAGCTGGATCTTACTAACCAGTACATACAAAACACACACAAAAAAAAAAAAAAATTAAGAATAATAATATTAATAATAATAATAATAATATCACCAGCCACGTTGCAACCCTCGCACCCTCAACTGTATTTCAGTTCTGAGGTCGGGGTTGTGATCCAGTCGTTCCAATCATTTCATCGGGATCTTTAGTTTAGAAGTCCCTTGAAAATCTAAAGCATAAAAATGCCTGTCATCATACATTAAAAAAATCCATTGCAGCAGAGTCCTATTGCTCCAGCAGAGGGCGCTGTAACTGGCCAGGAAGTCTACCTATTTTAAAGTTAAAAACGCCTGAGGATCCATTTGGCGCCTCTATTCTTTAATAATGGCCGCCATTATTTATTAATAATAAGATTTTACTCACCGGTAAACCTATTTCTCGTAGTCCGTAGTGGATGCTGGGAACTCCGAAAGGACCATGGGGAACAGCGGCTCCGCAGGAGACTGGGCACAACTAAAGAAAGCTTTTAGGTCACCTGGTGTGCACTGGCTCCTCCCACCACGACCCCCTCCAAGCCTCAGCCAGGACACTGTGCCCGGACGAGCTGACATAATAAGGAAGGATTTTGAATCCCGGGTAAGACTCTTACCAGCCACACCAATCACACCGTATAACTCGTGATACCATACCCAGTTTAACAGTATGAAAACAACTGAGCCTCTCAACAGATGGCTCAACAATAACCCTTTAGTTAACAATAACTATGTACAAGTATTGCAGACAATCCGCACTTGGGACGGGCGCCCAGCATCCACTACGGACTACGAGAAATAGATTTACCGGTGAGTAAAATCTTATTTTCTCTGACGTCCTAGTGGATGCTGGGAACTCCGAAAGGACCATGGGGATTATACCAAAGCTCCCAAACGGGCGGGAGAGTGCGGATGACTCTGCAGCACCGAATGAGAGAACTCAAGGTCCTCCTCAGCCAGGGTATCAAATTTGTAGAATTTTGCAAACGTGTTTGCCCCTGACCAAGTAGCAGCTCGGCAAAGTTGTAAAGCCGAGACCCCTCGGGCAGCCGCCCAAGATGAGCCCACCTTCCTTGTGGAATGGGCTTTTACTGATTTAGGATGCGGCAGTCCAGCCGCAGAATGCGCCAGCTGAATTGTGCTACAAATCCAGCGAGCAATAGTCTGCTTAGAAGCAGGAGCACCCAGCTTGTTGGGTGCATACAGGATAAATAGCGAGTCAGTTTTCCTGACTCTAGCCGTCCTGGAAACATAAATTTTCAAGGCCCTGACTACGTCCAGCAACTTGGAATCCTCCAAGTCCCTAGTAGCCGCAGGCACCACAATAGGTTGGTTCAAGTGAAAAGCTGATACCACCTTAGGGAGAAACTGGGGACGAGTCCTCAATTCTGCCCTATCCATATGGAAAATCAGATAAGGGCTTTTACATGACAAAGCCGCCAATTCAGACACACGCCTGGCTGAAGCCAAGGCCAATAACATGACCACTTTCCACGTGAGATATTTTAGATCCACGGTTTTAAGTGGCTCAAACCAATGTGATTTTAAGAAACTCAACACCACGTTGAGATCCCAAGGTGCCACTGGAGGCACAAAAGGGGGCTGAATATGCAGCACTCCCTTAACAAACGTCTGAACTTCAGGTAGTGAAGCTAGTTCTTTCTGGAAGAAAATCGACAGAGCCGAGATCTGTACCTTAATGGAGCCTAATTTCAGGCCCATAGTCACTCCTGCTTGTAGGAAATGCAGAAATCGACCCAGTTGAAATTCCTCTGTTGGTGCCTTTTTGGCCTCACACCAAGCAACATACATCCGCCATATGCGGTGATAATGCTTTGCAGTTACATCTTTCCTGGCTTTAATCAGCGTAGGAATGACTTCCTCCGGAATGCCCTTTTCCTTCAGGATCCGGCGTTCAACCGCCATGCCGTCAAACGCAGCCACGGTAAGTCTTGGAACAGACAGGGCCCCTGCTGCAGCAGGTCCTGTCTGAGCGGCAGAGGCCATGGGTCCTCTGAGATCATCTCTTGAAGTTCCGGGAACCACGCTCGTCTTGGCCAATCCGGAATCACGAGTATTGTTGTTCTTACTCCTCGTTTTCTTATTATTCTCAGTACCCTTGGTATGAGAGGCAGAGGAGGGAACACATAAACTGACTGGTACACCCACGGTGTCACTAGAGCGTCCACCGCTATCGCCTGAGGGTCCCTTGACCTGGCGCAATATCTAGTTTTTTGTTTAGGCGGGACGCCATCATGTCCACCTGTGGCCTTTCCCAACGGTTTACCAACAGTTGGAAGACTTCTGGATGAAGTCCCCACTCTCCCGGGTGTAGGTCATGTCCGCTGAGGAAGTCTGCTTCCCAGTTGTCCACTCCCGGAATGAACACTGCTGACAGTGCTAAGACGTGATTTTCCGCCCATCGGAGAATCCTTGTGGCTTCTGCCATCGCCATCCTGCTTCTTGTGCCACCCTGTCGGTTTACATGGGCGACTGCCGTGATGTTGTCTGATTGGATCAGTACCGGCTGGTTTTGAAGCAGAGGCCTTGCCAGACTTAGGGCATTGTAAATGGCCCTCAGTTCCAGAATATTTATGTGTAGGGACGACTCCTGACTTGACCAAAGTCCTTGGAAATTTCTTCCCTGTGTGACTGCCCCCCAGCCTCGAAGGCTGGCATCCGTGGTTACCAGGACCCAGTCCTGTATGCCGAATCTGCGGCCCTCTTGAAAATGAGCACTCTGCAGCCACCACAGTAGAGATACCCTGGTCCTTGGAGACAGGGTTATCAGCCGATGCATCTGAAGATGCGATCCCGACCACTTGTCCAAGAGGTCCCACTGAAAGGTTCTTGCATGGAACCTGCCGAATGGAATTTTGCTTCGTAAGAAGCTACCATTTTTCCCAGGACTCGTGTGCAGTGATGCACCGATACCTGTTTTGGTTTCAGGAGGTCTCTGACTAGAGATGACAGCTGCTTGGCTTTCTCCTGCGGGAGAAACACTTTTTTCTGTTCTGTGTCCAGAACCATCCCCAGGAACAGTAGGCGTGTGGTAGGAACCAGCTGTGACTTTGGAATGTATAGAATCCATCCGTGCTGTTGTAGCACTTCCCGAGATAGTGCTACTCCGACCAACAACTGCTCCTTGGACCTTGCCTTTATAAGGAGATCGTCCAAGTACGGGATAATTAAAACCTCCTTTCTCGAAGGAGTATAATCATTTCTGCCATTACCTTGGTAAAGACCCTCGGTGCCGTGGACAGTCCAAACGGCAGTGTTTGGAATTGGTAATGGCAATCCTGTACCACAAATCTGAGGTACTCCTGGTGAGGATGGTAAATGGGGACATGTAGGTAAGCCTCCTTGATGTCCAGGGATACCATGTAATCCCCCTCCTCCAGGCTTGCAATAATCGCCCTGAGCGATTCCATCTTGAACTTGAATTTTTTATGTATGTGTTCAAGGATTTCAAATATAAAATGGGTCTCACCGAACCGTCCGGTTTCGGTACCACAAACAGTGTGGAATAGTAACCCCGTCCTTGTTGAAGTAGGGGCACCTTGACTATCACCTGCTGGGAATACAGCTTGTGAATTGCCTCTAGCACAGTCTCCCTGCCTGAGGGAGTTGTCGGCAAGGCAGATTTGAGGAAACGGCGGGGGGGAGACGCCTCGAATTCCAGCTTGTACCCCTGAAATACTACTTGAAGAATCTAGGGATCCACCTGTGAGCGAGCCCACTGATCGCTGAAATTTTTGAGGCGGCCCCCCACCGTACCTGGCTACGCCTGTGGAGCCCCCCCGTCATGCGGTGGACTCAGAGGAAGTGGGGGAAGAATTTTGATTCTGGGAACTGGCTAACTGGTGCAGCTTTTTCCCTCTTCCCTCGTTTTACACGCTTGCATTTCTGAAGCCGAAAGGACTGTACCTGATAATACAGTGCTTTCTGAGGCTGTGAGGAAACCTGAGGTAAAAAAATTTTCTTCCCAGCTGTTGCTGTGGATACGAGGTCCCAGAGACCATCCCCAAACAATTCCTCACCCTTATAAGGCTCTATGTGCCTTTTAAAGTCAGCATCACCTGTCCAGTGTCGGGTCTCTAATAACCTCCTGACCGAATGGACATTGCATTAATTCTGGATGCCAGCCGGCAAAATATCCCTCTGTGCATCCCTCATATATAAGACGACGTCTTATGTTCGCAAAATAGTATCCCTGTTTGACAGGGTTACAGACCACGCTGCAGCAGCACTATCTGCAGGTCTCAGTCTAGTACCTGAGTGTGTAAATACAGACTTCAGGATAGCCTCCTGCTTTTTATCAGCAGGTACCTTCAAAGTGGCCGTATCCTAAGACGGCAGTGCCACCTTTTTTGACAAACGTGTGAGCGCCTTATCCACCCTAGGGGATATCTCCCAGCGTAACTTATCCTCTGGCGGGAAAGGGTACGCCATCAGTAACTTTTTAGAAATTACCAGTTTCTTATCGGGGGAACCCACGCTTTTTCACACTTCATTCACTCATTTGATGGGGGAACAAAACACTGCCTGCTTTTTCTCCCCAAACATAAAACCCTTTTTTTTTAGTGGTACTTGGGTTAATGTCAGAAATGTGTAACACATTTTTTATTGCCGGGATCATGTAACGGATGTTCCTAGTGGATTGTGTATATGTCTCAACCTCGTCGACACTGGAGTCAGACTCCGTGTCGACATCTGTGTCTGCCATCTGAGGGAGCGGGCGTTTTTGAGCCCCTGATGGCCTTTGAGACGCCTGGGCAGGCGCGGGCTGAGAAGCCGGCTGTCCCATAGCTGTTACGTCATCCAGCCTTTTATGTAAGGATTTGACACTGTCGGTTTATACCTTCCACCTATCCATCCACTCTGGTGTCGGCCCCACAGGGGGCGACATCACATTTATCGGCATCTGCTCTGCCATCACATAAGCCTCCTCATCAAACGTGTCGACACAGCCGTACCGACACACTGCACACACACAGGGAATGCTCTGACTGAGGACAGGACCCCACACAGCCCTTTGGGGAGACAGAGAGAGAGTATGCCAGCACACACCAGAGCGCTATATAATTTAGGGATTAACACTATATTGAGTGAATTTTTCCCAATAGCTGCTTGTATATACAATATTGCGCCTAAATTTAGTGCCCCCCCTCTCTTTTTAACCCTTTGAGCCTGAAAACTACAGGGGAGAGCCTGGGGAGCTGTCTTCCAGTTGCACTGTGAAGAGAAAATGGCGCCAGTGTGCTGAGAGAGATAGCTCCGCCCCTTTTTCGCGGACTATTCTCCCGCTTTTTTATGGATTCTGGCAGGGGTATTTATCACATATATAGCCTCTGGGGCTATATATTGTGATATATATGCCAGCCAAGGTGTTTTTATTGCTGCTCAGGGCGCCCCCCCCCCAGCGCCCTGCACCCTCAGTGACCGGAGTGTGAAGTGTGCATGAGGAGCAATGGCGCACAACTGCAGTGCTGTGCGCTACCTTGGTGAAGACTGATGTCTTCTGCCGCCGATTTTCCGGACCTCTTCTTGCTTCTGGCTCTGTAAGGGGGACGGCGGCGCGGCTCCGGGACCGAACACCAAGGCCAGTTCCATGCGGTCGATCCCTCTGGAGCTAATGGTGTCCAGTAGCCTAAGAAGCCCAAGCTAGCTGCAAGCAAGTAGGTTCGCTTCTTCTCCCCTTAGTCCCTCGCTGCAGTGAGCCTGTTGCCAGCAGGTCTCACTGTAAAATAAAAAACCTAATTATATACTTTCTTTCTAGAAGCTCAGGAGAGCCCCTAGTGTGCATCCAACCTCGGCCGGGCACAAAATCTAACTGGAGGGGGGTCGTGGTGGGAGGAGCCAGTGCACACCAGGTGACCTAAAAGCTTTCTTTAGTTGTGCCCAGTCTCCTGCGGAGCCGCTGTTCCCCATGGTCCTTTCGGAGTTCCCAGCATCCACTAGGACGTCAGAGAAATATATATATATATATATATAATAAGAATTTACTTACCGATAATTCTATTTCTCGGAGTCCGTAGTGGATGCTGGGGTTCCTGAAAGGACCATGGGGAATAGCGGCTCCGCAGGAGACAGGGCACAAAAAGTAAAGCTTTAGGATCAGGTGGTGTGCACTGGCTCCTCCCCCTATGACCCTCCTCCAAGCCAGTTAGGTACTGTGCCCGGACGAGCGTACACAATAAGGGAGGAATTATGAATCCCGGGTAAGACTCATACCAGCCACACCAATCACACCGTACAACTTGTGATCTAAACCCAGTTAACAGTATGATAACAGCGGAGCCTCTGAAAAGATGGCTCACAACAATAATAACCCGATTTTTGTAACTATGTACAAGTATTGCAGATAATCCGCACTTGGGATGGGCGCCCAGCATCCACTACGGACTCCGAGAAATAGAATTATCGGTAAGTAAATTCTTATTTTCTCTATCGTCCTAGTGGATGCTGGGGTTCCTGAAAGGACCATGGGGATTATACCAAAGCTCCCAAACGGGCGGGAGAGTGCGGATGACTCTGCAGCACCGAATGAGAGAACTCCAGGTCCTCTTTTGCCAGGATATCAAATTTGTAGAATTTTACAAACGTGTTCTCCCCTGACCACGTAGCTGCTCGGCAGAGTTGTAATGCCGAGACCTCTCGGGCAGCCGCCCAAGATGAGCCCACCTTCCTTGTGGAATGGGCCTTAACCGATTTAGACTGTGGCAGGCCTGCCTCAGAATGTGCAAGTTGAATTGTGTTACAAATCCAACGAGCAATCGCCTGCTTAGAAGCAGGCGCACCCAACTTGTTGGGTGCATACAGTATAAACAGCGAGTCAGATTTTCTGACTCCAGCTGTCCTGGAACATATTTTCAGGGCCCTGACAACTCCTAGCAACTTGGAGTCCTCCAAGTCCCTAGTAGGTGCAAGGCACCACAATAAGCTGGTTCAGGTGAAACACTGACACCACCTTAGGGAGAGAACTGGGGACGAGTCCGCAGCTCTGCCCTGTCCGAATGGACAAACAGATATGGGCTTTTTTGAGAAAAAACCACCAATTTGACACTCGCCTGGTCCAGGCCAGGGCCAAGAGCATGGTCACTTTTTATGTGAGATGCTTCAAATCCACATATTTGACTGGTTTTAAACCAATGTGATTTGAGGAATCCCAGAACTACGTTGAGATCCCACAGTGCCACTGGAGGCACAAAAAAGGGGTTTGTATATGCAATACTCCCTTGACAAACTTCTGGACTTCAGGAACTGAAGCCAATTCTTTCTGGAAGAAAATTTACAGGGCCGAATTTGAACCTTAATGGACCCCAATTTGAGGCCCATAGACACTCCTGTTTGCAGGAAATGCAGGAAACGACCGAGTTGAAATTTCTTTGTGGGGCCTTCCTGGCCTCACACCACGCAACATATTTTCGCCACACGTGGTGATAATGTTGTGCGGTCACCTCCTTTCTGGCTTTGACCAGGGTAGGAATGACCTCTTCCGGAATGCCTTTTTTCCCTTAGGATCCGGCTTTCCATCGCCATGCCGACAAACGCAGCTGCGGTAAGTCTTGGAACAGACATGGTACTTGCTGAAGCAAGTCCCTTCTTAGCGGCAGAGGCCATAAGACCTCTGTAAGCATCTCTTGAAGTTCCGGGTACCAAGTCCTTCTTGGCCAATCCGGAGCCATGAGTATAGTTCTTACTCCTCTACGTCTTATAATTCTCAGCACCTTAGGTATGAGAAGCAGAGGAGGGAACACATACACCGACTGGTACACCCACGGTGTTACCAGAACGTCCACATCTATTGCCTGAGGGTCTCTTGACCTGGCGCAATACCTGTCCCGTTTTTTGTTCAGACGGGACGCCATCATGTCCACCTTTGGTATTTCCCAACGGTTTACAATCATGTGGAAAAAAACTTCTCAATGAAGTTTCCACTCTCCCGGGTGGAGGTCGTGCTGAGGAAGTCTGCTTCCCAGTTTCCATTCCCGGGATGAAAAACTGCTGACAGTGTTATCAGATGATTTTCCGCCCAGCGAAAAGTCCTTGCAGTTTCTGCCATTGCCCTCCTGCTTCTTGTGTCGCCCTGTCTGTTTACGTGGGCGACTGCCGTGATGTTTTTCCCACTGGATCAATACCGGCTGACCTTGAAGCAGAGGTCTTGCTAAGCTTAGAGCATTATAAATTTACCCTTAGCTCCAGTATATTTATGTGGAGAAAAGTCTCCATACTTGATCACACTCCCTGGAAATTTTTTCCTTGTGTGACTGCTCCCCAGCCTCTCAGGCTGTGCTCCGTGGTTACCAGCATCCAATCCTGAATGCCGAATCTGCTGCCCTCTAGAAGATGAGCACTCTATAACCACCACAGGAGAGACACCCTTGTCCTTGGATATTGGGTTATCCGCTGATGCATCTGAAGATGCGATCCGGACCATTTGTCCAGCAGATCCCACTGAAAAGTTCTTACGTGAAATCTGCCGAATGGAATTGCTTCGTAGGAAGCCACCATTTTTACCAGGACCCTTGTGCAATGATGCACTGTTTTTAGGAGGTTCCTGACTTGCTCGGATAACTCCCTGGCTTTCTCTTCCGGGAGAAACACCTTTTTCTGGACTGTGTCCAGAATCATCCCTAGGCACAGCAGACGTGTCGTCGGGATCAGCTGCGATTTTGGAATATTTAGAATCCACCCGTGCTGATTGTAGCAGTATCCGAGATAGTGCTACTCCGACCTCCAACTGTTCCCTGGACTATGCCCCTATCAGGAGATCGTCCAAGTAAGGGATAATTAAGACGCCTTTTCTTCGAAGAAGAATCATCAATTCGGCCATTACCTTGGTAAAGACCCCAGGGTGCCGTGGACAATCCAAACGGCAGCGTCTGAAACTGATAGTGACAGTTCTGCACCACGAACCTGAGGTACCCTTAGTGAGAAGGGCAAATTTGGGACATAGAGGTAAGCATCCCTGATGTCCCGGGACACTATATAGTCCCCTTATTCCTGGTTCGTTATCACTGCTCTGAGTGACTTCATCTTAATTTGAACCTTTGTAAGTGTTCAAAAACAAATTTTTAGAATAAGTCTCACCTAGCCTTCTGGCTTCAGTACCACAATATAGTGTGGAATAATACCCCTTTTCTGTAGTAGGAGGGGTAAATTTAATTATCACCTGCTGGGAATACAGCTTGTGAATTTTTTCCCATACTACCTCCTTGTCGGAGGGAGACTTGGTAAAGCAGACTTCAGGAGCCTGCGAAGGGGAAACGTCTCGACATTCCCATCTGTACCCCCGGGATACTACTTGTAGGATCCAGGGGTCCTGTACGGTCTCAGCGCCATGCTGAGAACTTGTCAGACGCGGTGGAACGCTTCTGTTCCTGGGAATGGGCTGCCTGCTGCAGTCTTCTTCCCTTTCCTCTATCCCTGGGCAGATATGATCTTATAGGGACGAGAGGACTGAGGCTGAAAAGACGGTGTCTTTTTCTGCAGAGATGTGACTTAGGGTAAAAAACGGTGGATTTTCCAGCAGTTGCCGTGACCACCAGGTCCGATGGACCGACCCCAAACAAGTCCTCTTCCTGTATACGGCCATACTGTGCCGTTTGGAATCTGCATCACCTGACCACTGTCGTGTCCATAACATCTTCTGGCAGTTATGGACATCGCGTTTATTCATGATGCCAGAGTGCAAATATCCCTCTGTGCATCTCGCATATATAGAAATGCTCTATAGTCAATAAAATACTGTCCCTGTCAAGGGTATCAATATTTTTAGTCAGGGAATCCGACCAAGCCACCCTAGCTCTGCACATCCAGGCTGAGGCGATCGCTGGCCGCAGTATAACACCAGTATGTGTGTATATACTTTTTATTATATTTTCCAGCCTTGTCAGCTGGTCCTTGAGGACGGCCCTATCTATAGACGGTACCGCCACTTGTTTTGATAAGCGTGTGAGCGCCTTATCCACCTTAAAGGGTGTTTCCCAACGCGCCCTAACTTCTGGCGGGAAAGGGTATACCGCCCATAATTTTCTATCGGGGGGAACCCACGCATCATCACACACTTTATTTAATTTATCTGATTCAGGAAAAACTATGGTAGTTTTTTCACATCCCACATAATACCCTCTTTTGTGGTACTTGTAGTATCAGAAATACGTAACACCTCCTTCATTGCCTTTAACGTGTGGCCCTAATAAGGAATACGTTTGTTTATTCACCGTCGACACTGGATTCAGTGTCCCTGTCTGTGTCTGTGTCGACCGACTAAAGTAAATGGGCGTTTTAAAACCCTTGACGGTGTTTTTGAGACGTCTGGACCGTACTAATTGTTTGTCGGCCGTCTCATGTCGTCAACCGACCTTGCAGCGTGTTGACATTATCACGTAATTTCCTAAATAAGCCATCCATTCCGGTGTCGACTCCCTAGAGAGTGACATCACCATTACAGGCAATTGCTCCGCCTCCTCACCAACATCGTCCTCCTACCTGTCGACACACACGTACCGACACACAGCACACACACAGGGAATGCTCTGATAGAGGACAGGACCCACTAGCCCTTTGGAGAGACAGAGGGAGAGTTTGCCAGCACACACCAAAAACGCTATAATTATATAGGGACAACCTTATATAAGTGTTTTCCCTTATAGCATCTTAATATATATATAAGCATATCGCCAAATTAGTGCCCCCCCTCTCTGTTTTAACCCTGTTTCTGTAGTGCAGTGCAGGGGAGAGCCTGGGAGCCTTCCCTCCAGCCTTTCTGTGAGGGAAAATGGCGCTGTGTGCTGAGGAGATAGGCCCCGCCCCTTTTTCGGCGGCCTCGTCTCCCGCTCTTAACGGATTCTGGCAGGGGTTAAATATCTCCATATAGCCTCCGGAGGCTATATGTGAGGTATTTTTAGCCAAAATAGGTATTCATTTGCCTCCCAGGGCGCCCCCCTCCCAGCGCCCTGCACCCTCAGTGACTGCCGTGTGAAGTGTGCTGAGAGGAAAATGGCGCACAGCTGCAGTGCTGTGCGCTACCTTTAGAAGACTGAGGAGTCTTCTGCCGCCGATTCTGGACCTCTTCTTACTTCAGCATCTGCAAGGGGGCCGGCGGCAAGGCTCCGGTGACCATCCAGGCTGTACCTGTGATCGTCCCTCTGGAGCTGATGTCCAGTAGCCAAGAAGCCAATCCATCCTGCACGCAGGTGAGTTCACTTCTTCTCCCCTAAGTCCCTCGTTGCAGTGATCCTGTTGCCAGCAGGACTCACTGTAAAATAAAAAACCTAAGCTAAACTTTCCTAAGCAGCTCTTTAGGAGAGCCACCTAGATTGCACCCTTCTCGGCCGGGCACAAAAATCTAACTGGCTTGGAGGAGGGTCATAGGGGGAGGAGCCAGTGCACACCACCTGATCCTAAAGCTTTACTTTTTGTGCCCTGTCTCCTGCGGAGCCGCTATTCCCCATGGTCCTTTCAGGAACCCCAGCATCCACTAGGACGATAGAGAAATATATATATATATATTACTAAGGCTCCATTGGGTCCCTCTCCCCCCTTAACGGCTGCCCCCGGTCGGCCTTATTAGAAAAGGGTCCTGCTTAACTAACTGTTGTCGTCCCCCTCAGCCCTCCGCTGGCGGCGGGAAGGGACGAGGAACCATCTGAGCGGGCGGCTGGATGTACTTTCTAAGCGCCCCGTTTACTGACAGGCGCGTCCGTCTTCCTCTGACTGCCGGTGGGAGAGAGAAGAGTGAGAGCCCAACTCTGCGTGCGGCGGGAGGACAGCGCGCGCGTCCCCGCTGTATGCGAGGACGCCGCCGCTGACAGCCGCGATTAGCCTCCCCCAGCCCTCCGTTGTCATTAATGTGCGGCGGGAAGTCAGTGCGCTTCCTCGCTGTAGAGGAAGGGGAGGCGCAGGGGAGCTGACCTTTATCGGGAGCCGATGCCAGGGAGCGCTGGCGGCGGTGTTTGAGCCCGCGCTGTGAGATGGAGGAGGAAAGGGGGGGGGGGGGGGAGGAGGCGGCGGGGGAGCTGTGCTGCTAGTGTGCCAGGACCTAAGTTACAGGGAGCCTGGATGCAGCAGCGTGTACACCTATTAGAAGAAGTCTAATAGCCCTTATATCTAAGGTCCATAAAATCAGCAGTACTCACTGTCCTTGGAAATGCTGACTCTGTGCTCCGGATTTTCCATAGAGAGATGCAGATTCCTTTATCTGGGATCCTTGTCTCTCCATTCTGAAAGCCTTTATCCCCCTTTTATTAGGTTGACATAGCTTAAAGTATTTAGGTAAAGCCTGCACCCTCCTTTGATGTAGGTGGGATTGGGCATTGTTTTACCTCTTGTAAAGCCTGCACCCTCCTTTTAGTTAGGAGGGATTGCGCCAGTCATCAAAAGACAAAAGAAATAAAAATAGAATAAATGAAGATAAAAAAATTATTCACGGAGCAGGAGCTCCCTTCAGTGCCTGTTACCTCCTAGACACAATTTTTCAAACTGAGGGATGAGGGATGTGAAGGGGGAGGAGCCGGCTGTGCAGACAATGCTAATTTTTAGATTGTGCCACACCTCCGGTTGCAAGCTTCACACCCCTATTGTATATGACTCCAGTGTCCCCTAGTGGATGAAAGAGAAAATTATGCGTAGGTAGCCCCTTATAATGCAGAAGAAAATAATGAGAGCAGAAAAGCAGATCAGGGAGTGGCCTCGGTCCCATTAGGCCATGCCCCCTCATAGATGTTACCCACGTCACGCTGGTGGCGAGCCTAGCACTCTGGCAGCTGCTGGGCTGCCCCCAGCCTCTGCGCACTGAATGGCCATTACCTTTCACCTGGCATTGCTGCTGTCTGCATAGCAGGGCAGACAGCAGCACAGATCGCTGTAGGATTAGCTGTAGGATTAAAGAAAAACCCATACTCTGAAGTCAGAATACTGAAAACCCTGAAGCACTTGCATGACAGCAAAGTATGAATTAATCCTACAGTTATTTTCTTTGACATGACTGCACCATCAGATTGACTACACTGACCTATTACAGACAGGAAGGTGAAGGATTAAACTCCATTTCTTTCCTTTAAAAGTCTGGTGTACTACAAAGACCCATTCAGCTATGCAGGAGTAACATAAAATAGAATACACATGGTGCATGGCCAGGAGTACTTTGTTACTTGTGAATGGAAGCCTGCTGCTCCTGATTGTATCTGGTGTAATATGTAAAAGCAGCTAGCAGTGATCTGCTTGTCACACTGACCTCTGGTACATATATATTATTTATTTTTAAAGAACGATCAAACGCACACAAACAGGTACATTTGTAGAACATGACTAATGGAGTGCCTTAATTCATCATACAAGAATCTGAAGAAGCACCAGTCACAAAGGACATCCATTTAAATATATAATGGAGAAGCGCGTGATTGAGTGGAGCACCGCATGAAGGAGGACTGGAGTGGGAAAAGGGGTCAATGAGAACGGATGATACAAGCAGATTATAGTATGTACTGTAAAGATTTTTATTTTAGTGAAACATCCTGCACACTGAAAGCTCACCCGGTCTCACTTAGAACAGAATATCCTAAAATAGAATATCCTAAATAATAAAAGGTTGAGCTGCGCCTCACCTGTTATGTGCGCCGCTGGCCACTAGAGGCTGCCACAGAGACCAAATGAAAGTGAAAGGGATTATGCAGGGAGAGGTTACAGCCTGCTGCTAATTAAATTCCCCCATCTGTGTCACACCCCTGTCTGCCTGGGGTGTAGTAGGTGTTGCCAGCGGTCGGGCTCCTGGCGACCAGCATACCGGCGCCTGAATCCCAACCGCCGGCATACCGACAGCTGGCGGGCAAGCTGCGCTCACCACGCTGCGGGCACGCTATCTATTCTCCCAAGAGGGAGAAAAGATGTCGGTATGCCGGCGGTCGGGATTCCGGCGCCAGTATGCTGGTCGTCGGGAGCCCGGCCGCCGGCAAACAGAAGACCACCCGTCTGTCTGCCCCTTCTCTGTAGAATGTAAGCTTTTACGAGCAGAGCTCTCTTCCCTCATGTGCTTTTCCATCCCTGGCTTAAGCTGGGTACACACCTAAAGATATATCTGCAGATCAATTGATCCGCAGATATATCTGTAGATGGTACACACTGACCAACCACCACTGCCATCTGCAAATATATCTGTTGCTGAAGACGTTGGCCAATTACTCTTTCCTCCGTACACACTGGCAGATCGTTGTCGTGAAATGAGCCAAATATTCCTGAAATTTACATAATGGGCTGGCCTTCTAAAGGAGCACCTAGGTAAAGGAAATAGCCTTTTTTTCTCTCCATTTCTCTCCCAGTGTATCTCTCTCGCACCATCCGTCCCCCTCTGTCTCGCTCCCTTGGTCTCTCTCCATCTCCCACTGTCTATCTCTCACTCCCTTCGTCTCCCACTGTCTCTCACTCCCTCTATCTCCCATTGTCTCGCTCCCTCTGTTTCCCACTGTCTCGCTCTCACTCCTTCCGTCTCTCACTGTCTCACTTCCTTGGTCTCTTGCAATCCTTCATGTTCTTAGGAGACAATATATAAATAATATATGACTAGTGCGCGGAACTGACTCCATAAAACTCCTCAGGGTACATGCTGGCTAGGCACCCACAGGTGACGGCTCTTGCTGGTCGGGCTCCCGCAGATCGTGGCACCCACTGGTAGAGGCTCCCATTGTCAGTCATTGTCTCCCGCTGTGTGGAATAAAGCTTATGGACAAAGGGGGTTATTCAGACCTGATTGCTGTTGTGTGAATTTGCAAGCAGGCCGATTATTGATCGATTGCGCATGTATACGGATCGTAGTACACATGTGAGAGGCCAAGCAGCAAAAAAATCCAGCAACTTTTTTGATCACTAGCTGTACGCAAGTTGATTGACAGGAAGCTGGCGTTTGGGGGGTAGTAACTGGACATTTTCTGGGAGTGTCAGGAAAAATGCAGGCGTGGCCAAGTGTTTTCAGGGAGGGTATGTGATGTCAGCTCCTGCCCCGATCAGCCTAATTCTATCGCACTGTAGGAGTAAGTCCTGGGCTATGCACAGACTGCACCTACTGGAAAAATCAGTCGATGGTGAGTGAGTTGTGTACGGATTTGCAGGTGACCGGCAATCTCCGAGATTTTAGAAAGCTGTACGCAGACTTGCATGGGGCGGAAATTCACTCTGGGCGGTAGTTATCTGGTCGCAGACCTCTGTAATTTCACAGAGGAGCGATCAGGTCTGAATAACCACCAAAGATCCTCAATTTATTGTATAAGTACACCGGTGCGTACATTTGGCCGGAGACCTACGGTCCCAGACACCAATAAAATGTATCTATCTACCCGCTAACCAGGACGCCGGCTCAGTACTCACCGCTCTTCATTCTTCTGGCTCTGTTAGGGGTGGCGGCGTGCTGCGGGAATGTGCGCTCGCCGTGGCTGGGCTTGCGAATAGTTCCCTCAGGAGCTCAGTGTCCTGTCAGCGGGGAATGAGACCATTAACCCTTCAAGAAATTGCCCCCCCCCCTAAGTCCCACGAAGCAGGCAGGCTGGTGCCAACCAGCCCTGCCTGAAAGTAACAAACGTAGAAAATAAACGCAGAAAACTCTTCAGGAGCTTCCTTCAGCGTGACCGACTCCTCCGGCCACATTTTCTAAACTGAATCTGGTAGGAAGGGCATAGAGGGAGGAGCTAGCACACACTATCAAATTCTTAAAGTGCCCATGGCTCCTAGTGGACCCGTCTATACCCATGGTACTAAATGGACCCCAGTATCCTCTACTACGTAAGAAAATAACCCACCCAAATATAACTCTCTCTGCACATGTTATATCTGCCACACCTGCAGTGTACATGCTTTTGCCCAACTGCTAACAAATTTGCTGCTGCGTACAACTATGAGCAATGTGTATGAAAAGTGGTGCAAAAGAAACTGCAGAAATGTTTTGTAATCTACAGAAACAAAAAAATGAAACAATAACTTTCAAAACTCCATAAGAAAAACTATTATTGAAATCTCACTGGTGTATATAAAAAGTTCTCCAAAATATTTAATGGTAAACCACATTTGCCATTTCCAACTAGACCTGTAGTCATATTTTTACATTTCCAAAATGGATTTGTGAAATAATGCTGTGCAATTACAACCAAATATATAAGCTGAGGGAAAAGCTAGGTGTGCAAACTCAGGGCCTGATTCAGAGATGTAAGCAATGTCAATGTTTACACAGTTGAGGAATTAGTCGCACTAAGGACTAAGGATTTATTCGCAAAGTGATTAAGAAGGGAATCGTCTTGGTCGGTTACAGGTAGTGGCGGCAAAAATGCAGGCGTGTCAAGACCGTTTTCAGGGAGTGTCACTGCCTACATCTGCAATCTCGTACACAGGAAACATGGTGCTAGCGTTCCGGTTTCTGCAGGCATTCTGCACGACTAAATTGTTACTGAGATTATTATTATTATCCTTTATTTATATGGCCCCACATGGGATCCGCAGCGCCCAATTACAGAGTAAATGGTCACTTATCAGAAGATCAACGTGCACAGCTGCATTTGTATATAGATGCTGATGTTTGCAATGCCACCGGTGGGCATCTCAAGTCATTTCCAGGCGGCTACAGCATTGGCATATTTTCACACATCCACTGCGTATGGGTTTGCAGCTGCAAATGCATTAGTGTCCATCTCTAACTTAGGACTCAGGCCCTCAAGCTCCGCGATATGTGTAATGATATTTCCAAGGCGAGTGCTTAGATTTAAAAGAAAAAGGGGGAGGACCTGGACTGCACATCCTATTACAAAAATATCGAGAGGTGTTATCATGCTGATGCTTCTAATACTATGCTGGAGGAAGAGAGATGCAGATGCACACTCTTAGCACTAAGAACTTCTTAGTGCTAAGAGTGTGCATCTGCATCTCTCTTCCTCCAGCAGAGTGCTTAAGGGGGGTACACACGGAGAGATCCGTGCTTAAAATCTAAGCAATCTTGCTAGATTGCTTAGATTTTAAGCACGGATCTGCCGTGTGTATGCCCTCCAGCGATAGCGATGCGCGGGGCCTTATCGCCGATGCTAGATTGAGCTGCATGCAGGCTCAATCTAGCGGGTCGCTCACTTCACCGTTGTGTGAAGTGAGCGGCCCCCCGTCGGCTTTCCCCCTCGCTCAGCACATCGCGCTGTGCTGAGCGGGGTGAGAGATGTGTGCTGAGCGGTCTGTGTTAAGATCGCTCAGCACACATCTCTCCCGTGAGTACCCCCCTTTAGATTTGTCTGTACACTGCACTGCAAACTTGCAATGAATCGGAAGTGTAACAAAAAATAGACAAGAAATAATCAACAAGGAATGGACAAATCCACTACACATGTATATTATATTTTACACGTATTTCTCACTGGAAAAAAAATTTGAAAAATGTGGGAAATCAGGGTGAGTGAACAAATACAACTGTTGTCTCTAGAACACCATTAAACCTGAACTTTAGAAGAGGATTATTTGTATACAAGGGCATGTGTAATTACCAGCTGAGACTGCAATAGCTGAGGAAGCGCTTCTCATGGCAAGCCACTCCCCTGCTATACCGTCAACCCTATATGGCTTTATGCAATTGATGCAGTCCATAGAAGCCAGTCTGTTCAGCAGTTAAGCCCCGCACCCTCTGGACTAAAGCCCCATCTCCCGCGACATCAATCACCGGGAGGTCAGGGACTGCAGCCGGGAGATCAGCCAGCAGAGAAAGATGCTCTAAAGCTGCCACTGACAATTTTCAGTCCCAAGAGGGTATTGGGGGAATGCACGTGGTTTTGCATGTGCTTCACTCCCTGTACGAAAGTCTGCCAATTGCAGCAGTGTTCCCAGGCACTCCTGTGACAGATCTATAACACACCCATGAAACAGGCCCTTTTTGCATTCACTTTAAGTCATCTTCCAGACTTCACACTGAAATGGCCAAGAATCGCAAGACAATTCTCATTTGTTAAAGATGTCATACGCAGTTTCATACACCATCAGACACTTGGGTTTGCACATGTGCAGTAGGGGTTTTCAGGACTTTTTTCCACATGCGCAGTAGGGGTTTTCAGGACTTTTTCCACATGCGCAGTAGGGGTTTTCAGGACTTTTTCCACATGCGCAGTAGGGGTTTTCAGGACTTTTTCCCACTTGCACAGTAAGGGTTTTCAGGACTTTTTCCACATGCGCAGTAGGGGTTTTCAGGACATTTTCCACATGCGCAGTAGGGGTTTTCAGGACTTTTTCCACATGCGCAGTAGGGGTTTTCAGGACTTTTTCCACATGCACAGTAGGGGTTTTCAGGACTTTTTCCCACTTGCGCAGTAAGGGTTTTCAGGACTTTTTCCACCTGCGCAGTAGGGGTTTTCAGGACTTTTTCCACCTGCGCAGTAGGTGTTTTCAGGACTTTTTCCACATGCGCAGTAGGGGTTTTCAGGACTTTTTCCACATGCGCAGTAGGGGTTTTCAGGACTTTTTCCACTTGCGCAGTAGGGGGTTTCAGGACTTTTTACGCCTGCGCAGTAGGGGTTTTCAGGACTTTTTCCACCTGCGCGGTAGGGGTTTTCAGGACTTTTTCCACATGCGCAGTAGGGGTTTTCAGGACTTTTTCCACATGCGCAGTAGGGGTTTTCAGGACTTTCTCTACATGCGCAGTAGGGGTTTTCAGGACTTTTTCCGCCTGCGCAGTAGGGGTTTTCAGGACTTTTTCCACATGCGCAGTAGGGGTTTTCAGGACTTTTTCCACATGCGCAGTAGGGGTTTTCAGGACTTTTTCCACTTGCGCAGTAGGGGGTTTCAGGACTTTTTACGCCTGCGCAGTAGGAGTTTTCAGGACTTTTTCCACTTGCGCAGTAGGGGTTTTCAGGACTGTTTACGCCTGCGCAGTAGGGGTTTTCAGGACTTTTTCCACCTGCGCAATAGGGGTTTTCAGGACTTTTTCCACATGCGCAGTAGGGGTTTTCAGGACTTTTTCCACATGCGCAGTAGGGGTTTTCAGGACTTTTTCCACATGCGCAGTAGGGGTTTTCAGGACTTTTTCCACATGCGCAGTCGGGGTTTTCAGGACTTTTTCCACATGCGCAGTAGGGGTTTTCAGGACTTTTTCCACATGCGCAGTAGGGGTTTTCAGGACTTTTTCCACTTGCGCAGTAGGGGGTTTCAGGACTTTTTACGCCTGCGCAGTAGGGGTTTTTAGGTCTTTTTCCGCCTGCGCAGTAGGGGTTTTCAGGACTTTTTCCACATGCGCAGTAGGGGTTTTCAGGACTTTTTCCACATGCGCAGTAGGAGTTTTCAGGACTTTTTCTACATGCGCAGTAGGGGTTTTCAGGACTTTTTCCACCTGCGCAGTAGGGGTTTTCAGGACTTTTTCCACATGCGCAGTAGGGGTTTTAAGGACTTTTCACACTTGCGCAGTAGGGGTTTTAAGGACTTTTTCCACATGCGCAGTAGGGGTTTTCAGGACTTTTTCCACTTGCACAGTAGGGATTTTCAGGACTTTTTCCACTTGCACAGTAGGGGTTTTCAGGACTTTTTCCACATGCGCAGTAGGGGGTTTTCAGGACTTTTTCCACATGCGCAGTAGGAGTTTTCAGGACTTTTTCCACATGCGCAGTAGGGGTTTTCAGGACTTTTTCCACATGCGCAGTAGGGGTTTTCAGGACTTTTTCCACATGCGCAGTAGGGGTTTTCAGGACTTTTTCCACATGTGCAAGTAGGGGTTTTCAGGACTTTTTCCACATGTGCAAGTAGGGGTTTTCAGGACTTTTTCCGCTTGCGCAGTAGGGGTTTTCAGGACTTTTTCCACATGCGCAGTAGGGGTTTTCAGGACTTTTTCCGCTTGCGCAGTAGGGGTTTTCAGGACTTTTCCACATGCGCAGTAGGGGTTTTCAGGACTTTTTCCACATGCGCAGTAGGGGTTTTCAGGACTTTTTCCACATGCGCAGTAGGGGTTTTCAGGACTTTTTCCACATGCGCAGTAGGGGTTTTCAGGACTTTTTCCACATGTGCAGTAGGGGTTTTCAGGACTTTTTCCACATGGGCAGTAGGGGTTTTCAGGACTTTTTCCGCTTGCGCAGTAGGGGTTTTCGGGACTTTTCCACATGCGCAGTAGGGGTTTTCAGGACTTTTTCCACATGCGCAGTAGCAAAAAATGTCTCAACTGTGGAAAAATAAGATTTTACTTACCGATAAATCTATTTCTCGTAGTCCGTAGTGGATGCTGGGGACTCCGTCAGGACCATGGGGAATAGCGGCTCCGCAGGAGACAGGGCACAAAAGTAAAAGCTTTAGGATCAGGTGGTGTGCACTGGCTCCTCCCCCTATGACCCTCCTCCAAGCCTCAGTTAGAATTTTGTGCCCGGCCGAGAAGGGTGCAATCTAGGTGGCTCTCCTAAAGAGCTGCTTAGAGTAAAAGTTTTGTTAGGTTTTTTATTTTCAGTGAGTCCTGCTGGCAACAGGCTCACTGCATCGAGGGACTTAGGGGAGAGAAGTGAACTCACCTGCGTGCAGGATGGATTGGCTTCTTAGGCTACTGGACACCATTAGCTCCAGAGGGAGTCGGAACACAGGTCTCACCCTGGGGTTCGTCCCGGAGCCGCGCCGCCGACCCCCTTGCAGATGCCGAAAAGTGAAGAGGTCCAGAAACCGGCGGCAGAAGACTTTTCAGTCTTCATAAGGTAGCGCACAGCACTGCAGCTGTGCGCCATTGTTGTCAGCACACTTCATAGCAGCGGTCACTGAGGGTGCAGGGCGTTGGGGGGGGCGCCCTGGGCAGCAATGATAGTACCTTATTCTGGCTAAAAATACATCACATATAGCCCCTGGGGGCTATATGGATGTATTTAACCCCTGCCAGGTCTCAGAAAAACGGGAGAAGAAGCCCGCCGAAAAGGGGGCGGGGGCCTATTCTCCTCAGCACACAGCGCCATTTTCCCTCACAGAAATGCTGGTGGGAAGGCTCCCAGGCTCTCCCCTGCACTGCACTACAGAAACAGGGTTAAAACAGAGAGGGTGGGCACTTATTTGGCGATATGACTATATATATATTAAAATGCTATAAGGGCAAAAACACTTATATAAAGGTTGTCCCTGTATAATTATAGCGTTTTTGGTGTGTGCTGGCAAACTCTCCCTCTGTCTCCCCAAAGGGCTAGTGGGGTCCTGTCCTCTATCAGAGCATTCCCTGTGTGTGTGCTGTGTGTCGGTACGTGTGTGTCGACATGTATGAGGACGATGTTGGTGAGGAGGCGGAGCAATTGCCTGTAATGGTGATGTCACTCTCTAGGGAGTCGACACCGGAATGGATGGCTTATTTAAGGAATTACGTGATAATGTCAACACGCTGCAAGGTCGGTTGACGACATGAGACGGCCGGCAAACCAATTAGTACCTGTCCAGGCGTCTCAAACACCGTCAGGGGCGTTAAAACGTCCTTTTACCTCAGTCGGTCGACACAGACACGGACACTGACTCCAGTGTCGACGGTGAAGAAACAAACGTATTTTCCTTTAGGGCCACACGTTACTTGTTAAGGGCAATGAAGGAGGTGTTACATATTTCTGATACTACAAGTACCACAAAAAAGGGTATTATGTGGAGTGTGAAAAAACTACCTGTAGTTTTTCCTGAATCAGATAAATTAAATGAAGTGTGTGATGATGCGTGGGTTTCCCCCGATAGAAAATTATTGGCGGTATACCCTTTCCCGCCAGAAGTTAGGGCGCGTTGGGAAACACCCCTTAGGGTGGATAAGGCGCTCACACGCTTATCAAAACAAGTGGCGGTACCGTCTCCAGATAGGGCCGCCCTCAAGGAGCCAGCTGATAGGAGGCTGGAAAATATCCTAAAAAGTATATACACACATACTGGTGTTATACTGCGACCAGCGATCGCCTCAGCCTGGATGTGCAGCGCTGGGGTGGCTTGGTCGGATTCCCTGACTGAAAATATTGATACCCTTGACAGGGACAGTATTTTATTGACTATAGAGCATTTAAAGGATGCATTTCTATATATGCGAGATGCACAGAGGGATATTTGCACTCTGGCATCAAGAGTAAGTGCGATGTCCATATCTGCCAGAAGTTGTTTATGGACACGACAGTGGTCAGGTGATGCAGATTCCAAACGGCACATGGAAGTATTGCCGTATAAAGGAGAAAAAGACAACGTCTTTTCAGCCTCAGTCCTTTCGTCCCCACGGGCAAAAGGCCAGTCATATCTGCCATGGGATAGAGGAAAGGGAAGAAGACTGCAGAAGGCAGCCCATTCCCAGAAACAGAAGCCCTCCACCGCTTCTGCCAAGTCCTCAGCATGACGCTGGGGCCGTACAAGCGGACTCAGGTGCGGTGGGGGGGGTCGTCTCAAGAGTTTCAGCACGCAGTGGGCTCACTCGCAAGTGGACCCCTGGATCCTACAAGTAGTATCCCAGGGGTACAGATTGGAAATTCGAGACGTCTCCCCCTCGCAGGTTCCTGAAGTCTGCTTTACCAACGTCTCCCTCCGACAGGGAGGCAGTAGTGGAAACAATTCACAAGCTGTATTCCCAGCAGGTGATAATCAAAGTACCCCTCCTACAACAAGGAAAGGGGTATTATTCCACACTATATTGTGGTACTGAAGCCAGACGGCTCGGTGAGACCTATTCTAAATCTGAAATAGTTGAACACTTACATACAAAGGTTCAAATCAAGATGGAGTCACTCAGAGCAGTGATAGCGAACCAGGAAGAAGGGGACTATATGGTGTCCCGGGACATCAGGGATGCTTACCTCCATGTCCCAATTTGCCCTTCTCACCAAGGGTACCTCAGGTTCGTGGTACAGAACTGTCACTATCAGTTTCAGACGCTGCCGGTTGGATTGTCCACGGCACCCCGGGTCCTTACCAAGGTAATGGCCGAAATGATGATTCTTCTTCAAAGAAAATGGACGATCTCCTGATAGGGGCAAGGTCCAGAGAACAGTTGGAGGTCGGAGTAGCACTATCTCAAGTAGTTCTACGACAGCACGGGTGGATTCTAAATATTCCAAAACCGCAGCTGTTTCCGACGACACGTCTGCTGTTCCTAGGGATGATTCTGGACACAGTCCAGAAAAAGGTGTTTCTCCCGGAGAAGAAAGCCAGGGAGTTATCCGAGCTAGTCAGGAACCTCCTAAATCCAGGAAAAGTGTCAGTGCATCATTGCACAAGGGTCCTGGGAAAAATGGTGGCTTCTTACGAAGCGATTCCATTCGGTAGATTTCACGCAAGAACTTTTCAGTGGGATCTGCTGGAAAAATGGTCCGGATCGCATCTTCAGATGCATCAGCGGATAACCCTGTCTCCAAGGACAAGGGTGTTTCTTCTGCGGTGGCTGCAGAGTGCTCATCTACTAAAGGGCCGCAGATTCGGCATTCAGGACTGGGTCCTGGTGACCACGGATGCCAGCCTGAGAGGCTGGGGAGCAGTCACACAGGGAAAAAATTTCCAGGGAGTGTGATCAAGTCTGGAGACTTCTCTCCACATAAATATACTGGAGCTAAGGGCAATTTACAATGTTCTAAGCTTAGCAAGACCTCTGCTTCAAGGTCAGCCGGTATTGATCCAGTGGGACAACATCACGGCAGTCGCCCACGTAAACAGACAGGGCGGCACAAGAAGCAGGAGGGCAATGGCAGAAACTGCAAGGATTCTTCGCTGGGCGAAAAATCATGTGATAGCACTGTCAGCAGTGTTCATTCCAGGAGTGGACAACTGGGAAGCAGACTTCCTCAGCAGGCACGACCTCCACCCGGGAGAGTGGGGACTTCATCGGGAAGTATTCCACATGATTGTGAACCGTTGGGAAAGACCAAAGGTGGACATGATGGCGTCCCGCCTGAACAAAAAACTGGACAGGTATTGCGCCAGGTCAAGAGACCCTCAAGCAATATCTGTGGACGTTCTGGTAACACCGTGGGTGTACCAGTCGGTGTATGTGTTCCCTCCTCTGCTTCTCATAACCAAGGTACTGAGAATTATAAGACGTAGAGGAGTAAGAACTATACTCGTGGCTCCGGATTGGCCAAGAAGGACGTGGCACCCGGAACTTCAAGAAATGCTCACAGAGGACTCATGGCCTCTGCCGCTAAGAAGGGACTTGCTTCAGCGGCTGCGTTTGACGGCATGGCGGTGGAACGCCAGATCCTAAGGGAAACAGGCATTCCGGAAGAGGTCATTCCTACCCTGGTCAAAGCCAGGAAGGAGGTGACCGCAAAACATTATCACCACATGTGGCAAAAATATGTTGCGTGGTGTGAGGCCAGGAAGGCCCCACGAAGAAATTTCAACTCGGTCGATTCCTGCATTTCCTGCAAACAGGAGTGTCTATGGGCCTCAAATTGGGGTCCATTAAGGTTCAAATTTCGGCCCTGTAAATTTTCTTCCAGAAAGAATTGGCTTCAGTTCCTGAAGTCCAGAAGTTTGTCAAGGGAGTATTGCATATACAACCCCCTTTTTGTGCCTCCAGTGGCACTGTGGGATCTCAACGTAGTTCTGGGATTCCTCAAATCACATTTTTAACCGCTCAAATCTGTGGATTTGAAATATCTCACATGGAAAGTGACCATGCTGTTGGCCCTGGCCTCGGCCAGGCGAGTGTCAGAATTGGCGGCTTTGTCTCACAAAAGCCATATCTGATTGTCCATTCGGACAGGGCAGAACTGCGGACTCGTCCCCAGTTTCTTCCTAAGGTGGTGTCAGCGTTTCACCTGAACCAGCTTATTGTGGTACCTGCGGCTACTAGGGACTTGGACGACTCCAAGTTGCTAGATGTTGTCAGGGCCCTGAAAATATAGGTTTCCAGGACGGCTGGAGTCAGGAAAACTGACTCGCTGTTATCCTGTATGCACCCAACAAACTGGGTGCTCTTGCTTCTAAGCAGACGATTGCTCGTTGGATTTGTAGCACATTTCAACTTGCACATTCTGTGGCAGGCCTGCCACAGCCTAAATCTGTCAAGGCCCATTCCACAAGGAAGGTGGGCTCATCCTGGGCGGCTGCCCGAGGGGTCTCGGCATTACGCCCAAGATGAGCCCACCTTCCTTGTGGAGTGGGCATTTACAGATTTAGGCTGTGGCAGGCCTGCCACAGAATGTGCAAGTTGGATTGTGCTACAGATCCAACGAGCAATCGTCTGCTTAGACGCAGGAGCACCCATCTTGTTGGGTGCATACAGGATAAACAGCGAGTCAGATTTTCTGACTCCAGCCGTCCTTGAAATATATATTTTCAATGCTCTGACAACGTCCAGCAACTTGGAGTCCTCCAAGTCGCTAGTAGCCGCAGGCACCACAATAGGCTGGTTCAAGTGAAAAGCCGAAACCACCTTAGGCAGAAACTGAGGACGCGTCCGCAGTTCTGCCCTGTCCGAATGGAAAATCAGATATGGGCTTTTGTACGATAAAGCCGCCAACTCTGATACTCTCCTGGCTGAAGCCAGGGCCAGTAGCATGGTTACTTTCCATGTAAGATACTTCAAATCTACCGATTTGAGCGGCTCAAACCAATGGGATTTGAGAAAATCCAAAACTACGTTGAGATCCCACGGTGCCACTGGAGGCACAATCGGGGGCTGTATATGTAGTACACCTTTGACAAAGGTTTGTACTTCAGGCACTGAAGCCAATTCTTTCTGGAAGAAAATCGATAAGGCCGAAATTTGAACCTTAATAGACCCCAATTTGAGGCCCATAGACAATCCTGCCTGCAGGAAATGTAGGAATCGACCCAATTGAAATTCCTCCGTTGGGGCCTTCTTGGCCTCACACCACGCAACATATTTTCTCCAAATGCGGTGATAATGTTGTGCGGTCACTTCCTTCCTGGCTTTAATCAAGGTAGGAATAACTTCCTCTGAAATGCCCTTTTCTTTTAGAATCCGGCGTTCAACCGCCATGCCGTCAAACGCAGTCGCGGTAAGTCTTGGAACATACAAGGTCCCTGCTGAAGCAGATCCCTTCTTAACGGTAGAGGCCACGGCTCTTCCGTGAGCATCTCTTGAAGTTCCGGGTACCAAGTCCTTCTCGGCCAATCCGGAGCCACGAGTATTGTTCTTACTCCCCGTAGCCGTATAATTCTCAGTACCTTTGGTATGAGAGGCAGAGGAGGAAACACATACACGGACTGGTACACCCACGGTGTTACCAGAGCGTCCACAGCTATTGCCTGAGGGTCTCTTGACCTGGCGCAATATCTGTCCAGTTTCTTGTTGAGGCGGGACGCCATCATGTCCACCTTTGGTTTTTCCCAACGGTTCACAATCATGTGGAAGACTTCTGGATGAAGTCCCCACTCTCCCGGGTGGAGGTCGTGTCTGCTGAGGAAGTCTGCTTCCCAGTTGTCCACTCCCGGAATGAACACTGCTGACAGTGCTATGACATGATTTTCCGCCCAGCGAAGAATCCTTGCAGCTTCTGTCATTGCTCTTCTGCTTCTCGTGCCGCCCTGTCTGTTTACGTGGGCGACTGCCGTGATGTTGTCCGACTGGATCAACACCGGCTGACCCTGAAGCAGCGGTTTTGCCAGGCTTAGAGCATTGTAAATCGCTCTTAGCTCCAGTATATTTATGTGAAGAGACGTCTCCAGGTTCGACCACACGCCCTGGAAGTTTCTTCCCTGTGTGACTGCTCCCCAGCCTCGTAGGCTGGCATCCGTAGTCACCAGGACCCAGTCCTGTATGCCGAATCTGCGGCCCTCTAACAGATGGGCACTCTGCAACCACCACAGAAGAGACACCCTTGTTCTTGGTGACAGTGTTATCCGCTGATGCATGTGCAGATGCGATCCGGACCATTTGTCCAGCAGATCCCACTGAAATATTCGTGCGTGGAATCTGCCGAATGGAATTGCTTCGTAAGAAGCCACCATCTTTCCCAGGACTCTTGTGCATTGATGTACTGACACATTTCCTGGTTTTAGGAGGTTCCTGACAAGTTCGGATAACTCCCTTGCTTTCTCCTCCGGGAGAAACACCTTTTTCTGAACAGTGTCCAGAATCATTCCCAGGAACAGCAGACGTGTCGTCGGGGTCAATTGAGATTTTGGAAGATTCAGAATCCACCCGTGTTGTTGAAGCACTACTTGGGTTAGTGCTACTCCGACTTCCAGCTGTTCTCTGGACCTTGCCCTTATCAGGAGATCGTCCAAGTAAGGGATAATTAATACGCCTTTTCTTCGTAGAAGAACCATCATTTCGGCCATTACCTTGGTAAAGACCCGAGGTGCCGTGGACAAACCAAACGGCAGCGTTTGAAACTGATAATGACAGTTTTGTATCACGAACCTGAGATACCCTTGGTGTGAAGGGTAAATTGGGACATGCAGATAAGCATCTTTTATGTCCAGGGACACCATGAAGTCCCCTTCTTCCAGATTCGCTATCACTGCTCTGAGTGACTCCATCTTGAACTTGAATTTCTGTATGTACAGGTTCAAGGATTTCAGATTTAGAATAGGTCTTACCGAACCGTCCGGCTTCGGTACCACAAATAGTGTGGAATAATACCCCTTTCCCTGTTGTAGGAGGGGTACCTTGACTATCACCTGCTGAGGATACAGCTTGTGAATGGCTTCCAATACCGTCGCCCTTTCTGAGGGAGACGTTGGTAAAGCAGACTTTAGGAACCGGCGAGGGGGAGACTTTTCGAATTCCAACTTGTAACCCTGAGATACTACCTGCAGGATCCAAGGGTCCACCTGTGAGCGCGCCCACTGTGTGCTGAAAATCTTTAGTCGACCCCCCACCGCCCCTGAGTCCGCTTGCACAGCCCCAGCGTCATGCTGAGGGCTTTGTAGAAGCCGGGGAGGGCTTCTGTTCGTGGGAAGTAGTTGCTTGCTGCACCCTCTTACCCCTTCCTTTGCCTCTGGGCAAATATGACTGTCCTTTTGCCCGCTTGTTCTTATAGGAACGAAAGGACTGCGGCTGAAAAGACGGTGTCTTTTTCTGTTGGGAGGTGACCTGAGGTAAAAAAGTGGATTTTCCGGCTGTTGCCGTGGCCACCAGATCCGATAGACCGACCCCAAATAATTCCTCTCCTTTATACGGCAATACTTCCATATGCCGTTTGGAATCCGCATCACCTGACCACTGTCGCGTCCATAAACTTACTCTCGATGCCAGAGTGCAAATATCCCTCTGAGCATCTCGCATATAAAGAAAAGCATCCTTTAATTGCTCTATAGTCAATAAAATACTGTCCCTATCCAGGGTATCAATATTTTCAGTCAGGGAATCCGACCACACCACCCCAGCACTGCACATCCAGGCTGAGGCTATTGCTGGTCGCAGTATAACACCAGTATGTGTGTATATACTCTTCAGGGTAGTTTCCAGCCTCCTATCAGCTGGATCCTTGAGGGCGGCCGTATCAGGAGACGGTAACGCCACTTGTTTTGATAAGCGTGTGAGCGCCTTATCCACCCTAGGGGGTGTTTCCCAGCGCGCCCTAACCTCTGGTGGGAAAGGGTATAATGCCAATAACTTCTTTGAAATTAGCAGTTTTCTATCGGGGTTAACCCACGCTTCATCACACACGTCATTCAATTCCTCTGATTCTGGAAAAGCTACAGGTAGTTTTTTCACACCCCACATAATACCCCCCTTTGAGGTACCTGCAGTATCAGAGATATGCAAAGCCTCCTTCATTGCCGTGATCATATAACGTGTGGCCCTATTGGAAAATACGTTTCTTTCTTCACCGTCGACACTAGATTCATCTGTGTCGGTACCTGTGTCGACTGACTGAGGTAAGGGACGTTTTACAGCCCCTGACGGTGCCTGAGATGCCTGGACAGGTACTAACTGGTTTTCCGGCCGTCTCATGTCGTCAACTGACTTTTGCAGCGTGCTAACATTATCACGTAATTCCATAATTAAAGCCATCCATTCCGGTGTCGACTCCCTAGGGGGTGACATCACCATTACCGGCAATTGCTCCGCCTCCACACCAACATCGTCCTCATACATGTCGACACACACGTACCGACACACAGCAGACACACAGGGAATGCTCTTATCGAAGACAGGACCCCACTAGCCCTTTGGGGAGACAGAGGGAGAGTTTGCCAGCACACACCAAAGCGCTATAAAAATGTATATAAACAACCCTAAAAGGTGTTGTTTCTGTTATATGCGCTTAATATATAAAAATATCGCCAAAATATGCCCCCCTTCTCTGTTTTACCCTGTTTCTGTAGTGCAGTGCAGGGGAGAGTCCTGGGAGCCTTCCTCACAGCGGAGCTGAGCAGGAAAATGGCGCTGTGTGCTGAGGAGAATAGGCCCCGCCCCCTAAAACGGCGGGCTCTTCTCCCGGAGTTTGCGATATATGGCAGGGGTTAAATACATCCATATAGCCTCAAGGGCTATATGTGATGTATTTTAGCCATAGAAAAAGGTATTATACATTGCTGCCCAGGGCGCCCCCCCCAGCGCCCTGCACCCTCAGTGACCGCTGGTGTGAAGTGTGCCGACAACAATGGCGCACAGCTGCAGTGCTGTGCGCTACCTTATGAAGACTGAAAGTCTTCTGCCGCCTGTTTCCGGACCTCTGGACCTCTTCAACTTCGGCATCTGCAAGGGGGGTCGGCGGCACGGCTCCGGGACCGGACTCCATGGCTGGGCCTGTGTTCGATCCCTCTGGAGCTAATGGTGTCCAGTAGCCTAAGAAGCAAATCCATCCTGCACGCAGGTGAGTTCACTTCTCTCCCCTAAGTCCCTCGTAGCAGTGAGCCTGTTGCCAGCAGGACTCACTGAAAATAAGAAACCTAAAAAACTTTTTCTAAGCAGCTCTTTATGAGAGCCACCTAGATTGCACCCTGCTCGGACGGGCACAAAAACCTAACTGAGGCTTGGAGGAGGGTCATAGGGGGAGGAGCCAGTACACACCATGTGATCCTAAAAGCTTACTTTTTGTGCCCTGTCTCCTGCGGAGCCGCTATCCCCCCATGGTCCTGACGGAGTCCCCAGCATCCACTAGGACGTTAGAGAAATCGGGTTATTATTGTTGTGAGCCATCTTTTCAGAGGCTCCGCTGTTATCATGCTGTTAACTGGGTTCAGATCACAGGTTGTACAGTGTGATTGGTGTGGCTGGTAGGAGTCTTACCCGGGATTCAAAATCCTTCCTTATTGTGTACGCTCGTCCGGGCACAGTATCCTAACTGAGGCTTGGAGGAGGGTCATAGGGGGAGGAGCCAGTGCACACCACCTGATCCTAAAGCTTTTACTTTTGTGCCCTGTCTCCTGCGGAGCCGCTATTCCCCATGGTCCTGACGGAGTCCCCAGCATCCACTAGGACGTCAGAGAAACATTGACATTGGATCCATCTCTAAATCAGGCCCTTTGTCTATTCCCTACTATCCGCTATAATTCCACTTACTTATGTATCAAGTGCTCCCAACACCTCTGTAAATTAAAACTGTGCAGGGAAACTATTACCTACTGCTTTATATCTTCGTATGAAATTTGTGTGTCAAAATCTCCACAACATACAGCATTGCTTAAGATGTCAGCACTTTAAACATAAGACAAATAATAAGAATTTACTTACCGATAATTCTATTTCTCGGAGTCCGTAGTGGATGCTGGGGTTCCTGAAAGGACCATGGGGAATAGCGGCTCCGCAGGAGACAGGGCACAAAAAAGTAAAGCTTTACTAGGTCAGGTGGTGTGCACTGGCTCCTCCCCCTATGACCCTCCTCCAGACTCCAGTTAGGTACTGTGCCCGGACGAGCATACACAATAAGGGAGGCATTTTGAATCCCGGGTAAGACTCATACCAGCCACACCAATCACACCGTACAACTTGTGATCTAAACCCAGTTAACAGTATGACAACAGAAAGGGCCTCTTAAGATGGCTCCTTAACAATAACCCGAATTAGTTAACAATAACTATGTACAAGTATTGCAGATAATCCGCACTTGGGATGGGCGCCCAGCATCCACTACGGACTCCGAGAAATAGAATTATCGGTAAGTAAATTCTTATTTTCTCTATCGTCCTAAGTGGATGCTGGGGTTCCTGAAAGGACCATGGGGATTATACCAAAGCTCCCAAACGGGCGGGAGAGTGCGGATGACTCTGCAGCACCGAATGAGAGAACTCCAGGTCCTCCTTTGCCAGGGTATCAAATTTGTAAAATTTTACAAACGTGTTCTCCCCCGACCACGTAGCTGCTCGGCAGAGTTGTAATGCCGAGACCCCTCGGGCAGCCGCCCAAGATGAGCCCACCTTCCTTGTGGAGTGGGCTTTTACAGTTTTAGGCTGTGGCAGGCCTGCCACAGAATGTGCAAGTTGAATTGTGTTACAAATCCAACGAGCAATCGACTGCTTAGAAGCAGGTGCGCCCAACTTGTTGGGTGCATACAATATAAACAGCGAGTCAGATTTTCTGACTCCAGCCGTCCTTGCAATGTATATTTTTAAGGCTCTGACAACGTCCAACAACTTGGAGTCCTCCAAGTCGCTAGTGGCCGCAGGCACCACAATAGGTTGGTTCAGATGAAATGCTGATACCACTTTAGGGAGAAAATGCGGACGAGTCCGCAGTTCTGCCCTATCCGAATGGAAGATTAGATAAGGACTTTTATAAGATAAAACCGCCAATTCAGATACTCTCCTGGCAGAGGCCAGGGCTAGTAACATAGTCACTTTCAATGTGAGATATTTCAAATCCACCTTTTTCAATGGTTCAAACCAATGGGATTTGAGGAAATCTAAAACTACATTTAGATCCCACGGTGCCACCGGAGGCACCACAGGAGGCTGTATATGCAGTACTCCCTTGACAAAAGTCTGGACCTCAGGGACAGAGGCCAATTCTTTTTGGAAGAATATTGACAGGGCCGAAATTTGAACCTTAATGGATCCCAATTTGAGACCCATAGATAATCCTGATTGCAGGAAATGTAGGAAACGACCCAGTTGGAATTCCTCCGTCGGAACCCTCCGATCCTCGCACCACGCTACATATTTTCGCCAAATGCGGTGATAATGTTTCACGGTGACTTCCTTCCGTGCCTTAATCAAGGTAGGAATGACTTCTTCTGGAATGCCTTTCCCTTTTAGGATCTGGCGTTCAACCGCCATGCCGTCAAACGCAGCCGCGGTAAGTCTTGAAAAAGACAGGGACCCTGCTGTAGCAGGTCCCTTCTCAGAGGTAGAGGCCACGGTTCGTCCGTGAGCATCTCTTGAAGTTCCGGATACCAAGTCCTTCTCGGCCAATCCGGAACCACTAGTATTGTTCTTACTCTTCTTTGCCGTATGATCTTCAATACCTTTGGTATGAGCGGCAGAGGAGGAAACACATACACTGACTGGTACACCCAAGGAGTTACCAGTGCGTCCACAGCTATTGCCTGTGGATCTCTTGACCTGGCGCAATATTTGTCCAGTTTCTTGTTGAGGCGAGACGCCATCATGTCTACAATTGGTCTTTCCCAACGGTCTATTAACATGTTGAAGACTTCTGGATGTAGACCCCACTCTCCCGGATGAAGATCGTGTCTGCTGAGGAAGTCTGCTTCCCAGTTGTCCACGCCCGGGATGAACACTGCTGACAGTGCTATCACGTGATTCTCCGCCCAGCGAAGAATCTTGGCAGCTTCTGCCATTGCACTCCTGCTTCTTGTGCCGCCCTGCCTGTTTACATGGGCGACCGCCGTGATGTTGTCCGACTGAATCAACACCGGCTTTCCTTGCAGGAGAAGTTCCGCCTGGCTTAGAGCATTGTAGATTGCTCTTAGTTCCAGAATGTTTATGTGAAGAGACTTTTCCAGACTCGTCCATACTCCCTGGAAGTTTCTTCCTTGTGTGACTGCTCCCCAGCCTCTCAGGCTGGCGTCCGTGGTCACCAGGATCCAATCCTGAATGCCGAATCTGCGGCCTTCTAATAGGTGAGCCTTCTGCAACCACCACAGAAGTGACACCCTTGTCTTTGGTGACAGGGTTATTCGCAGGTGCATCTGCAGATGCGACCCTGACCATTTGTCCAACAGATCCCTTTGGAATATTCTTGCATGGAATCTGCCGAATGGAATTGCTTCGTAAGAAGCCACCATTTTTCCCAGGACTCTTGTGCATTGATGTACTGACACTTTTCCTGGTTTTAGGAGGTTCCTGACCAGATCGGATAACTCCTT
Source organism: Pseudophryne corroboree (assembly GCF_028390025.1). Taxonomy (NCBI): domain Eukaryota; kingdom Metazoa; phylum Chordata; class Amphibia; order Anura; family Myobatrachidae; genus Pseudophryne; species Pseudophryne corroboree. The sequence continues at coordinate 445,415,407 of NC_086446.1, forward strand.
GGCTTTTTCCTCTGGAAGGAAAACCTTTTTCTGAACCGTGTCCAGAATCATTCCTAGGAACAGCAGACGAGTTGTCGGGATTAAATGGGATTTTGGAATATTCAGAATCCACCCGTGTTGTCTTAGCACCTCTTGAGATAGTGCTAAAGCTGTCTCCAGCTGTTCTCTGGACCTTGCCCTTATTAGGAGATCGTCCAAGTATGGGATAACTAATACGCCTTTTCTTCGAAGAAGAATCATCATCTCGGCCATTACCTTGGTAAAGACCCGAGGCGCCGTGGACAATCCGAACGGCAGCGTCTGAAACTGATAGTGACAGTTTTGAACAATGAACCTGAGGTACCCCTGGTGTGCGGGGTAAATCGGAACGTGTAGATACGCATCCTTGATGTCCAAGGATACCATAAAGTCCCCTTCTTCCAGGTTCGCTATCACTGCTCTGAGTGACTCCATCTTGAACTTGAACTTTTTTATGTAGAGGTTCAAGGACTTCAGATTTAGAATAGGCCTTACCGAGCCATCCGGCTTCGGTACCACAAATAGAGTGGAATAATACCCCTTTCCTTGTTGTAATAGGGGTACTTTGACTATCACCTGCTGAGCGTACAGCTTGTGAATGGCTTCCAACACCCTCTCCCTTTCGGAAGAGACGGTTGGTAAGGCAGACTTCAGGAAACGATGAGGAGGATCCGTCTCTAATTCCAACCTGTACCCCTGAGATATTATCTGCAGGATCCAGGGGTCTACCTGCGAGTGAGCCCACTGCGCGCTGTAATTTTTGAGACGGCCCCCCACTGTCCCCGAGTCCGCTTGAGAGGCCCCAGCGTCATGCTGAGGTTTTTGCAGGAGCCGGGGAGGGCTTCTGTTCCTGGGAAGGAGCTGCCTGTTGGTGTCTCTTCCCTCTTCCTCTGCCTCGTGGCAGATACGACAAGCCCTTTGCTCTCTTATTTTTGTAGGAGCGAAAAGGCTGCGGTTGAAAGGTCGGTGCCTTTCTCTGTTGGGGAGTGACTTGAGGTAAAAAAGTGGATTTCCCGGCAGTAGCCGTGGCCACCAAGTCTGATAGACCAACTCCAAATAACTCCTCCCCTTTATACGGCAAAACCTCCATGTGACGTTTTGAATCCGCATCGCCTGTCCACTGTCGTGTCCATAAGGCTCTTCTGGCTGAAATGGACATAGCACTCATCCGAGATGCCAGTGTGCAAATATCCCTCTGTGCATCACGCATATAGATAAATGCATCCTTTATTTGTTCTAACGACAGTAAAACATTGTCCCTATCTAGGGTATCAATATTTTCAATCAGGGATTCTGACCAAACTACTCCAGCACTGCACATCCAGGCAGTTGCTATAGCTGGTCGTAGTATAACACCTGCATGTGTGTATATATTCTTTTGAATAACTTCCATCTTTCTATCTGATGGATCCTTAAGTGCGGCCGTCTCAGGAGAGGGTAACGCCACTTGTTTGGATAAGCGTGTGAGCGCCTTGTCCACCTTAGGGGGTGTTTCCCAGCGCGCCCTAACCTCTGGCGGGAAAGGGTATAATGCCAATAACTTTTTTGAAATTATCAACTTTTTATCAAGAGCAACCCACGCTTCATCACACACGTCATTTAATTCTTCTGATTCAGGAAAAACTGTTTGTAGTTTTTTCACACCATACATAATACCCTGTTTTACGGTATCTGTAGTATCAGCTAAATGTAACGTCTCCTTCATTGCCAAAATCATATAACGTGTGGCCCTACTGGAAAATACGTTTGAATTTCTACCGTCGTCACTGGAATCAGTGCCCGTGTCTGGGTCTGTGTCGACCGACTGAGGCAAAGGGCGTTTTACAGCCCCTGACGGTGTTTGAGGCGCCTGGACAGGCATTAATTGATTGTCCGGCCGCCTCATGTCCTCAACTGACTGTTTAAGGGAAGATAAACCATCACGTAATTCCACAAATAAAGGCATCCATTCTGGTGTCGACCCCCTGGGGGGTGACATCTGCATATTTGGCAATTGCTCCGCCTCCACACCAATATCGTCCTCATACATGTCGACACCACGTACCGACACACACCGCAAACTCACAGGGAATGCTCTAATGAAGACAGGACCCACTAGCCCTTTTGGGGAGACAGAGGGAGAGTCTGCCAGCACACACCACAAAGCGCTATATATACAAGGGATATCCTTATATTAAGTGCTCCCTTATAGCTGCTTTAATATATATATATATAGCCATTAATGTGCCCCCCCTCTCTGTTTTACCCTGTTTCTGTAGTGCAGTGCAGGGGAGAGACCTGGGAGCCGTTCTGACCAGCGGAGCTGTGACAGAAAATGGCGCCGTGTGCTGAGGAGATAGGCCCCGCCCCTTTTTCGGCGGGTTCTTCTCCCGCTATTTTTCCAGTCAGGCAGGGGTTAAATATCTCCATATAGCCCCTATGGGCTATATGTGAGGTATTTTTAGCCTTGTATAAGGTTTATATTTGCCTCTCAGAGCGCCCCCCCCCAGCGCTCTGCACCCTCAGTGACTGCCCAGTGAAGTGTGCTGAGAGGAAAATGGCGCACAGCTGCAGTGCTGTGCGCTACCTTATGAAGACTGAGGAGTCTTCAGCCGCCGGTTTCCGGACCTCTTCACGCTTCAGCATCTGCAAGGGGGTCGGCGGCGCGGCTCCGGGACCGGACTCCACGGCTGGGCCTGTGTTCGATCCCTCTGGAGCTAATGGTGTCCAGTAGCCAAGCAGCAAATCCACTCTGCATGCAGGTGAGTTTACTACTTTCCCCCTAAGTCCCACGTTGCAGTGATCCTGTTGCCAGCAGGACTCACTGTAAAGAAAAAAACCTAAACTAAACTTTCTCTAAGCAGCTCTTTAGGAGAGCCACCTAGATTGCACCCTTCTCGTTCGGGCACAAAATCTAACTGGAGTCTGGAGGAGGGTCATAGGGGGAGGAGCCAGTGCACACCACCTGACCTAGTAAAGCTTTACTTTTTTGTGCCCTGTCTCCTGCGGAGCCGCTATTCCCCATGGTCCTTTCAGGAACCCCAGCATCCACTTAGGACGATAGAGAAAATATGCATACAGGCAGATCTTTGAACACAGATGTAAAAGTCTTCACTCCTCTATATTATATCGGTACGTACCTTCTCTCTGCTGGCAAAGCTCCCGATAATGTTGCCGTAGTTTCAGGATAAGTTGCGACCGCAGGAGTTCCACCTCAGGGTGCGGTGGTAGAACTTGTGATGGATGTGGCAAAAGGTGAGAGGGTGGGGGTGGCTTGATCAATACATTGCTCTGGATGTCCAAGTCCCAATAAACACTGTAAGCAGAGAGTAAGATATATAATATCACTGACTAGTTTCTTTCCTGTGCACAGCACAGGAATCCATTCAGATAAGGGTATTTACAAAAATGCTAAAGATGCGAGCCTGCTAATGACTCTCCCACACAAACTTTGGCACAAAATCACGCATTTTCCAAGTACATGAAGGTGTGGCCAAGATGGCTGCATCTACGGAATTTATAGGGCGATTCAATTGTTTTTGGGCCTCTGTTTCCCTGTCTAAACACCCAAACAATTGTCACAATTCAATTGTGTTTGGGAGCCCATAGAAATCGCGCATGTTGCGCTCAGACAGGGTTTAGCCACGTAACATGGCTAAACCCATCTAAAGTCCTGCTTTGGGTGTCCAAACTTAAATTTTAACGCCCCAAAGTGCCAATTTAGCGCACATTTATTTTCACATCTTAGGAGGCTGCGAGAAGAAATGTTTCCCCCGTGGCTACTGGGCATCTAAGCGGAGCAATAATTGTTTTGCACCCCCTAGTGGTAGCTGCGTGCATAAACAACTGAATCGGCCCCATAATCTTCATGAATCCAGTATAAAAATGTTGATTCTGTTTTGCATTAACAGATTATTTATGAGATTTAAGGGGTAGTCCCTGTGGAAGCTACATATTGTGTTGAGAAAGGTGGTAAAAGTTACCTTATCCTATACTTAATGAACCTCAAGAGCACCTCTGTGTGCATTTCAACCAAAGTCATTAAGAAACAGAGTTTGTCCGAACAGTATTTTTGGAAACCTAAAAAGCTGAAATTACTGAAAGATTATCCTTAACATTTATAAGCTGGACTTTATTGTTTTGTTTATTCATTCCAACTGTATTTATTGAAATTTTCAATAAAGAGAATTTGCATACAAAGAAAAATGCATGATATAATTAGAAAGATTAAGGCTGGGTACACACTAGAAAGACAAAATGGCCAACTGGCTGCCACGCAGACCGAGCAGCCAATTAGGTAAGCTATACACACTCACCAATCAGCCTCTAAATAGATCGGGCCAGACATCACAACTGGGAGGCATTTGAATTTGCCCAGCTGTGATGTCAGTGGTCCCTGCAGCCAATGTACAGGCGGTCGGCAGGGCATCCATAAACACATGCAAATGAACCACTATATCGACATCTGATGTGCTGCAGGGCTGATCAGATAGGTCTGCAAACGTTGTCATTCACAGACTTATCAGGTGGACAAACTCTCCAATCCGCTACTGATATATCATCTGCCGCTCTAATTAACTAGATATCTTTCTAGTGTGTACCCTGCAGAAGAGTAACCTCTACTCAAACAATTGTAACATTACATAGGTTTCATATCATAGTGAAACATTAATTCATAAGAACAAAACAGGATATGATCACACTTGAATAGATCTTGCAAGTAGAAAGCAATGGAAATCACAATAATGTAATATTGGGGGGAGGGGTATACAGACAAGAGGAAAAGAACACTGGGATAGTAGAGAGAAGGGAGGGAAAAGCAGAATAGAAGAACACATAAATAAGCTAGACTTTTAATTGAGGTGTTAACGTTTTCCACCACACACATTTCCATCTGAAGCCACAAAATTTGTGTAGAGCATGTTATGGAGGCAGTTACAACACCCCGAATATAGACAAGTACTCTGTTACGTATGAAGCAAGTAAATATGCAGATTTGTACAATATAAAGTGGGTGACCACATATGTTGCAGTTCATAATTAACATTTAGTTGGCAACTCAATGCAATGTGCCTTTCAGTACAGTAATAGTACATTGTGTCCACATAAATTGCAAATTTCCCTTCCCATCCCAAGAGGTGTGATGTTGCTGGTACCATATACGGCAGATATAGAAACATTGGGGAGGGGGGATTCAAATGTTTGAAAAGTCAGCTGGGTGTCTGTTTTTTCCTATCTAATACAAGAAAAAACGGACACCCAACCGACTTTTCAAACATTTGAATTCCCCCCATTGAATTTCATGGCAGATAAGAACCACTTGGACCATCTAGTCTTCCCCTTTTAATAACCTGAACCCTATTTGATCAGTAGTTCTTTGCAAGGATATTTATATGCCTATGCCAAGAATGTTTAAATTGCTCTACTGTCTTAGCCTCTACCACCTCTGACGGGAGGCTATTCTACTTATCCACTACCCTTTCTGTAATTTGTCCTTAAATTTCCCCTGAACCTATCATCCTCTAGTTTCAGCATATGTGCTCCTGTTCTAATACTTCTCTTCCTTAGAAGAATGTTTCCCTCCTATACCTTGTACAAACCCTTGGTATATAAGTTTCTCTGACGTCCTAGTGGATGCTGGGGACTCCGTCAGGACCATGGGGAATAGCGGCTCCGCAGGAGACAGGGCACAAAAGTAAAAGCTTTTGGATCAGGTGGTGTGCACTGGCTCCTCCCCCTATGACCCTCCTCCAAGCCTCAGTTAGATTTTTGTGCCCGGCCGAGAAGGGTGCAATCTAGGTGGCTCTCCTAAAGAGCTGCTTAGAGTAAAAGTTTTGTTAGGTTTTTTATTTTCAGTGAGTCCTGCTGGCAACAGGCTCACTGCATCGAGGGACTTAGGGGAGAGAAGTGAACTCACCTGCGTGCAGGATGGATTGGCTTCTTAGGCTACTGGACACCATTAGCTCCAGAGGGAGTCGGAACACAGGTCTCACCCTGGGGTTCGTCCCGGAGCCGCGCCGCCGACCCCCTTGCAGATGCCGAAAAGTGAAGAGGTCCAGAAACCGGCGGCAGAAGACTTTTCAGTCTTCATAAGGTAGCGCACAGCACTGCAGCTGTGCGCCATTGTTGTCAGCACACTTCATAGCAGCGGTCACTGAGGGTGCAGGGCGCTGGGGGGGGCGCCCTGGGCAGCAATGATAGTACCTTATTCTGGCTAAAAATACATCACATATAGCCCCTGGGGGCTATATGGATGTATTTAACCCCTGCCAGGTCTCAGAAAAACGGGAGAAGAAGCCCGCCGAAAAGGGGGCGGGGCCTATTCTCCTCAGCACACAGCGCCATTTTCCCTCACAGAAATGCTGGTGGGAAGGCTCCCAGGCTCTCCCCTGCACTGCACTACAGAAACAGGGTTAAAACAGAGAGGGGGGGCACTTATTTGGCGATATGACTATATATATTAAAATGCTATAAGGGAAAAACACTTATATAAAGGTTGTCCCTGTATAATTATAGCGTTTTTGGTGTGTGCTGGCAAACTCTCCCTCTGTCTCCCCAAAGGGCTAGTGGGGTCCTGTCCTCTATCAGAGCATTCCCTGTGTGTGTGCTGTGTGTCGGTACGTGTGTGTCGACATGTATGAGGACGATGTTAGTGAGGAGGCGGAGCAATTGCCTGTAATGGTGATGTCACTCTCTAGGGAGTCGACACCGGAATGGATGGCTTATTTAAGGAATTACGTGATAATGTCAACACGCTGCAAGGTCGGTTGACGACATGAGACGGCCGGCAAACCAATTAGTACCTGTCCAGGCGTCTCAAACACCGTCAGGGGCGTTAAAACGTCCTTTTACCTCAGTCGGTCGACACAGACACGGACACTGACTCCAGTGTCGACGGTGAAGAAACAAACGTATTTTCCTTTAGGGCCACACGTTACTTGTTAAGGGCAATGAAGGAGGTGTTACATATTTCTGATACTACAAGTACCACAAAAAAGGGTATTATGTGGAGTGTGAAAAAACTACCTGTAGTTTTTCCTGAATCAGATAAATTAAATGAAGTGTGTGATGATGCGTGGGTTTCCCCCGATAGAAAATTATTGGCGGTATACCCTTTCCCGCCAGAAGTTAGGGCGCGTTGGGAAACACCCCTTAGGGTGGATAAGGCGCTCACACGCTTATCAAAACAAGTGGCGGTACCGTCTCCAGATAGGGCCGCCCTCAAGGAGCCAGCTGATAGGAGGCTGGAAAATATCCTAAAAAGTATATACACACATACTGGTGTTATACTGCGACCAGCGATCGCCTCAGCCTGGATGTGCAGCGCTGGGGTGGCTTGGTCGGATTCCCTGACTGAAAATATTGATACCCTTGACAGGGACAGTATTTTATTGACTATAGAGCATTTAAAGGATGCATTTCTATATATGCGAGATGCACAGAGGGATATTTGCACTCTGGCATCAAGAGTAAGTGCGATGTCCATATCTGCCAGAAGTTGTTTATGGACACGACAGTGGTCAGGTGATGCAGATTCCAAACGGCACATGGAAGTATTGCCGTATAAAGGAGAAAAAGACAACGTCTTTTCAGCCTCAGTCCTTTCGTCCCCATAAGGGCAAGCGGGCAAAAGGCCAGTCATATCTGCCATGGGATAGAGGAAAGGGAAGAAGACTGCAGCAGGCAGCCCATTCCCAGAAACAGAAGCCCTCCACCGCTTCTGCCAAGTCCTCAGCATGACGCTGGGGCCGTACAAGCGGACTCAGGTGCGGTGGGGGGGGTCGTCTCAAGAGTTTCAGCACGCAGTGGGCTCACTCGCAAGTGGACCCCTGGATCCTACAAGTAGGATCCCAGGGGTACAGATTGGAAATTCGAGACGTCTCCCCCTCGCAGGTTCCTGAAGTCTGCTTTACCAACGTCTCCCTCCGACAGGGAGGCAGTAGTGGAAACAATTCACAAGCTGTATTCCCAGCAGGTGATAATCAAAGTACCCCTCCTACAACAAGGAAAGGGGTATTATTCCACACTATATTGTGGTACTGAAGCCAGACGGCTCGGTGAGACCTATTCTAAATCTGAAATAGTTGAACACTTACATACAAAGGTTCAAATCAAGATGGAGTCACTCAGAGCAGTGATAGCGAACCAGGAAGAAGGGGACTATATGGTGTCCCGGGACATCAGGGATGCTTACCTCCATGTCCCAATTTGCCCTTCTCACCAAGGGTACCTCAGGTTCGTGGTACAGAACTGTCACTATCAGTTTCAGACGCTGCCGGTTGGATTGTCCACGGCACCCCGGGTCCTTACCAAGGTAATGGCCGAAATGATGATTCTTCTTCAAAGAAAATGGACGATCTCCTGATAGGGGCAAGGTCCAGAGAACAGTTGGAGGTCGGAGTAGCACTATCTCAAGTAGTTCTACGACAGCACGGGTGGATTCTAAATATTCCAAAACCGCAGCTGTTTCCGACGACACGTCTGCTGTTCCTAGGGATGATTCTGGACACAGTCCAGAAAAAGGTGTTTCTCCCGGAGAAGAAAGCCAGGGAGTTATCCGAGCTAGTCAGGAACATCCTAAAACCAGGAAAAGTGTCAGTGCATCATTGCACAAGGGTCCTGGGAAAAATGGTGGCTTCTTACGAAGCGATTCCATTCGGTAGATTTCACGCAAGAACTTTTCAGTGGGATCTGCTGGAAAAATGGTCCGGATCGCATCTTCAGATGCATCAGCGGATAACCCTGTCTCCAAGGACAAGGGTGTTTCTTCTGCGGTGGCTGCAGAGTGCTCATCTACTAAAGGGCCGCAGATTCGGCATTCAGGACTGGGTCCTGGTGACCACGGATGCCAGCCTGAGAGGCTGGGGAGCAGTCACACAGGGAAAAAATTTCCAGGGAGTATGATCAAGTCTGGAGACTTCTCTCCACATAAATATACTGGAGCTAAGGGCAATTTACAATGTTCTAAGCTTAGCAAGACCTCTGCTTCAAGGTCAGCCGGTATTGATCCAGTGGGACAACATCACGGCAGTCGCCCACGTAAACAGACAGGGCGGCACAAGAAGCAGGAGGGCAATGGCAGAAACTGCAAGGATTCTTCGCTGGGGGAAAAATCATGTGATAGCACTGTCAGCAGTGTTCATTCCGGGAGTGGACAACTGGGAAGCAGACTTCCTCAGCAGGCACGACCTCCACCCGGGAGAGTGGGGACTTCATCGGGAAGTATTCCACATGATTGTGAACCGTTGGGAAAGACCAAAGGTGGACATGATGGCGTCCCGCCTGAACAAAAAACTGGACAGGTATTGCGCCAGGTCAAGAGACCCTCAAGCAATATCTGTGGACGTTCTGGTAACACCGTGGGTGTACCAGTCGGTGTATGTGTTCCCTCCTCTGCTTCTCATAACCAAGACATTCCTACCCTGGTCAAAGCCAGGAAGGAGGTGACCGCAAAACATTATCACCACATGTGGCGAAAATATGTTGCGTGGTGTGAGGCCAGGAAGGCCCCACGAAGAAATTTCAACTCGGTCGATTCCTGCATTTCCTGCAAACAGGAGTGTCTATGGGCCTCAAATTGGGGTCCATTAAGGTTCAAATTTCGGCCCTGTCAATTTTCTTCCAGAAAGAATTGGCTTCAGTTCCTGAAGTCCAGAAGTTTGTCAAGGGAGTATTGCATATACAACCCCCTTTTTGTGCCTCCAGTGGCACTGTGGGATCTCAACGTAGTTCTGGGATTCCTCAAATCACATTTTAAACCGCTCAAATCTGTGGATTTGAAATATCTCACATGAAAAGTGACCATGCTGTTGGCCCTGGCCTCGGCCAGGCGAGTGTCAGAATTGGCGGCTTTGTCTCACAAAAGCCATATCTGATTGTCCATTCGGACAGGGCAGAGCTGCGGACTCGTCCCCAGTTTCTTCCTAAGGTGGTGTCAGCGTTTCACCTGAACCAGCTTATTGTGGTACCTGCGGCTACTAGGGACTTGGAGGACTCCAAGTTGCTAGATGTTGTCAGGGCCCTGAAAATATAGGTTTCCAGGACGGCTGGAGTCAGGAAAACTGACTCGCTGTTATCCTGTATGCACCCAACAAACTGGGTGCTCTTGCTTCTAAGCAGACGATTGCTCGTTGGATTTGTAGCACATTTCAACTTGCACATTCTGTGGCAGGCCTGCCACAGCCTAAATCTGTCAAGGCCCATTCCACAAGGAAGGTGGGCTCATCCTGGGCGGCTGCCCGAGGGGTCTCGGCATTACAACTCTGCCGAGCAGCTACGTGGTCGGGGGAGAACACGTTTGTAAAATTCTACAAATTTGATACCCTGGCTAAAGAGGACCTGGAGTTCTCTCATTCGGTGCTGCAGAGTCATCCGCACTCTCCCGCCCGTTTGGGAGCTTTGGTATAATCCCCATGGTCCTGACGGAGTCCCCAGCATCCACTAGGACGTCAGAGAAAATAAGATTTTACTTACCGATAAATCTATTTCTCGTAGTCCGTAGTGGATGCTGGGCGCCCATCCCAAGTGCGGATTGTCTGCAATACTTGTACATAGTTATTGTTACAAAAATCGGGTTATTATTGTTGTGAGCCATCTTTTCAGAGGCTCCGCTGTTATCATGCTGTTAACTGGGTTCAGATCACAGGTTGTACAGTGTGATTGGTGTGGCTGGTATGAGTCTTACCCGGGATTCAGATTCCTTCCTTATTGTGTACGCTCGTCCGGGCACAGTATCCTAACTGAGGCTTGGAGGAGGGTCATAGGGGGAGGAGCCAGTGCACACCACCTGATCCAAAAGCTTTTACTTTTGTGCCCTGTCTCCTGCGGAGCCGCTATTCCCCATGGTCCTGACGGAGTCCCCAGCATCCACTACGGACTACGAGAAATAGATTTATCGGTAAGTAAAATCTTATTTTCTATCATGTCCCCTTCCTTTCCTTTCTCTGCTCGAAACTATACATGCTAAGTTTTAGTTTCTCCGCGCAAGTTTTATGATGTAGGCCATGCACCATTTTAGTTGCCCTTCTTTTTACGCTCTCTTTTGTATCCTTCTGGCAATATGGTCTCCAGAACTGAACACAGTATTCCAGATAAGGCCGTACCAATGACCTATACAGTGGCATTAGTACTTCTTTCTTTCTGCTGCTGATATGTAATACCGGCAGATGGGATGCCGGCTGTCAGTATGCCGACAGCGGAAACCCGTCTGCGAGGCAGCGAGTCCACTCGCCACGCATCCAGCCCGGTGGCGAACTTTGCTTGCCACAGATTCTATTCCCACTCAGTTGGTGGCGTGGATCCACAAACCGAATGGGAGTTACAGGCGGGTGACGGTAATCCGACTGGCAGTAAAATGTCAGCTGTCGGGATTCCTGCGTTGGTATCCCGACAGCCGGCATTTTGACTGTATCCCTAACCAAGCATCTGACTTCCCTTTCTGCTTTCCTGCTGAAGTCACTTAAAATAGTGACCCCTAGATCCCTTTCCTCCTCAGTAGTTTCCATTATGTTACCCTTGATACTGTATTTAGCCTTTGGGTTTTTGAGACCCAAGTGCATGATTTTGCATTTTTTAGCATTAAATTGTAGTTGCCACATCCTTGAACAATTCCTCAAGTTTACCGAAATCATCAATCATTTATTTTAACCCTACCTGTGTGTCTACCGTCTTGCATATCTTTGTGTCATCTGCAAATGTCACCATTACCATTTCCTTCAATACCATTGTCACCAACAAAGATATTAAAGAGCACTGGTCCTAGTACAGATTTATTTAACCCTAGTACAGGGTTACTCCACTGGCAGCATTTCCCTCCACAGAATGCACTCCATTTACTACAACTGTCTGTTCCAATCCTGCAACCAGGTTCTTATCCATTGAACTGTTTTATAATACAGTCCTACACTGTCGAGTTTATTTAACGGTATGCAATGTGGGACTGTGTCAAATGCCTTACTAAAGTCTAGATATGCTACATCTACAGACCCCACTTGATCTATTACTTTCGTCACAGAGTCCACAAAGTCAGTAAGATTTGTTTGGCATGACCTACCCCCAGTAAACCCATGCTGTTTGGGATCCTGTAAGTTGTTTGAGTAAAGATAAACCACAACTCTTATTTTAATAGTGTTTCCATTACTTTCCCTACTACTGGTGCAAGGTTTACTGGTCTGTAGTTACTTGCTTCTTCCTTGCTTCCACTTTTATGCAGTGGGACTATGCTCACTTTTTTCCAGTACTCTGTAATTGCAGATGTAGCTAGTGACTGGTTGAATAATTCTGGTAATAGTGCTACCAGCACATCTTTAAGCTCTTTTAGTATCCTTAGATGTATCCCTTTTGGCACCATTGATTTATCCACTTCCAGTTTTGAGAGTTCTGTTAGTACCTTTGCCTCTGTACTTTCAGCTAACTTATTTTTATGAAAGTTCTTTGCAACTTAACTGTGGTCCCTACGCCTGTCTTTCTGTATTGAATACTGAGCAAAATTATTTAGATGATCTGCTATTGCCTTGTCTTGCTGAACCAAACTCTCACCCTCTGTCTTAAGTCTTATTATTCCTCTAATTGATTTTCTCCTTTCACCTACTGTATATACTTAAAAAAAGTTTTGCTCGCTTTATCTACTAACTGGGCTATTGTCTCCTCTTCTGCCTTTGCACACCTGATCACCTTCTTATCCTTCTTCTGTCTAGCAAGATACACCTCTTTGTCGTTATTATTGTGAAACTACTACCCATCTTTTTTGCTTTCACACTAGTTGATACCTCTTTTCTAAATGACACTGGCTCCCCTTTCTTGGTGCTTTTCCTAATCCTTCTGTTGCTTTTAGTACTGCACTTCTTTTTTTAGTTTTCACACCCCTCCTGCACTCCAGATACTTGCGGCCACATCGTGCCGACAATATTGAATTTTAACATTTGTTTGCCTTTTGTATTAAGCAAACTTGTATTTTAGAATTAATAACGTACCACAAACAAGAAACTTTCATACCCTCCATGGAGACACACAATGAGACTGCAACAGTATCTCTTTCCTTATTACCAATCCCACAGACTGTTACATTCATATCAGACTGAAAGCTACTATAATATATCCCCAAAAGTGTCACACTCACTCTGAAGGCTTTATCAGGGTCGCAAATTGCTTTTCCTCCACAGATACCCCTGGGACGACTGGCGAACTGGGCACAGGTGACGGGGTCACAGGTGTAGACTCTACCTAATAACAAATATAATGATGATGTCAGAGTCAACTAGCTCAAGGGGAACATAGCATAAATGGCGAATAAATAAATAAAATAAAAAAAAGGACAAGAAAATTCTACCTTCAACTTCTTGGTGCCATCGGTGACTGCCACTTCCTCAGACAGTCTTCTCTTGCGTGGTTTGGTATCTTTGGGCGTTGTTGGCATTGCTCCTTCTGCAGGAACTGGTGCTGCATTAAGGCCCAAAGGATCTGACTGTCAGAAACAGATGTCAGGACCTGTTATTAGTTTTACTTTCCTGAACGAGTGACTTTCTTGAATTTTTATCATCTATGTTTTTTTTATAATGTTGAGAACAGTAGGCACCACATATTCCCTCACTAGGTCTGTGGGGGTGTAGCCGTATTTATCAAAGCCCAGAGAGATAAAATTGTAAGAGACAAAGTACTAGCTAATGAGCTTCTACCTTACATTTTACAGGCTATGTTTGAAAACTAAAAGGTGCATACACACGGTGAGATATTGACTATCTCCGATTTTGACTTTGCGATGTCCCCTGAACTCCCCGAAGCCCAGAACCACTGATACCGACTATCTTTACTTGATATTTTGACTATGTGACAATTTTGACTACACTATGTACTAGATTGTACACAATATAGTCAGATTGACTTGCCTGCACAGTCCATCTTTTCTTGCGATACCGACTCCACGGGAGTGCGCATCAATATCGCATGGTGTACACACGGTGCGATTTGCACTAAAAGGCCCTACACACTGGCCGATGTGTGCGGCCGATATGAACAATCTTGTTCAGTAATGAATGAGAAATTGTTCATATCTGTCAGCGGGGTGTAGTACTGCTGACCGGCGGTCTCAGCTTACCGACGCCGGGATCCCGGCAGCATACCGACGCCGGGATCCCGGCGGGGAGGGACGAGTGCAGCAAGCCCCTTGCGGGCTCGGTGGCGACCTGCGGTCGCCACAGGTTCTGTTCCCACTCTATGGGTGTCGTGGACACCCACGAGTGGAAATAGTCCCTGTTGGTCGGCATGCCGACCATCGGGATACTGACCCGTCGGGCTGGTGGAGGAGGTCATGTGACTGTCGGTCAGCTGACCGGCGGTGACATGAATACCACCCCTGTCAGCGTGTAGGCACCAACAATGAACGATGCGCGGCCCCGTGGTCGTTCATCTTTGGTGCCGGCTCGTTTACACCTTAAATCCAATATGGACAATATCGTCCATATTAGCATGCATGGTTATGGGGCCGGGTGACATCCGGGAGTGAAGTAACTTCACTCCCCCCCGTCACCCCCCCCCTCCCCCGCCGCCGGATCGTCCGTCGGCCACCGCGGCCAGTGTGTAGGGCCCATAACTTTCCTTTCCTCACAGGGACAGCAGTAGCAATAACCGCTGTCCCTGTGAGCTATTTCCATGGCAATCTGAAGACGTTTTTCACATGTGCGAAAAATTCCTCCAGGGGAACCTGACACTTAGGGCGAGATCTAAATGAAATCGTGGGTACCTGCACCCGTGCACAGCCGCAAGCAGCTGTTCAAATGTTGCTGCCGACGAGTGCGAGAACTGCATTTCAGCTCACTACCCCCCGTGGGTGGCAAGTTGAAATGCATGAAAAGTGACCCATTTGGGAGTCGAGTCCAGACGGGGCTTTTCACGTCACGGACAATTGAATATTGTCCTGCGATCTACTGTCACTTTAGATGGGAGATCAGGCACGATTAAACAATTGAATTACCCTCTAAGCATGAGCACAGTGTCAGGTTCCGGTATCAGGGCCAGCACCGGAAGGAGGCTGCGGGAGGGAGATCAAAAGATCTTTCTCCTGCTACCATGCCTCCGTAGGCTAAAATTACTTTACACCAGGGGCGGCCAGACTTTTGGAGTCGGTGATCTACTGTGAAAGCTAAAAAGCTTTTGTGATCTACCTAGGAGGAATAATAGCGCGCGCTGCAAAAAAAAGGGGCGTGGCATAACAAAAAGTGGGCTTGGCATAACTAAAAAAAAGGGACGTAGCCTTGCTGCGCAGAGTGTAATGACTGCCTCACACAAAATAACACATTGGCCCCCACAGGTAAAAACCTCAAACACATATGCCCCCACAGTGCCAGATACACATGCCCCCACAGTGCCATGTGCCCACAGTGCCAGATATGCCCCCACAGTGCCAGATACAGATATGCCCCCACAGTGCCATGTGCCCACAGTGCCAGATATGCCCCCACAGTGCCAGATACACATGCCCCCACAGTGCCATGTGCCCACAGTGCCAGATATGCCCCCACAGTGCCAGATACAGATATGCCCCCACAGTGCCATGTGCCCACAGTGCCAGATATGCCCCCACAGTGCCAGATTACAGATATGCCCCCACAGTGCCAGATATGCCCCCACAGTGCCATGTGCCCAGTGCCAGATATGCCCTCACAGTGCCATGTGCCCACAGTGCCAGATATGCCCCCACAGCGCCAGATTACAGATATGCCCCCACAGTGCCAGATATGCCCCCACAGTGCCATGTGCCCGCAGAGCCAGATATGCCCCCAGTGCCACATATGCCCCCACAGTGCCAGATTACAGATATGCCCCCACAGCGCCAGATTACAGATATGCCCCCACAGTGCCAGATATGCCCCCACAGTGCCATGTGCCCGCAGAGCCAGATATGCCCCCAGTGCCACATAGGACCCCACAGTGCCAGATATGCCCCCACAGTGCCATGTGCCCACAGTGCCAGATATGCCCTCACAGTGCCATGTGCCCACAGTGCCAGATATGCCCCCACAGTGCCAGATACAGATATGCCCCCACAGCGCCAGATTACAGATATGCCCCCACAGTGCCAGATATGCCCCCACAGTGCCATGTGCCCGCAGAGCCAGATATGCCCCCAGTGCCACATAGGACCCCACAGTGCCAGATATGCCCCCACAGTGCCATGTGCCCACAGTGCCAGATATGCCCTCACAGTGCCATGTGCCCACAGTGCCAGATATGCCCCCACAGTGCCAGATACAGATATGCCCCCACAGCGCCAGATTACAGATATGCCCCCACAGTGCCAGATATGCCCCCACAGTGCCATGTGCCCGCAGAGCCAGATATGCCCACAGTGCCACATATGACCCCACAGTGCCACATATGCCCCCACTGAGCTATGTGCCCACAATGCCAGATATGCCCCCATAGAAGAGCTCACCGTTGGTGTGTGGAGAGCGCAGCGCGCGCTTCTGCTGTCTGCCGCTCTGCCTCCTCAGTCTGATCTCCGGCGGTGACGGCAGCGTGTATGGCTCAAATCAGGTGCCGGTCCGCGAGCTCTCATTGGCTAACGAACCGGCACCTGAGTTGAGCTATACACTCGGCCGTCACTGCCGCAGACCAGACTGAGGAGGCAGAGCGGCAGGCAGGAGAGGCGCGGCTTCGGGTGGCTGGGCGGCGGATCGCGATCGACTGGTCGCATGTCCGCGATCGATCGACTGTTTGGCCACCCCTGCTTTACACCATCTGCAGATAGTGTAAACTAACGTGGACAAATACTGAAAGCTATGCTTTTCAGGGTTTAGTACATAGCTGTCATATCGTAGTCCCCAATGATAAGGGAGACTGAGATCTATAGTGCTAATTAGCATTCTGCAAGAGATTTCTGTGAAATCTTTGCATTATGGTATTAGTACATAGCCTAAAACTATAAAAATAGGATTTTAATACCTACCGGTAAATCCTTTTCTCTTAGTCCGTAGAGGATGCTGGGGATGCTTCAAGAACCATGGGGTATAGACGGGATCCGCTGGAGACATGGGCACACTTTAAGACTTTAAAAGGGGTGTGAACTGGCTCCTCCCTCTATGCCCCTCCTCCAGACTCCAGTTATAGGAACAGTGCCCAGGGAGACAGACATTTCGAGGAAAAGGATTTATTTAATTATTTTAAACTAAGGTGAGATACATACCAGCTCACACCTCCAACACGCTGTACAACATGGCATTCAACAAACAACGCATGCAACGGCATGACCAACAACAGTCACAGATTGACTGAACTCAACATGATTGTAACTATAACCAAACTGCAGATACAGCCCGCACTGGGACGGGCGCCCAGCATCCTCTATGGACTAAGAGAAAAGGATTTACCGGTAGGTATTAAAATCCTACTTTCTCATACGTCCTAGAGGATGCTGGGGATGCTTCAAGAACCATGGGGTTTATACCAAAGCTCTAGAACGGGCGGGAGAGTGTGGATGACTCTGCAGCACTGATTGACCAAACAAGAGGTCCTCCTCAGCCAGGGTATCAAACTTGTAAAACTTTGCAAAGGTGTTTGAACCCGACCAAGTAGCAGCTCGGCAAAGTTGTAACGCCGAGACTCCATGGGCAGCCGCCCAGGATGAGCCCACCTTTCTGGTAGAATGGCCTTTCACCGATTTCGGTAACGGCAATCCTGCCGTAGAATGAGCCTGCTGAATTGTATTACAAATCCAGCACGCAATAGTCTGCTTAGAAGCAGGAGCCCCAATCTTGTTGGGAGCCCACAGGACAAACAGAGCCTCTGTTTTCCTAATCTGAGCCGTTCTGGCGACATAGACCTTCAAAGCTCAGACCACATCGAGAGACTTTGAATCCGCCAAGGCATCAGTAGCCACTGGCACCACAATAGGCTGGTTCACGTGAAATGATGAAACCACTTTCGGTAGAAATTGCTGACGAGTTCTCAACTCCGCTCTATCAGCATGGAAAATTAAATAGGGGCTTTTGTGAGACAAAGCCGCCAACTCAGACACTCGCCTTGCGGACGCCAAGGCCAACAACTTGACTACTTTCCAAGTAAGGAATTTTAACTCAACCTTGCGCAAAGGTTCAAACCAATGCGATTGCAGGAACTGCAACACCACATTAAGAACCCACGGTGCCACAGGAGGCACAAATGGAGGTTGGATGTGTAGCACGCCTTTCACGAAGGTCTGAACTTCTGGAAGGGAGGTCAATTCTTTCTGAAAAAAGATCGACAAGGCCGAAATTTGTCCTTTAATGGAGCCTAACTTTAGGCCCGCATCCAAACCTGTTTGTAGAAAATGGAGCAAACGCCCCAGGTGAAATTCTTCGGTAGGAGCCTTCTTGGATTCACACCAAGACACATATTTCCTCCAAATACGGTGGTAATGCTTTGCCGTTACTTCTTTCCTAGCCTGAAGAAGTGTGGGAATGACTTCACTGGGAATACCCTTTCGGGCTAGGATTTGGCGTTCAACCGCCACGCCGTCAAACGCAGCCGCGGTAAGTCCTGATACACGCACGGCCCCTGTTGTAACAGGTCCTCCCGAAGAGGAAGAGGCCAGGGATCTTCTATGAGCAACTCCTGAAGATCTGGATACCAGGCCCTTCTTGGCCAATCCGGAACAAAGAGTATCGCCCTTGTTCTTCTTACAATTTTTATCACCTTTGGAATGAGTGGAAGAGGAGGGAACACATATATCGACGGAAACACCCACGGTGTCACTAGGGCATCCACCACTATCGCTTGAGGCTTCCTTGACCTGGAACAATATCTCTGAAGTTTCTTGTTGAGGCGGGACGCCATCATATCTACTTGAGGAACTCCCCAACGACTTGTCACTGCTGCAAAGACCTCTTGATGAAGACCCCACTCTCCTGGATGGAGATCGTGTCTGCTGAGGAAGTCTGCTTCCCAGTTGTCCACTCCTGGAATGAAGACTGCTGACAGAGCGCTGGCATGTCTTTCCGCCCAGTGAAGAATCTTCGTGGCCTCGGCCATCGCCGCTCTGCTCCTTGTTCCGCCCTGGCGGTTTATGTACGCCACTGCTGTCACGTTATCTGACGGAATCAAGACAGGCAGACCGCGAAGATGATGTTCTGCTTGCAGGATGCCGTTGTAAATGGCCCTTAATTCCAGAATGTTTATGTGTAGACAAGCTTCCTGGCTTGACCACTTTCCTTGAAAGTTTCTTCCCTGTGTGACTGCTCCACAGCCTCTGAGGCTTGCATCTGTGGTCACCAGGATCCAATCCTGAATCCCGAACCTGCGTCCCTCCAGAAGGTGAGAACTGTGCAGCCACCACAGAAGGGAGATTCTGGTCCTGGGAGATAGAATTACTTTCCGGTGCATGTCCAGGTGAGAGCCGGACCACTGGTCCAACAGGTTCCACTGAAACACCCTGGCATGCAACCTGCCATACGGAATGGCCTCGTAGGCCACCATCTTCCCCAGCAACCGAGTGCATTGAAGAACTGACACCTTTGCTGGTTTCAGAATCTGTTTTACCATGTTCTGTATTTCCAGAGCTTTTTCTACTGGAAGAATAACTCTCTGTATCCAGAATCATACCCAGTAACGACAGCCGTGTCGTCGGATCCAACTGTGATTTTGGCAAATTTAGGGGCCAACCATGTTTTTGCCGAATTGTCAGTGAAATGGAAACATTTTTCAGCAACTGCTCCTTGGATCTCGCCTTTATGAGGAGATCGTCCAAGTACGGGATAATTGTGATTCCCTGCTTGCCCAGGAGAACCATCATTTTCGCCATCACTTTGGTGAAAATCCTCGGAGCCGTGGACAGACCAAACGGCAACATCTGAAATTGGTAATGACAATCCTGAACAGCAAATCTCAGGTAAGCCTGATGTGGAGGATATATGGGGACATGTAAGTAGGCATCCTTTATGTCGACCGACACCATAAAATCCCCCTCCTCCAGAGTGGAGATCACTGCTCGGAGAGATTCCATCTTGAATTTGAATTTTTTTAGAAACAAATTGAGGGATTTTAGGTTCAGAATCGGTCTGACTGAGGCATCCGGCTTCGGGACCACGAACAGGCTCGAATAAAAACCTTCCCCCTGTTGTGACGGGGGCACTGTGACAATTACTTGATTTTGACACAACTTTAGTATCGCAGCGCATACTACTTCCCTCTCTAGAAGAGAAGCTGGCAAGGCCGATTTGAAAAATCGGTGAGGGGGCACGTCTTGAAACTCTAACCTGTATCCTTGGGTTACTATTTCTATTATCCAAGGATCCAGGTCCGAGTGCACCCAGACCTGACCGAAGAGTCGGAGACGTGCCCCCACCGGTGCGGACTCCCGCAGAGGAGCCCCAGCGTCATGCGGTGGATTTGGTAGAAGCCGGAGAGGACTTCTGCTCTTGGGAACTTGCCACAGCCTGTGACGTTTTTCCCCTTCCTCTTCCCCTCGCAGCAAGGAAGGAGGACCCACGTCCTTTTTTGAATTTATTGGGCCGAAAGGACTGCAACTGATAGTGAGGCGATTTCTTCTGCTGTGCAGGAACATAAGGTAAAAATGAAGACTTAACCGCGGTAGCCGTAGATACCAGGTCAGTGAGGCCGTTACCAAACAAGACCCTACCGTTAAACGGTAGAGACTCCCTCGCCTTCTTAGAGTCAGCGTCAGCATTCCATTGCTAAATCCACAATGCTCTCCTCGCTGAGACTGCCATGGCATTGGCCCTTGATCCGAAAAAGGCCAATATCCCTTACCGTTTCTTTTAAATATGCTGCAGCGTCCCTAATGTGACCCAAAGTCAAAAGCACGCTATCCCTGTCCAGGGTATCTACCTCAGATGACAAGTTATCTGCCCACTTTTCAATAGTGCTACTCACCCATGCCGAAGCAACGGCCGGCCTGAGTAGCGACCCTGTAATTACATAAATGGATTTTAGTGTATTTTCCTGCTTACGATCCGCAGGAACTTTTAGGGCTGTCGTGTCAGGAGACGGAAGCGCCACCTTTTTAGAAAGACGTGATAAAGCTTTGTCTACCGTGGGGATTGACTCCCACCTTTCCCTGTCCCCAGAGGGGAATGGATATGCCACTGGAATTCTTTTGGGAACCTGTATCTTCTTGTCAGGATTTTCCCAAGCCTTTTCAAAAAGCGCGTTCAGTTCATGAGAGGGAGGAAACGTTACCTTAGGTTTCTTTCCTTTAAACATACAGACCCTAGTATCAAGAACAGCAGGGTCCTCTGATATATGCAACACTTCTTTTATCGCCACAATCATGTACTGAATACTCTTAGCCAGTTTTGGATTTAATCTGGCATCACTATAGTCGACACTGGAATCAGAGTCCGTGTCGGTATCTGTATCATGTATCTGGGTAAATGCACGTTTCTGTGACCCCGAAGGGGTCTGTGCTTGTGACAAAGCATCCTCCATGGATTTCCTCCATGTCTGGTTCTTAGACTCAGATTTATCAAATCTCTTAGTCAACCGAGTCACATTTGCGTTTAAAACACTCAACATATTTAGCCAATCATACGTCGGCGTTGCCGACACAGCCACTCTCACAGTATTGTCTGTCCCCACTCCAGCCTCCTCCTGGGAAGAGCACTCAGCCTCAGACATGTCGACACACACACGTACCGACACCCACAACCACACTGGGGCTATAGGAGACAGACCCACAACAAAGCCTGTAAGAGAGACACAGAGGGAGTTCTGCCAGCTCACAACCCAGCGCCTATCCCGGTACTGAAGCAAGTAAAAAGACTGGCCAGACCTGTTAGCGCTTTCTATATATATATATATATATATATATATAAATTGGCACCAAATCACTTGTGCACCCCCCCCCCCCCCCCCCCCCCGCTTTGCACCCTGTTACTTGTACAGCAGTGTGGAGGTCAGAGCCAGCGTCTCTGCAGCTTCTGTGAAGAGAAAATGGCGCTGGTCAGAGCTGTGTGGGCTAAGCCCCGCCTACTACATGGCGCGCTTCAGTCCCGCTTAAAATAAGAATTTACTTACCGATAATTCTATTTCTCGTAGTCCGTAGTGGATGCTGGGGACTCCGTCAGGACCATGGGGAATAGCGGCTCCGCAGGAGACAGGGCACAAAAATAAAGCTTTAGGATTAGGTGGTGTGTACTGGCTCCTCCCCCTATGACCCTCCTCCAAGCCTCAGTTAGGATACTGTGCCCGGACGAGCGTACACAATAAGGAAGGATATTGAATCCCGGGTAAGACTCATACCAGCCACACCAATCACACCGTATAACTTGTGATCTGAACCCAGTTAACAGTATGACAAACGTAGGAGCCTCTGAACAGACGGCTCACAACAATAACAACCCGAATTTGTTTGTAACAATAACTATGTACAAGTATTGCAGACAATCCGCACTTGGGATGGGCGCCCAGCATCCACTACGGACTACGAGAAATAGAATTATCGGTAAGTAAATTCTTATTTTCTCTAACGTCCTAAGTGGATGCTGGGGACTCCGTCAGGACCATGGGGATTATACCAAAGCTCCCAAACGGGCGGGAGAGTGCAGATGACTCTGCAGCACCGAATGAGAGAACTCAAGGTCCTCCTCAGCCAGGGTATCAAATTTGTAGAATTTTGCAAATGTGTTTGCCCCTGACCAAGTAGCAGCTCGGCAGAGTTGTAATGCCGAGACCCCCCGGGCAGCCGCCCAGGATGAGCCCACTTTCCTTGTGGAATGGGCCTTGACAGATTTAGGTTGTGGCAAGCCTGCCACAGAATGTGCAAGTTGAATTGTGCTACAAATCCAACGAGCAATCGTCTGCTTAGAAGCAGGAGCACCCATCTTGTTGGGTGCATACAATATAAACAGTGAGTCAGACTTTCTGACTCCCGCCGTTCTTGAAATATATATTTTCAATGCCCGGACCACGTCCAACAACTTGGAATCCTCCAAATCGTTAGTAGCCGCAGGCACCACAATAGGCTGGTTCAGGTGAAACGCTGCACCACCTTAGGCAGAAAATGAGGACGTGTCCGCAGTTCTGCCCTGTCCGTATGGAAAATCAGATATGGGCTCTTATATGATAAAGCCGCCAATTCTGATACTCTCCTGGCTGAAGCCAGGGCCAGTAGCATGGTTACTTTCCATGTAAGAAACTTCAACTCCACCGATTTGAGCGGCTCAAACCAATGGGATTTGAGAAAATCCAAGACTACATTAAGATCCCACGGTGCCACTGGGGGCACAACCGGGGGCTGTATATGTAGTACTCCTTTTACAAAAGTCTGGACTTCAGGAACTGAAGCCAATTCTTTCTGGAAGAAAATCGACAGGGCCGAAATTTGAACCTTAATGGACCCCAATTTGAGGCCCATAGACAATCCTGTTTGCAGGAAATGTAGGAATCGACCCAGTTGAAATTCCTCCGTGGGGGCCTTCCTGGCCTCACACCACGCAACATATTTTCTCCAAATGCGGTGAAAATGTTGTGCAGTCACCTCCTTCCTGGCTTTTACCAGTGTAGGAATGACCTCTTCCGGAATGCCTTTTTCCCTTAGAATTCGGCGTTCAACCGCCATGCCGTCAAACGCAGCCGCGGTAAGTCTTGGAATAGACACGGTCCCTGCTGAAGCAGGTCCGGTCTTAGAGGTAGAGGCCACGGATCCTCCGTGAGCATCTCCTGAAGTTCCGGGTACCAAGTTCTTCTTGGCCAATCCGGAGCCACTAGTATCGTTCTTACTCCCTTTTGCCGTATAATTCTCAGTATCTTTGGTATGAGAGGCAGAGGAGGGAACACATACACTGACTGGAACACCCACGGTGTTACCAGAGCGTCCACAGCTATTGCCTGAGGGTCTCTTGACCTGGCGCAATACCTGTCCAGTTTTTTGTTGAGGCGGGACGCCATCATATCCACCATTGGTTTTTCCCAACGGTTCACAATCATGTGGAAGACTTCTGGATGAAGTCCCCACTCTCCCGGGTGTAGATCGTGTCTGCTGAGGAAGTCTGCTTCCCAGTTGTCCACTCCCGGAATGAATACTGCTGACAGTGCTATCACATGATCTTCCGCCCAGCGAAGAATCCTTGCAGCTTCTGCCATTGCTGTCCTGCTTCTTGTGCCGCCCTGTCTGTTTACGTGGGCGACTGCCGTGATGTTGTCCGACTGGATCAACACCGGCTGACCCTGAAGCAGGGGTTTTGCCAGACTTAGAGCATTGTAAATCGCTCTTAGCTCCAGTATATTTATGTGAAGAGACATCTCCAGGCTTGACCATACTCCTTGGAAGTTTCTTCCCTGTGTGACCGCTCCCCAGCCTCTCAGACTGGCATCCGTGGTCACCAGGACCCAGTCCTGTATGCCGAATCTGCGGCCCTCTAACAGATGAGCACTCTGCAACCACCACAGAAGAGACACCCTTGTCCGTGGCGATAAGGTTATCCGCTGATGCATCTGCAGATGCGATCCGGACCATTTGTCCAGCAGATCCCACTGAAAAGTTCGTGCGTGGAATCTGCCGAATGGAATCGCTTCGTAAGAAGCCACCATCTTTCCCAGGACTCTTGTGCATTGATGCACAGACACTTTCCCTGGTTTTAGGAGGTTCCTGACAAGTTCGGATAACTCCCTGGCTTTCTCCTCCGGAAGAAACACCTTTTTCTGAACCGTGTCCAGAATCATTCCCAGGAACAGCAGACGTGTCGTCGGGGTCAACTGAGATTTTGGAAAATTCAGAATCCACCCGTGTTGTTGCAGCACTAGTTGGGTTAGTGCTACTCCGTCCTCCAGCTGTTCTCTGGACCTTGCCCTTATCAGGAGATCGTCCAAGTAAGGGATAATTAATACGCCTCTTCTTCGCAGAAGAATCATCATTTCGGCCATTACCTTGGTAAAGACCCGAGGTGCCGTGGACAATCCAAACGGCAGCGTCTGAACTGATAATGACAGTTTTGCACCACGAACCTGAGGTACCCTTGATGTGAAGGGCAAATTGGGACATGTAGGTAAGCATCCTTTATGTCCAGGGACACCATAAAGTCCCCTTCTTCCAGATTCGCTATCACTGCTCTGAGTGACTCCATCTTGAACTTGAATTTTTGTATGTACAGGTTCAAAGATTTCAGATTTAGAATAGGTCTTACCGAGCCGTCCGGCTTCGGTACCACAAATAGCGTGGAGTAATACCCCTTTCCCTGTTGTAGGAGGGGTACCTTGACTATCACCTGCTGAGAAAACAGCTTGTGAATGGCTTCCAATACCGTCGCCCTGTCTGAGGGAGACGTTGGCAAAGCAGACTTTAGGAACCGGCGAGGGGGAGACTTCTCGAATTCCAACCTGTAACCCTGAGATACTACCTGCAGAATCCAGGGGTCCACCTGTGAGCAAGCCCACTGTGCGCTGAAATTCTTGAGTCGACCCCCCACCGCTCCTGAGTCCGCTTGTAAGGCCCCAGCGTCATGCTGAGGGCTTTGCAGAACCCTGGGAGGGCTTCTGTTCCTGGGCAGGGGCTGCTTGCTGCCCTCTCTTACCCCTTCCTCTGCCCCGAGGCAGATATGACTGTCCTTTTGTCCGCTTGTTCTTATAGGACCGAAAGGACTGCGGCTGAAAAGACGGTGTCTTTTTCTGTTGGGAGGGGGTCTGAGGTAAAAAGGTGGATTTTCCGGCAGTTGCCGTGGCCACCAGATCCGATAGACCGACGCCAAATAATTCCTCCCCTTTATACGGCAATACTTCCATATGTCGTTTGGAATCCGCATCACCTGACCACTGTCGCGTCCATAAACTCCTTCTGGCAGATATGGACATCGCATTTACTCTCGATGCCAGAGTGCAAATATCTCTCTGAGCATCTCGCATATAAAGGAAAGCATCCTTTAATTGCTCTATAGTCAATAAAATACTGTCCCTATCCAGGGTATCAATATTTTCAGTCAGGGAATCCAACCAGACGACCCCAGCACTGCACATCCAGGCTGAGGCGATGGCTGGTCGCAGTATAACACCAGTATGTGTGTATATACTTTTTAGGGTAGTTCCCATTCTCCTATCAGCTGGATCCCTGAGGGCGGCCGTATCAGGAGACGGTAACGCCACTTGTTTTGATAAGCGTGTGAGCGCCTTATCCACCCTAGGGGGTGTTTCCCAGCGCGCCCTAACCTCTGGCGGGAAAGGGTATAATGCTAATAACTTTTTTGAAATTAGCACTTTTCTATCTGGGTTAACCCACGCTTCATCACATACATCATTTAATTCCTCTGATTCAGGAAAAACTACAGGTAGTTTTTTCACCCCCCACATAATACCCCTTTTTGTGGTACTTGCAGTATCAGAGATATGCAAAGCCTCCTTCATTGCCGTGATCATATAACGTGTGGCCCTACTTGAAAATACGTTTGTTTCATCACCGTCGACACTAGATTCAGTGTCTGTGTCTGGGTCTGTGTCGACCGACTGAGGTAAAGGGCGCTTTACAGCCCCTGACGGTGTCTGAGACGCCTGGGCAGGTACTAACTGGTTTGCCGGCCGTCTCATGTCGTCAACTGATTTTTGTAATGTGCTGACATTATCACGTAATTCCATAAACAAAGCCATCCATTCCGGTGTCGACTCCCTGGGGGGTGACATCACCATTATCGGCAATTGCTCTGCCTCCACACCAACATCGTCCTCATACATGTCGACACACACGTACCGACACACAGCAGACACACAGGGAATGCTCTTATCGAAGACAGGACCCCACTAGCCCTTTGGGGAGACAGAGGGAGAGTTTGCCAGCACACACCCAAGCGCTATAATATATATGGGAACAACCTTATATAAGTGTTGTTCTTTATAGCAGCTTAAATATATCAAAATATCGCCAAAAAAATGCCCCCCCTCTCTGTTTTACCCTGTTTCTGTAGTGCAGTGCAGGGGAGAGTCCTGGGAGCCTTCCTCACAGCGGAGCTGAGCAGGAAAATGGCGCTGTGTGCTGAGGAGAATAAGCTCCGCCCCCTATTTCGGTGGGCTTTTCTCCCGTAGTTTTAGATAACTGGCATGGGTTAAATACATACATATAGCCTCAATGGCTATATGTGATGTATTCTTTTGCCATAAAGGTATTAAATATTGCTGCCCAGGGCGCCCCCAGCAGCGCCCTGCACCCTCCGTGACCGCTTGGTGTGAAGTGTGTGACAACAATGGAGCACAGCTGCAGTGCTGTGCGCTACCTTCATGAAGACTGAAGAGCCTTCTGCCGCCTGTTTCCGGACCTTCAATCTTCAGCATCTGTAAGGGGGGTCGGCGGCGCGGCTCCGGGACGAACCCCAGGGTGAGACCTGTGTTCCGACTCCCTCTGGAGCTAATGGTGTCCAGTAGCCTAAGAATCCAATCCATCCTGCACGCAGGTGAGTTGAAATTCTCTCCCCTAAGTCCCTCGATGCAGTGAGCCTGTTGCCAGCAGGACTCACTGAAAATAAAAAACCTAAAAACTTTTTCTAAGCAGCTCTTTAGGAGAGCCACCTAGATTGCACCCTGCTCGGACGGGCACAAAAACCTAACTGAGGCTTGGAGGAGGGTCATAGGGGGAGGAGCCAGTACACACCACCTAATCCTAAAGCTTTATTTTTGTGCCCTGTCTCCTGCGGAGCCGCTATTCCCCATGGTCCTGACGGAGTCCCCAGCATCCACTTAGGACGTTAGAGAAATTTATATTTATACTGGCGGGGGTCCCTTAACTAGTGCCTAGGCACTGTTATCTCTTATGCCAGTGCTGATTGAGGTGTTCATGTCATGCTGCCCAGGCCCCCCCCCCCACTGCGCCCTGCAGTGCCGTTGTATGTGTGGGAGCATGGCGCGCGGTACCCCAACCGCCGTCTTCTGCCGTCACTGAAGTCTTCTGATCTTCTCATACTCACCCGGCTTCTGTCTTCTGGCTCTGTGAGGGGGGTGACGGCGCGGCTCCGGGAACAAGCAGCTAGGTGCACCAAGTGATCGAACTCTCTGGAGCTAATGGTGTCCAGTAGCCTAAGAAGCAGAGCCCTTGAACTCAGAAGAAGTAGGTCTGCTTCTCTCCCCTCACTCCCACGATGCAGGGAGCCTGTTGCCATCAGGTCTCCCTGAAAATAATAAACCTAATATAAGTCTTTTTCTGAGAAACTCTGGAGAGCTCCTCAGTGTGCATCTAGTCTCACTGGGCACAGAATCTAACTGAGTCTGGAGGAGGGGCATAGAGGGAGGAGCCAGTTCACACCCATTCAAAGTCTTATAGTGTGCCCATGTCTCCTGGGGATCCCGTCTATACCCCATGGTTCTTGAAGCATCCCCAGCATCCTCTAGGACGTATGAGAAATTATGCATTAACTTTAATAGTTTCTACATAATTTTATGTGGGGAAAAATTCATACATAGGCCCTTTTAGATGCACTTCAAGTGCCAAAATGAGTGCTTTTAGATTGAAATTTCCAGCATATCTGAGAAAACATACAAGTGCGTTTTAACATGGGTTTCCAAATAATGTGAAAAAAACTAATTGTGTATTTTTACTATATGCAGTTTTACCACATTCCCTAGATACAGTTTACCAACAATAGCGTGTTTTCAGAGACCGTCTATATTTCTTATTTTACTAATCCCAGTTTAGAAGGCTGTCTGAATGAGTAATCTTTCTTCCAGTTGCTTTGCTACACCTGTTGGTAAATGTACCAAGCTTAACCCTTTGCCTGTAAAGAAAGTGACGTACGTATGTACACATTTATAGATATACAATGTAGGTGTAGAATAGGCAACATAAATTATCTCAGCAAATCTATTTCTGTATTTTGTGACGTACGTATGTACACATTTATAGATATACAATGTAGGTGTAGAATAGGCAACATAAATTATCTCAGCAAATCTATTTCTGTATTTTTAGAATACCTTTTTTACTTAATCACTATTTCCTTATATAATGCTAACAAAGAGCACTAAATACAATAGCAAAAGACATGAGCATGCTACTGTTTTCTAGTGCAGACACGAGCCGAGTCACGCTGGTATATGAGCGGATGAGCCCAAGCCTAACAACCAGGTACATCAGCTTAATACCACTAATGGCTGTTGAGGTTATTTTACAATGTATAGAACACTATAATACTATACCTTTCCACAGCAGAGTATATCTGCGAGCTACTAATGTGTACGTCAAATAAATACCTTCATTATGCAGGCTTGTTCTAATGACACTCCCAGCTATAACAGAAAATTAGCTGTAATTGCAAATGTGTATCCACGTGGATAATTAATTATCGTGTTCTGATACATGTTGTAACTTGCAGCTAGTCTAACAGTTTTTCTTGTAATGCAATATATCAGTAGAATACATTTGCACATATTGCACGGTGGTTAGATTTGGTAAGCAGACCACAGCCCTCACTTTATGGAAGAAAAATCTACTTATTCCTTGTCATTATACAAAAGGTGATACAAAAACATTTTACATTATGTTACCAATCTATTAATGTGAAAATAAGGTTGTTAAGTAATAACAAATAAGTTTAAGAGTATCAACTGAATGGAGGGATTTATAATTCTGTCATAAATGGGCAGTGGCATCACAAGGCGGATGTGGAGGGTCACAAGGCGGATGTGGAGACACCAAAATGTCGGCTCCTCCGCAGTGACAGGAGCTGCAGTGTGACAGTCTCCTACAGCACCTGGCTCCTGTCATAGAAGAGGAGCTGACAGATCCGGTGGCATGCCCAGAGATGCAGGGCATGCCTCCAGAGTGATGATCTTGGGATCCCCAGCGAGGTCCCCCCCTTCCCTTATATATAACCACGCCCCCTTTTGCCACAAACGCGCCCACGGTGCGCTGGGAGATCAACAGTGCACACTGGGTGTCACAACTCCCGGTGACACCTCTGTAAATGGGGGAACACCACTCTACTTTTCACAAATACTATACACCCCCCTATCCAACTAACAGAACGGCAGGGTACCACCTGCCCTTGCTGGAAGTTAAATTGCTGCATTCTCCCAAAGTACCAGCGCAGTGTATATAGAATGTGAGTAGTGCACAGATCCATATGTTAATAACCTGACAACCTTACTCTATACCCCATATGTTCAAAATATTCAAGGCTGTTAAGCATGGAGGACACATGGATTAGATGTGTCAACAAGAAAGTAAGGAGTTCTAATGTGACACCAGCAGTTCTAGCATGTAGAGGATTTATCAAGGATAGCATATTCAATGTAAACTGGACAGGATCTTACGCCTAGGGGTGATCCTATCCTCTGAGTGTATGATGCAGCACAGGCAGGGACGAGGGCTCTGGAAGGAACCCATCCCTGCGATGTGCTGTGACGGTTACCAGGGCTTCTGCGCATGCACTGTAAGCTAAGACCACACAAGCACAGAGGCCACTTGCAGGAGAACCCTCCAACGGCTACAAACGCAATGTGAAGCCCACAGGCTACAATGGGGTTACTGACATCTTCAGATGGCGGTAGATGCAGGAGCCAATATCGGGAATGCATCTGATTGCGGTGACCCCGACCTTTCATGCATCTGATAAGTGCTGCCAGACTGACTGAGCAGCTTCTACTGTGCTTGCAGTTGTGAGAGACACTGCACAATATCCCGGGCTGGTTGCCATAGCGGCAGGTGGCGGAGCCGGCAGCGGGGGCGGAGGCAGTGCTGGGAGATGAGCTCATCTCTGCGCCGCCTCTCCCTATGTAGTGAACGGACCCGGGAAACCGTTCACGCTGCCACTGACCTGGTATTCAACCCGGGAAAAACACTGCTTTATTCCCAGGTTGAATTACTGGGTCAGGCGACCCGGAAATTAGACCATGGCCCTTTCACACTGTACACCAACCTGTGTCGATCCGGCAATATGCCGGATCGATACCGGGTTATTTGTGCGGTGTGAAAGGGGTATAATAGGATCACTGCTAGTACACAAACTAGGCCTAGCAGTTTATTTTAAACAAAACAAAAAAAAAAAGTGATAATTAGGTTACTACAAATTACATCTGAACCTTGGCCAGAAATATCGGGGATGATTTGTAGCTGCAATATAGTTTGCATTGTGCTGTGTGCATCTGTTACTCACAATGACATCATGCTGGCCCAGGACAGGCATCTCCCACAGGGACTGATTGGTAAAACGGTTGAAGTAATAAGGACGACTCTCCCTCTTACTCCAGCACTTCTCCCATCCAGCTTGCAAAAGCTCATCTAGGGAGAGATAGGAGATATGAGTGCCACATATTATATTGCAGAGCGGACCCCACTAGAAGGCACTGCATTACCTGGCAAATCTGATAAAGGGCGGGGAGGTCGAGGTGAACTTGATGTACTTGGGGACAGGCTGATCAAGGCGGCATCTTCCTGAGAATTTCCATGATTATCACGGGCCATCTTTCTATGGACAAACTAGTGATGCAAAAACGGACACATGATTACTGGAGTCAGGTGATCTGATCCCTAGGTTTATGAAAGATCTCGGATATAAAGGCTTGTGCATCAGGATGCTGTACACATGATGCAAAGAAGTCTGTTAAATAACAATACAAGAGTGTGTAGCTAGCATTTGTTTACTGGACTGATTTATACAAAGCTAATCTTCTGTAGAGATCACATATATAAAATCATATTGGCTAGGCAATGCATGTGTTTTTTTTCTTTTCTTTTAAACATTGTCTTTTAGTAATGTTTTATATATTTTGTTACTATGTACCTGATTCACAATAAGAACTGCAGTATTTGGAGCGTGTTACCCTATTATGAATTATGTATGGAATCCTTAAAAGCTGATTATGTTAAACACCAATGTATCATGGCTTATTTATTATCAGTGATCATACAATGTTGCATCCGAGCACCCACATAATGTACTGGATACGTTTCAGCATGGGTATAGTATTATCCAGTAACAAGCAATTAATACACAAACGTATTATTCGCTTTGCAGCTTCATGCTCTGGCTTCTCGTGTTGCCCTTCATTACTATAATGATGTGAGCACCGTGTAAATGGAACGACACCAGGGCTGCATTGTGAGTATTATGCGGAGAGATTGTAAGGAGCAATAAAGGATACATAAAATGGACACAGAAATAGCGCACAGTGCGTACACACATCCATGTATATCCATAGAGCCACAGACCACTCCTCCATACAAAGCGCCCTAGCACTTCTGATCATGTCTGCAGGCTACACCACAGCAGCCGCCAGCCTCGCACCGAGCAAACGCCACAGAGGACGGACCGGGCTGCGGCGGACATGTACCTCCGTGTATGTGGTAAACAGCTACATAGCGTGACTCCCGCTCCATGACTCGTCTCACGCACACACAACCGCACAGTTACAAACACTACGCACACCCACAAAGCACCAACATATAGACCCGCACACACCGCCACTCGCTGAAGATTTTATTTATTCATATTTATTATTATTCGCTTCCTTCTCGTTTTGGCGCGCTCAAGCAGTCGCTTTTCCCCATCGTGATCGCGCCCCACAGAGCGCGCTCCCCGGGCGGTTCTAAGATGGCGTTAGCAGCTACGCTGGCGGCTCAGGCATTGCAGTTGTTTTGCGGGTTTGTTGGGGCGTGCTCGGGGCGGGGGCTGGGCCTGCGGGGACTCGGGACTTTGCGGCACCAGACGGTTCGGGTGTCAGGCCGTGGAACGCCCCGGGAGCCTCACCTGGGGCCGAGGCAATCTCCGTCACTGACTCCTGTCCGTTCGCTGCTATCCCGCCTCCGCCTCTCCCTCCCCGCCGGGGCCGCCATCTTGTATTCCAGCCCCGGCCCTGTGCAGTGCGCATGCTCTGCCCACCATTGTTGCTCGACTGACCCGTGCCTCCATCTTTGTTGTGGCAGAGTAGCAGAAATCGATTTTTTTTTTGGTACGGTAAATACGAGTTGTTGTTTTTTGTTTGTTGTCTTTATAAAGGAAAGTACAATTAGTTGTGGGGTATTTTATACTGCATTATGTGTTCGCTTACCTCCCAACATGACCCTCTCCACGATGCTGAAGTTAGCTTCTTATTCAGCCAGCTTCTTATTCACTACTTATTCGATCTCCAGCTTCTTATTCAAAAAATGTAGTTTTGCAAGGGTTAACTAGTCTTGGGCCACAAATTTGACACCTGAAATCAACAGAGGGTGGTCACTTACATATCACCCACTTGTATTTTGTTTGGCCCAACGCTGTTTTGGGCATGAAATACACAGGCAAAGTGGGCACAAACACAATATTTTACCATTTTGAATAAGTAGCTGTAGTTTTGCAAGGGTTAACTAGTCTTGGGCCACAAATTTGACCCCTGAAATCAACAGAGGGTGGTCACTTGTATTTTGCCTGGCCCAACGCTGTTTTGGCCATGAAATACACTGGCAAAGTGGGCACACACACCATATTTTACCATTTTGAATAAGTAACTGTAGTTTTGCAAGGGTTAACTAGTCTTGGGCCACAAATTTGACCCCTGAACTCAACAGAGGGGTCACTTGCATGTGACCCACTTGTATTTTTCCTGGCCCAACGCTGTTTTGGCCATGAAATACACTGGCAAAGTGGGCACACACACCATATTTTACCATTTTGAATAAGTAACTGTAGTTTTGCAAGGGTTAACTAGTCTTGGGCCACAAATTTGACACCTGAAATCAACAGAGGGTGGTCACTTACATATCACCCACTTGTATTTTGTTTGGCCCAACGCTGTTTTGGGCATGAAATACACAGGCAAAGTGGGCACAAACACCATATTTGTCACGATCCGGGTATCTGGACGCCATTTCTTACCCATCAGATGCCTCCTAAGGCTGGCTCAGCGCTCCAGCACCGGATCCCATCTGTTATCCTAATGTTCACATTCCTGCATCCTCTCCTGTCTCTCTGAGACGCTGTCACAGTAACGCCATAATACATCTGGCATGGCGTCTCCCGCGGCCTCCGCCGCCGTCCCTGAGCTTCTGCATGCAGAGTGTCAGAGTGGATTACGTCAGCCGCGGCCTCCGCTGTGTCCGCGTGGTTGGATGTGCACTTGTCTGCCTGGCGTCTCCTGTCTCCAGTGGCCGGCGCCGCCATTACTGTTTTCATTACCACATGGATTACAAACCAAACTTCCCTCCAAGTGTCTGCATGGGCGCAGCCATCTTGGATTCTGTCAGCTGATCATTTCCTCCAATCTGTTGTCAGTATTGTTAATCTGCATAATTGCCTAGCCAATCCCTTCCTTGCTGCAGGTATAAATACACTGTGCCTGAGCAAGGAAGGCATCAGTGCTTTGGTTGTCAAACCTAGTTCCTGTTTGTCTCTTTCCTGTGATTGTCTTCCAGGTTCCAGCTCCTGTCTCAAGACTTCCACCATAGAGACCCGCACCAGCATTCCACCTGCGGTGTAGCCTGACTCTCCGATCCATTTTGGATTCATCTGTTTCCAGCCACAACTTTACCTGCTTCCAGCCCAGCTTCCAGCAGAGTACAGCTTCTCTTAAAGGGCCGGTGTCCTTTCTACAGTTTACCACTCTCCACCGGTATTATTATTTCTCCGCTCTCAAGCTCTACATTTCATTCATATTGCATCGCTCTCAAGCTTCATTTATTATTTAACTGGTTCCAGCCAGTATCCACTCCGTGCCAACATCTGTCTGGTTCCAACCAGAACCCACAGCAGCTATCAGAATCAGCTTTATTGGCCAGGTGTACTCACGTACACTAGGAATTCTTTGTGGTACAATGCATCGCCAAGCAGCAACATGAAGGGGGAATACATAGCATACGAAGGGGGAAGAACATGGCATACATTACACGTATGAGTTGATACTGCACATTGCAACTGTACAATAGACTCAACATATTAGACATATTATACATGTAGGACTAAACACAAAGGCTGCTTGGCAGAGCAGCACCGAGGCAGCCATCCGCGGCGCCAACTAGAACTCAAACAATGCACATAATACAGAAGATTTAAGTATTACATCAAAAGAAACCACACAGACAATAAAGACAGAAAGCATAATGCAGGGTTGGTGTAAGCATTTTGGGTAATAACCTCCAGGGGTTGTGTATTCCATCCTCACAAGGTACCAGGTGCGGCAGCCATCTTAGGCGCTCTGCGTAGGATTACCCAGGGTGGAATAGTCCACCCCTAGAAGAGAACACAAAACGGGGAGATTGCAGAGTCCTTAGGTTCAGAGTAGGGTTCCAGTAAAACCATCAGGTCCATGTATTTTTCATCCCATCCACAAGTTTACCAGATAAGGCAGCCATGTTGGGCGCACTACGAAGGTTACACAGTGGGAGATGAGCCATACAAGGGCCAAATGCATTCACGAGAAAACTGACACGAGTGTAGGAGTATGCTATACCCTGCATGGAAAGATCCAAATGAAGCACACCCTGCCCATGGAGGAACCATCCGAGGCAGCCATGTGAGGCGCACTGTGTAGGTTACTGCTGGCAGGGTGTGCAACCAATGGAGGTACACATTACAGGAATAGCACACAGTGGGGGGAAAGTACCCTGTAAGAAGAAAGAAAAGAAAGACACATTTGCAGGAAAACATTAATTTGTGAAAATGATAAATGTCCTGGTCTCATGAGAGCAGTGCGGGTGTGTGTGAGAGTGTGGGGAGCAGTGCGGGTGGGTGTAAGAATGTGGAGTGCACACTAATGTCCAATGGAATTGACCCAGCAAAATCTGGTCCTGATGCGCACGCCCCTCAGTTCCCTGCTCAGCTTGAGGGGTAGTCTTGGGGGCACTCATGATGTTCTTGGACAGAGAAGTAGTAGGCATTGGTCCTGGTGGTCTCAAGGCAGAGGTGAGGAGAGGCCACATGATGGTCCCGAGTTGCAGTGTTTGGGGAAATTGTATTATGCGAGATTTTAGCGTAGTTCAAATCCAGTTCAAACTCCGGTTCTAACTCCATTCTTAAATCATATTCTTCACAATTGCAAGCAGGCCAAGTCCTGACTGCAGGCCTTGATAATATTGCTCTTAAATGCTTCAACTATATCAGCTGGCAAAGGGGGAGGTATGCAATCAGAAGTTCAGCTAATTAACAGAGGTTATTTTGCATT
This sequence comes from Pseudophryne corroboree, assembly GCF_028390025.1. Classification (NCBI taxonomy): domain Eukaryota; kingdom Metazoa; phylum Chordata; class Amphibia; order Anura; family Myobatrachidae; genus Pseudophryne; species Pseudophryne corroboree. Next base: position 445,451,434 of record NC_086446.1, read on the forward strand.
GAAGAAGGATCACAGACATTTGCAGACAAACTTCCTTGGGGTGTGAAAAGTGTAGCCAGAGAGAGATGAGAGACTCAGATATACAAGCATGAAGATGGTGTTTTTACCTGTGAAGAGAGGAGAAATGGTTTTCAGTTCCGGTTCTAACTCCATTCTTAAATCATTTCATTTACAGCAGTCCAGCTTTCCCTGGAACACCAGCTGGTACGATCCTGGGCTTTCTTCATTGCTACAGTCGGGCCTGGTAAGGACTTTCCAACTCGCAGATAATAAGAACTGTCTCATACTACCAGAGCTCTGTGGCCCCTGCCACCCTGTAGTACCCAGGAACTGTATTATTTCTCTGCTGATTTTATGTTTCTTTTACTGCTACTGTGATGCATGGAGTTTGTCATAAATAAACATCATTGACTTTTATTCAAGTTGTCGTGGTCACGCCTTCGGGCGGTTATTCTTCATGTTACTTACATGTCCAGGGGTCTGATACAACCTCCCAGGTTCCAGTACATCTCAGCCCCTACAACTGAGGCTGCCTCCCGTCAGCTCAGGCCCTCAGTTGTGACAATATTTTACCATTTTGAATAAGTAGCTGTAGTTTTGCAAGGGTTAACTAGTCTTGGGCCACAAATTTGACCCCTGAAATCAACAGAGGGTGGTCACTTGCATGTGACCCACTTGTATTTTGCCTGGTCCAACGCTGTTTTGGCCATGAAATACACTGGCAAAGTGGGCACACACACCATATTTTACCATTTTGAATAAGTAGCTGTAGTTTTGCAAGGGTTAACTAGTCTTGGGCCACAAATTTGACACCTGAAATCAACAGAGAGTGGTCACTTGCATGTGACCCACTTGTATTTTGCCTGGCCCAACGCTGTTTTGGGCATTAAATACAGTGGCAAAGTGGGCACAAACACCATATTTTGCCATTTTGAATAAGTAGCTGTAGTTTTGCAAGGGTTAACTAGTCTTGGGCCACAAATTTGACTCCTGAACTCAACAGAGGGGTCACTTGCATGTGACCCACTTGTATTTCTCTAACGTCCTAGTGGATGCTGGGAACTCCGTAAGGACCATGGGGAATAGCAGGCTCCGAAGGAGGCTGGGCACTCTAGAAAGATCTTAGACTACCTGGTGTGCACTGGCTCCTCCCACTATGACCCTCCTCCAAGCCTCAGTTAGATTTCGTGCCCGGCCGAGGTTGGATGCACACTAGGGGCTCTCCTGAGCTCTTAGAAAGTTATAGTCTTAGAATTTGTTATTTTCAGTGAGACCTGCTGGCAACAGGCTCACTGCAGCGAGGGACTAAGGGGAGAAGAAGCGAACTCGCCTGCTTGCAGCCGGATTGGGCTTCTTAGGCTACTGGACACCATTAGCTCCAGAGGGATCGACCGCAGGCCCAGCCTTGATGTTCGGTCCCGGAGCCGCGCCGCCGTCCCCCTTACAGAGCCAGAAGCAAGAAGATGGTCCGGAAAATCGGCGGCATGAAGACATCCTGTCTTCACCAAGGTAGCGCACAGCACTGCAGCTGTGCGCCATTGCTCCTCATACACACTTCACACTCCGGTCACTGAGGGTGCAGGGCGCTGGGGGGGGCGCCCTGAGGCAGCAATAAAAACACCTTGGCTGGCTAAAATACCTCAATATATAGCCCCTGGGGCTATATGTGAGGTAAATACCCCTGCCAGAATCCCATAAAAAGCGGGAGAATATGCCGCGAAAAAGGGGCGGAGCCTATCTCCTCAGCACACTGGCGCCATTTTTCCCTCACAGCTCGGCTGGAAGGAAGCTCCCTGGCTCTTCCCTGCAATTCTACAGTACAGTAAGAGGGAAAAGAGAGGGGGGGCATTAAAATTGGCACTGTATACAGTATATTATATAAAAAGCAGCTATTAGGGACATAACTCAGTTAGTCCCTGTATATATATATATATATATATATAGCGCTCTGGTGTGTGCTGGCATACTCTTACTCTGTCCCCCCAAAGGGCTTTTGTGGGTCCTGTCCTCTGTTTGAGCATTCCCTGTGTGTGTGGAGTGTGTCGGTACAGCTGTGTCGACATGTTTGAGGAGGATAATGATGTGGAGGGGGAGCAGATGCCTTTAGCAGGGATGTCACCCCCTGGGGGTCAGACACCTGAGTGGATGGTATTATGGCAGGAAATGAGTGCACGTATAGACTCCTTACATAAAAAAATTGACGACATGCCGACTGTGGGACAGCCGAGTCTTCAGCTCGTGCCTGTCCAGGTGTCTCAAAAGTCATCAGGGGCTCTGAAACGCCCGTTATCTCAGGTGGCACAAGTAGATGTCGACACGGATACTGACACCAGTGTCGACGACGATGAGTCAAATTTAATGCCCGTTAAGGCCATTCACTGCATGATTGAGGCAATGAAAGAGGTGTTAAATATTTCTGATTTACATCCAGGTACCACAAAAAAGGGTATTATGTTTGGGGAGAAAAAACTACCTGTAGTTTTTCCCCCGTCCGATGAATTAAATGAAGTGTGTGAAGAAGCGTGGGCTTCCCCTGATAAGAAATTGGTAATTCCTAAGAAGCTACTAATGGCGTTCCCTTTCCCGCCAGAGGATAGGTTACGTTGGGAAACACCCCCGAGGGTGGATAAAGCGCTCACACGTTTGTCTAAAAAGGTGGCACTACCGTCCCAGGATACGGCCGCCCTTAAGGAACCTGCTGATAGAAAGCAGGAGGCGATCCTGAAGTCTGTATATACACACTCAGGCATTATACTCAGACCAGCTATTGCGTCAGCATGGATGTGCAGTGCTGCCGCTGCGTGGTCAGATAAACTGTCAGAAAATATTGACACGTTAGACAGAGACACGATCCTGCTAACAATTGACCATATAAAAGACTCAGTCTTATACATGAGAGATGCACAGAGGGAAATCTGCCGACTGGCATCTAAAATAAGTGCATTATCTATCTCTGCTAGGAGATGCTTATGGACTCGCCAGTGGACTGGAGATGCAGATTCCAAAAGGCACATGGAAGTCTTGCCTTATAAGGGGGAGGAATTATTTGGGGATGGTCTCTCCGACCTAGTTTCCACAGCAACGTCTGGGAAGTCAGCATTTTTACCCCATGTCCCCTCACAGCCTAAGAAGGCGCCATTTTATCAGGTTCAGTCCTTTCGGTCCCAGAAAAACAAGCGGGGAAAAGGAGGGTCTTTTCTGTCAAGAGGCAGAGGCAGGGGAAAAAGGCTGCAGCAAACAGCAGGTTCCCAGGAACAAAAGTCCTCCCCCCGCTTCCTCTTCCAAGTCCGCCGCATGACGGTGGGGCTTCACAGGCGGAGCCAGGTACGGTGGGGGCCCGCCTCAGGAATTTCAGCGATCAGTGGGCCCGCTCACAGGTGGATCCCTGGATCCTTCAAATAGTATCTCAGGGATACAGGCTGGAATTCGAGGCGACTCCACCCCGCCGTTTCCTAAAATCCGCCTTGCCGATTGCTCCCTCAGACAGGGAGGCGGTGCTAGCAGCGATTCACAAGCTGTATTCCCAGCAGGTGATAATCAAGGTACCCCTACTTCAACAAGGCCGGGGTTACTATTCCACACTATTTGTGGTGCCGAAACCGGACGGTTCGGTGAGACCCATTTTAAATTTGAAATCCTTGAACACATACATAAAAAAATTCAAGTTCAAGATGGAATCGCTCAGGGCGGTTATTGCAAGCCTGGACGAGGGGGATTACATGGTATCCCTGGACATCAAGGATGCTTACCTGCATGTCCCCATTTACAATTCTCACCAGGAGTACCTCAGATTTGTGGTACAGGACTGCCATTACCAATTCCAGACGCTGCCGTTTGGACTCTCCACGGCACCAAGGGTATTTACCAAGGTTATGGCGGAAATGATGATACTCCTTCGAAAAAAGGGAGTTTTAATTATCCCATACTTGGACGATCTCCTAATAAAGGCACGATCCAAGGAACAGTTGTTAGTGGGAGTAGCACTATCTCAGGAAGTGCTGAGCCAGCACGGCTGGATTCTGAATATCCCAAAGTCACAGCTGGTCCCCACGACACGTCTAATGTTCCTGGGAATGATTCTGGACACGGCCCAGAAAAAAGTGTTTCTCCCGGAGGAGAAAGCCAGGGAGTTGTCTTCTCTAGTCAGAGACCTCCTAAAACCAAAACAGGTATCGGTGCATCACTGCACGCGGGTCCTGGGAAAGATGGTAGCTTCTTACGAAGCAATTCCATTCGGCAGGTTCCATGCCAGGATTTTTCAGTGGGACCTGTTGGACAAGTGGTCCGGATCGCATCTTCAGATGCATCGTTTAATAACCCTGTCTCCACGAACCAGGGTGTCTCTTCTGTGGTGGCTGCACAGTGCTCATCTTCTGGAGGGCCGCAGATTCGGCATACAGGACTGGGTCCTGGTGACCACGGATGCCAGCCTACGAGGCTGGGGGGCAGTCACAAAGGGAAGAAATTTCCAAGGACTATGGTCAAGTCAGGAGACTGCCCTTCACATAAATATTCTGGAACTAAGGGCCATTTACAATGCCCTAAGTCAAGCAAAATCCCTGCTCCTACACCAGCCGGTGCTGATCCAGTCAGACAACATCACGGCAGTCGCCCATGTGAATCGACAGGGCGGCACAAGAAGCAGGACGGCGATGGCAGAAGCCACAAAAATTCTCCGATGGGCGGAGAATCATGTACTAGCACTGTCAGCAGTGTTCATCCCGGGAGTGGACAACTGGGAAGCAGACTTTCTCAGCAGGCACGACCTCCACCCGGGAGAGTGGGGACTTCATCCAGAAGTCTTCCAAATGATTGTAAATCAATGGGGTTGTCCACAGGTGGACATGATGGCGTCCCGCCTAAACAAAAAACTAGAGAAGTATTGCGCCAGGTCAAGAGACCCTCAGGCGATAGCTGTGGACGCTCTAGTGACACCGTGGGTGTACCGGTCAGTTTATGTGTTCCCTCCTCTACCTCTCATACCAAAGGTATTGAGAATAATAAGAAAGCGAGGAGTAAACACAATTCTCGTGGTTCCGGATTGGCCGAGAAGAGCGTGGTACCCGGAACTTCAAGAGATGATCTCAGAGGACCCGTGGTCTCTGCCGCTCAGACAGGACCTGCTGCAGCAGGGCCCCTGTCTGTTCCAAGACTTACCGCGGCTGCGTTTGACGGCATGGCGGTTGAACGCCGGATCCTGAAGGAAAAGGGCATTCCGGAGGAAGTCATTCCTACGCTTATTAAAGCCAGGAAAGATGTTACGGCAAAGCATTATCACCGCATATGGCGGAAATATGTTGCTTGGTGCGAGGCCAAAAAGGCCCCAACAGAGGAATTTCAACTAGGTCGATTTCTGCATTTCCTGCAAGCAGGAGTGAATATGGGCCTAAAACTGGGCTCCATTAAGGTACAGATCTCGGCTCTGTCGATTTTCTTTCAAAAAGAACTAGCTTCAGTACCTGAAGTTCAGACATTTGTGAAAGGAGTGCTGCATATTCAGCCCCCATTTGTGCCTCCTGTGGCACCTTGGGATCTCAACGTGATGTTGAGTTTCTTAAAATCACATTGGTTTGAGCCACTAAAAACCGTGGATCTGAAATATCTCACGTGGAAAGTGGTCATGTTATTGGCCTTGGCTTCAGCCAGGCGAGTGTCAGAGTTGGCGGCTTTATCATGTAAAAGCCCTTATCTGATTTTCCATATGGATAGGGCAGAATTGAGGACTCGTCCCCAGTTTCTCCCTAAGGTGGTGTCAGCGTTTCACCTGAACCAGCCTATTGTGGTGCCTGCGGCTACTAAGGATTTGGAGGACTCCAAGTTGCTAGATGTTGTCAGGGCCCTGAAAATATATGTTTCCAGGACGGCTGGAGTCAGAAAATCTGACTCGCTGTTTATCCTGTATGCACCCAACGAGCTGGGTGCTCCTGCTTCTAAGCAGAATATTGCTCGTTGGATTTGTAGTACAATTCAGCTTGCACATACTGTGGCAGGCCTGCCACAGCCAAAATCTGTCAATGCCCATTCCACAAGGAAGGTGGACTCATCTTGGGCGGCTGCCCGAGGGGTCTCGGCTTTACAACTTTGCCGAGCAGCTACTTGGTCAGGGGCAAACACGTTTGCAAAATTCTACAAATTTGATACCCTGGCTGAGGAGGACCTGGAGTTCTCTCATTCGGTGCTACAGAGTCATCCGCACTCTCCCGCCCGTTTGGGAGCTTTGGTATAATCCCCATGGTCCTTACGGAGTTCCCAGCATCCACTAGGACGTTAGAGAAAATAAGAATTTACTCACCGGTAATTCTGTTTCTCGTAGTCCGTAGTGGATGCTGGGCGCCCATCCCAAGTGCGGTTTATCTGCATTACTTGTACATAGTTATTCTTAACTAAATCGGGTTATTGTTGAGCCATCTGTTGAGAGGCTCTATTGTTTCATACTGTTAACTGTGTTTCATATCACGAGTTGTACGGTGTGATTGGTGTGGCTGGTATGAGTCTTACCCGGGATTCAAAATCCTTCCTTATTGTGTACGCTCGTCCGGGCACAGTACCTAACTGAGGCTTGGAGGAGGGTCATAGTGGGAGGAGCCAGTGCACACCAGGTAGTCTAAGATCTTTCTAGAGTGCCCAGCCTCCTTCGGAGCCCGCTATTCCCCATGGTCCTTACGGAGTTCCCAGCATCCACTACGGACTACGAGAAACAGAATTACCGGTGAGTAAATTCTTATTTTTTCCTGGCCCAACGCTGTTTTGGCCATGAAATACACTGGCAAAGTGGGCACACACACCATATTTCTCTGACGTCCTAGTGGATGCTGGGAACTCCGTAAGGACCATGGGGGATAGCGGGCTCCGAAGGAGGCTGGGCACTCTAGAAAGATCTTAGACTACCTGGTGTGCACTGGCTCCTCCCACTTTGACCCTCCTCCAAGCCTCAGTTAGATTTCGTGCCCGGCCGAGGTTGGATGCACACTAGGGGCTCTCCTGAGCTCTTAGAAAGTAATAGTCTTAGATTTTTTTATTTTCAGTGAGACCTGCTGGCAACAGGCTCACTGCAGCGAGGGACTAAGGGGAGAAGAAGCGAACTCGCCTGCTTGCAGCCGGATTGGGCTTCTTAGGCTACTGGACACCATTAGCTCCAGAGGGATCGACCGCAGGCCCAGTCCTTGGTGTTCGGTCCCGGAGTCGCGCCGCCGTCCCCCTTACAGAGCCAGAAGCAAGAAGATGGTCCGGAAAATCGGCGGCATGAAGACTCAGTCTTCACCAAGGTAGCGCACAGCACTGCAGCTGTGCGCCATTGCTCCTCTCACACACTTCACACTCCCGTCACTGAGGGTGCAGGGCGCTGGGAGGGGGCGCCCTGAGGCAGCAATAAAAACACCTTGGCTGGCAAAAATACCTCAATATATAGCCCCTGGGGCTATATATGAGGTAAATACCCCTGCCAGATTCCATAAAAAAGCGGGAGAATAGGCCGCGGAAAAGGGGCGGAGCTATCTCCCTCAAGCACACTGGCGCCATTTTCCCTCACAGCTCCGATGGAGGGAAGCTCCCTAGCTCTCCCCTGCAGTTTACAACACAGAAAAGGGTTAAAAAAGAGAGGGGGGGCATTTAATTTAGGCGCAGTTTACATATATAAAAAAAGCAGCTATAGGGGACATAACTCAGTTAGTCCCTGCATTATATAGCGCTCTGGTGTGTGCTGGCATACTCTCACTCTGTCCCCCCAAAGGGCTTTTGTGGGTCCTGTCCTCGTTTAGAGCATTCCCTGTGTGTCTGCGGTGTGTCGGTACGGCTGTGTCGACATGTTGAATGAGGAGGCTTATATGGTGACGGAACAGAGGCCGATATATGTGATGTCGCCCCCTGTGGGGCCGACACCAGAGTGGATGGATAGGTGGAAGGTAGTAACCGACAGTGTCAACTCCTTATATAAAAGGGTGGATGACGTAACAGCGGTGGGACAGCCGGCTTCTCAGCCCGCGCCTGCCCAGGCGTCTCAAAGGCCATCAGGGGCTCAAAAACGCCCGCTCTCTCAGATGGCAGACACAGATGTCGACACAGAGTTTGACTCCAGTGTCGACAAGGTTGAGACATATACACAATCCACTAGGAACATCCGTGACTTGATCCCGGCAATAAAAAATGTGTTATACATTTCTGACCTTAACCCAAGCACCTCTAAAAATGGGTTTTAGGTTTGGGGAGAAAAAACAGGCAGTGTTTTGTTCCCCCATCAGATGAATAAATGAAGTGTGTGAAAAGCGTGGGTTCCCCCGTTAAGAAACTGGTAATTTATAAAAAGTTACTGATGGCTTACCCTTTCCCGCCAGGAGGATAAGTTACGCTGGGAGATATCCCCTAGAGTGGAAAAGGCGCTCACACGGTTGTCAAAAAAGGTGGCACTGCCGTTTTAGGAACGGCCACTTTGAAGGTACCTGTTGATAAAAAGCAGGAGGCTATCCTGAAGTCTGTATTTACACACTCAGGTACTAGACTGAAACCTGCAGATCGTGCTGCTGCAGCGTGGTCGGTGACCCTGTCAAGCATACTAGTTTGCTAATATGAGAACATATTAAAGACGTCGTCTTATATATGAGGGATGCACAGAGGGATATTTTGCCGGCTGGCATCCAAAATGAATGTAATGTCCATTCTGTCAGGAGGGTATTAGAGACCTGTCACTGGACAGGTGATGCTGACTTAAAAAGCGCATAGAGATTCTGCCTTATAAGGGTGAGGAATTATTTGGGGATGGTCTCTGGGACCTCGTATCCACAGCAACTGCTGGGAAGAAATATTTTTACCTCAGGTTTTCCTCACAGACAAAGGTACAGTCCTTTTGGCTTCAGAAAAGCAAGCGGGTCAAATGGCGCTTCCTTTCTGTACAGAGACAAGGGAAGATGGAAAAAGCTGCACCAGTCAGCCTGTTCCCAGAATCAAAATTCTTCCCCCGCTTCCTGTGAGTCCACAGCATGACGCGGGTGCTCCACAGGTGTAGCCAGGTACGGTGGGCGGCCGTCTCAAAAATTTCAGCAATTAGTGGGCTCGCTCACAGGTGGATCCCTGTTTCTTTCAAGTAGTAGTTCAGGGGTACAAGCTGGAATTCGAGATGTCTCCCCCCAGCCGTTTCCTAAAATATGCCTTGCTGACAACTCCCTCAGGCAGGGAGGCTGTGCTAGAGGCAATTATGAAAGCGGTATTCCCAGCAGGTAATACTCAAGGTGCCCCTACTTCAACAAGGACGGGGTTACTATTCCACACGGTTTGGGGTACCGAAACCGCATGGTTCGGTGTGACCCATTTTATATATTAAAATCCTTGAACACATACATAAAAAAAGTCAAGTTCAAGATGGAATCGCTCAGGGCGGTTATTGCAAGCCTGGACGAGGGGGATTACATGGTATCCTGGGACATCAAGGATGCTTACCTGCATGTCCCCATTTACCATCCTCGCCAGGAGTACCTCAGATTTGTGGTACAGGATTACCATTACCAAATCCAGACACTGCCGTTTGGACTGTACATGGCACCGAGGGTGTTTTATCAAGGTAATGGCCGAAATGATGATACTCCTTCGAAAAAAGGGAGTTTTAATTATCCCGTACTTGGACAATCTCTTTATAAGGGCGAGGTCCAAGGAGCAGTTGGTAGTCGGGGTAGCACTATTTTGGAAAGTGCTACAACAGCACGGTTGGATTCTAAACAGTCCAAAGTCACAGCTGGTTCCTATGACACGTCTACTGTTCCTGGGGATGGTTCTGGACATAAACCAGAAATAGTGTTTCTCCCGGAGGAGAAAGCCAAGGAGTTGTCATCTCTAGTCAGAGACCTTCTGAAGCCAAAACAGGTAGCGGTGCATCATTGCACGCGAGTCCTGGGAAAAATGGTAGCTTCCTACGAAGCAATCCCATTAGGCAGGTTCCATACAAGAACTTTTCAAAGGGACCTGTTGGACAAGTGGTCCGGATCGCATCTTCCGATGCATAGGCTGATAACCCTGTCTCCGAGGACCAGGGTATCTCTACTGTGGTGGCTGCAGAGTGCCCATCTTCAAGAGGGCCGCAGGTTCGGCATACAGGACTAGGTCCTAATGACCATGGATACCAGCCTTTGAGGCTGGGGGGCAGTCACACAGGGAAGAAACGTCCAGGGACTTTGGTCAAGTCAGGTGATTTCCCTACACATAAATATTCTGGACCTGAGGGCCATTTACAATGCCCTGAGGCCTGTAAGGCCTCTGCTTCAAAACCAGCCGGTACTGATCCAATCAGACAACATCACGGCAGTCGCCCATGTAAACCAACAGGGCGGCACAAGAAGCAGGATGGCGATGGCAGAAGCCACAAGGATTATCCGATAGGCGGAAAATCATGTGTTAGCACTGTCAGCAGTGTTCATTCCCGGAGTGGACAACTGGGAAGCAGATCTTCTCAACAGACACGACCTCCACCCGGGAGAGTGGGGACTTCCTCCAGAAGTCTTCCAAAGGATTGTACACCAGTGGGAAAGGCCACAGGTGGACATGATGGCGTCCCGCCTCAACAAAAAGCTATAAAAGATATTGCGCCAGGTCAAGGGACCCTCAGGCGATAGCTGTGGACGCTCTGGTAACACCGTGGGTGTACCAGTCGGTTTATGTGTTCTCCCCTCTGCCTCTCATACCAAAGGTACTGAGAATAATAAGAAGGCGAGGAGTAAGAACGATACTCGTGGTTCCGGACTGGCCAAGAAGAGCTTGGTACCCAGAACTTCAAGAATTTATATCAGAGGACCCATGGCCTCTGCCACTCAGACAGGACCTGCGGCAGCAGGGGCCCTATCTGTTCCAAAACTTGCTGCGTTTGACGGCATGGCGGTTGAACGCCGGATCCTGAAGGAAAAGGGCATTCCGGAGGAAGTCATTCCTACGCTTACTAAAGCCAGGAAAGAGATTACAGCAAATCATTATCACCGCATATGGCGGAAATATGTTGCATGGTGTGAGGCCGAAAGGGCCCCAACAGAGGAATTTCAACTAGGTCGTTTTCTGCATTTCCTGCAAGCAGGAGTGACTATGGGCCTTAAATTAGGTTCCATTAAGGTACAGATCTCGGCTCTGTCGATCTTCTTTCAAAAAGAACTAGCTTCAGTACCTGAAGTTCAGACATTTATAAAAGGAGTGCTGCATATTCAGCCCCCGTTTGTGCCTCCTGTGGCACCTTGGGACCACTAAAGACCGTGGATCTGTAATATCTCACTTGGAAAGTGGTCATGTTATTGGCCTTGGTTTCGGCCAGGCGAGTATCAGAATTGGCGGCTTTATCATGTAAAAGCCCTTATCTGATTTTCCATATGGATAGGGCAGAATTGAGGACTCGTCCCCAGTTTCTCCCTAAGGTGGTGTCAGCGTTTCACCTGAACCAGCATATTGTGGTGCCTGCGGCTATTAGGGACTTGGTGGACTCCAAGTTGTTAGACGTGGTCAGGGCCCTGAAAATATATGTTTCCAGAACGGCTGGAGTCAGAAAATCTGACTCGCTGTTTATCCTATATGCACCCAACAAGCTGGGTGCTCCTGCTTCTACGCAGACTATTGCTCGTTGGATTTGTAGTACAATTCAGCTTGCACATTCTGTGGCAGGCCTGCCACAGCCAAAATCTGTCAATGCCCATTCCACAAGGAAGGTGGGCTCATCTTGGGCGGCTGCCCGAGGGGTCTCGGCTTTACAACTTTGCCGAGCTGCTACTTGGTCAGGGGCAAACACGTTTGCAAAATTCTATAAATTTGATACCCTGGCTGAGGAGGACCTGGAGTTCTCTCATTCGGTGTTGCAGAGTCATCCGCACTCTCCCGCCCGTTTGGGAGCTTTGGTATAATCCCCATGGTCCTTACGGAGTTCCCAGCATCCACTAGGACGTCAGAGAAAATAAGAATTTACTCACCGGTAATTCTATTTCTCGTAGCCCGTAGTGGATGCTGGGCGCCCATCCCAAGTGCGGTTTATCTGCAATACGTGTACATAGTTATTGTTAACTAAATCGGGTTATTGTTGAGCCATCTGTTGAGAGGCTCAGTTGTTTCATACTGTTAACTGGGTTTCATATCACGAGTTATACGGTGTGATTGGTGTGGCTGGTATGAGTCTTACCCGGGATTCAAAATCCTTCCTTATTGTGTACGCTCGTCCGGGCACGGTGTCCTAACTGAGGCTTGGAGGAGGGTCATAGTGGGAGGAGCCAGTGCACACCAGGTATTCTAAGATCTTTCTAGAGTGCCCAGCCTCCTTCGGAGCCCGCTATCCCCCATGGTCCTTACGGAGTTCCCAGCATCCACTACGGACTACGAGAAATAGAATTACCGGTGAGTAAATTCTTATTTTTACCATTTTGAATAAGTAGCTGTAGTTTTACAAGGGTTAACTAGTCTTGGGCCACAAATTTGACACCTGAACTCAACAGAGGGTGGTCACTTACATATCACCCACTTGTGTTTTGTTTGGCCCAACGCTGTATTGGGCATGAAATACACTGGCAAAGTGGGCACACACACCATATTTCTCTTACGTCCTAGAGGATGCTGGGGACTCCGTAAGGACCATGGGGTATAGACGGGCTCCGCAGGAGATAGGGCACCTAAAAAGAACTTTGACTATGGGTGTGCACTGGCTCCTCCCTCTATGCCCCTCCTCCAGACCTCAGTTAGATTCTGTGCCCAGAGGAGAAAGGGTACACTGCAGAGAGCTCTCCAGAGTTTTCTGTTTTAAAAGAATTTTGTTAGGTTTTTTATTTTCAGGGAGTCCTGTTGGCAACAGGCTCCCTGCATCGTGGGACTGAGGAGAGAGAAGCAGGGCTGGCTTTACGGTTGGGCTCTGTTTCTAGGCTACTGGACACCATTAGCTCCAGAGGGTGTCGGAACACAGGTCTCACCTGGGGTTCGTCCCGGAGCCGCGCCGCCGTCCTCACAGATGCCGAAGATAGAAGCCGGGTGAGTATGAGAAGGCAGAAGACATCAGGCGGCAGAAGACATCAGATCTTCATGAGGTAAGGCGCGCGGCGGTAAGCTGCGCGCCATTGCTCCCACTATACACACACAGAGCAGCACTGAAGGGTGCAGGGCGCTGGGGGGGGGGTGCCCTGGGTAGCAATATTCCTCACTTCTGGGCATGTTAAGATGGATTAGGCTGCGGAGGCAGTAAATCCAAGAATCCCCCGCCATTTTAATTAAAAAAGCACTGGGACCGAAGCCCGCCGTCGGGTGGGCGGGGCTTGATCCTCAGCACTAACCAGCGCCATTTTCTCCACAGAGGCTGCATGCTGAACGCTGGCTCCCTGGTCTCTCCCCTGCTGAACTTCACAGGCTGGAAAAAAAGAGGAGGGGGGCACATTGGCGACGCAGTGAGTGGGAATTGGAATATTATTATATAAAAAAGCGCTATCTGGTCATATTTTTCCACAGTGTTATTAAGCGCTGGGTGTGTGCTGGCATACTCTCTCTCTCTGTCTCTCCTAAGGGCCTGGTTGGGGTATTGTCCCCTTGTAGGTTAATCCCTGTGTGTGTGGGGTGTCGGTACGTGGTGTCGACATGTCTGAAGCGGAAGGCTTCTCCAAGGAGGAGGTGGAGCAAATGAGTGGTGTGTCCCCGTCGGTTGTGCCGACTCCGGAATGGATGGACATGTGGCATATGTTGAATGCAAGTGTGGCATCTTTACATAAAAGGCTTGATAAGGCTGAATTAGGGGGGGACATCAGGGGGTCAATCCTCGGATTGGACTGACTCACAGGGCCCGTCGGGGTCTCAAAAGCGTCCCTTAACACAAGACACTACTACCGACACGGATTCTGATTCCAGTGTAGACTATGACGAAGTAAAATTGCACCCTAGGGTGACTAAAACCATTCAGTGTAGGATTGTGGCAATAAGGGATGTGTTGCATATTGAGGATGAACCCTCGGTCCCCGACACAAGGGTACACATGTTTAAGGAAAAGAAACAGATTATTAATTTTCCCACATCTCATGAATTAAATGATTTCTTTGGAAAAGCTTGGGAGACTCCGGAAAAGAGACCGCAGATCCCCTAAAGAATTTATATGGCATACCCCTTCCCTAAGCAGGACAGGGAGATTTGGGAATCACCCCCCACTGTGGGCAAGGCCCTGACGCGCTTGTCCAAGAAAGTGGCGCTACCGTCTCCTGACACAGCGGCCCTTAAGGACCCTGCAGATCGCAGGCAAGAAACTACCTTAAAGTGCATTTATTCTCATACGGGTGCTGTGCTAAGACCGACAATTGCGTCGGCATGGGTGTGTAGCGCAATTGCAGCTTGGACAGATGAGCTGACAGATCAATTTGATAATATGGATAAGAATACTATATTCTTAACTCTAGCCCATATTAAAGACGCAGTCTTATTTATGAGGGATGCTCAAAGGGACATTGGACTGCTAGCTTCTAGGGCCAATGCCATGTCTATCTCGGCAAGAAGATCCTTATGGACTCGCCAATGGACAGGTGATGCGGATTCCAAAAAACATATGGAAGTACTACCCTATAAGGGTGAGGTATTGTTTGGGGATGGGCTGACGGACCTGGTTTCCACAGCTACAGCAGGTAAATCAAATTTTTTACCATATATTCCCCAACAGCAAAAGAAAGTAACACCCTATCAGATGCAGTCCTTTCGGTCGCACAAGTCCAGAAGAGGTCGGGGATCCTCTTTCCTCGTCAGAGGTAAGGGCAGAGGCAAAGAGCACCTGCTTCGGCAGGTGCCCAGGACCAAAAGTCCTCCACGGCTGCTCCAAAACCCACAGCATGACGCTGGGGCTCCCCTGAGGGAGTCCGCACCGGTGGGGGCACGTCTTCGACTTTTCAGTCAGACCTGGGTCAGATCAGACCTGAATCCCTGGGTGTTGGAAATAGTTTCCCAGGGGTACAAACTGGAATTCGAGGAGGTGCCCCCGCGCCGATTTTTAAAATCGGCCCTACCAGCTTCCACATCGGAAAGGGATGTAGTGTTAGCTGCAATTCAAACGCTGTGTATACAGCAAGTGATAATCAAGGTTCCCCTGCACCAGCAGGGAAGAGGTTACTACTCAACCCTATTTGTGGTCCCGAAACAGGACGGTTCGGTCAGACCTATTTTGAATCTGAAATCCCTAAACCTGTACATAAAAGGATTCAAATTCAAAATGGAATCACTCAGAGCGATAATAGCCAACATGGAGGAGGGGGAGTTTATGGTGTCTCTGGACATAAAGGATGCGTACCTGCATGTCCCCATATATGCCCCCCATCAGGAATACCTGAGATTCGCTGTACAGGATTGTCATTACCAATTTCAGACGTTGCCGTTTGGACTTTCCACGGCCCCGAGGATTTTCACCAAGATAATGGCGGAAATGATGGTGGTCCTGCGCAAGCATGGAGTCACAATTATCCCATACTTGGACGATCTCCTGATAAAAGCGAGATCAAGGGAGAAATTGCTGAGCAGAGTGGCGCGCTCTCTGAGAGTGCTCCAGCAACACGGTTGGATTTTAAATCTACCGAAGTCACAGTTGATTCCGACAACTTGACTACCGTTCCTAGGTATGATACTGGATACGGAACAAATGAAGGTCTTCCTCCCAATAGAGAAAGCCCAGGACATCCAGAACATGGTCAGAGACCTGCTAAAACCGAAAAGGGTGTCAGTTCACCAATGCACTCGAGTTCTGGGAAAAATGCTGGCGGCCTACGAGGCCATTCCCTTCGGAAGGTTCCATGCAAGGACTTTTCAATGGGACCTTCTGGACAAGTGGTCCGGGTCCCATCTGCACTTACATCGGAAAATAACTGTCCCCAGGGGCCAAAGTGTCTCTCCTGTGGTGGTTGCAAAGTGCTCACCTGCTGGAGGGTCGCCGGTTCGGAATTCAGGACTGGATCCTGTTTACCACGGACGCGAGCCTCCGAGGATGGGGAGCGGTCACACAGGGAAAAAATTTTCAGGGACTTTGGTCAGACCAGGAGTCCTGTCTACACATCAATGTGTTGGAACTCAGGGCCATTTACAACGGCCTTCGACAAGCGGAGAGTCTTCTTCGAAACCTGCCGGTTCTGATTCAATCAGACAATGTCACAGCAGAGGCTCATGTGAACCGCCAAGGCGGGACAAGAAGCAGAGTCGCGATGGCTGAAGCCACCAGGATTCTTCGCTGGGCGGAAAATCATGTAAGCGCTCTGTCAGCTGTCTTCATTCCGGGAGTGGACAACTGGGAAGCAGACTTCCTCAGCAGACACGATCTCCATCCAGGAGAGTGGGGACTTCATCAAGAAGTCTTTGCAGACATAACACGTCTTTGGGGAACTCCTCAAATAGACATGATGGCGTCACGCCTCAACAAAAAGCTTTGGAGGTATTGTGCCAGGTCTCGGGACCCTCAGGCAGTGGCAGTAGACGCTCTGATAACACCGTGGGTGTTCAAATCGGTCTACGTGTTTCCTCCTCTTCCTCTCATCACAAAGTTGTTGAGGATCATAAGGCAAGGAAGAGTACAGACGATACTCGTTGTCCCAGACTGGCCTCGAAGGGCCTGGTACTCAGATCTACAAGATATGCTCACAGGAGATCCCTGGCCTCTTCCTCTGAGGGAAGACCTGTTGCAACAGGGGCCCTGTGTATTTCAGGACTTACCGAGGTTACGTTTGACGGCATGGCGGTTGAACGCCGAATCCTAGCGAAAAAGGGGATTCCGGAAGAGGTCATCCCTACTTTAATAAAGGCTAGGAAGGAGGTGACGGTTAAGCATTATCACTGTATCTGGCGAAAGTATGTGTCTTGGTGTGAGACCAAGAATGCACCTACGGAAGATTTTCATCTGGGTCGTTTTCTCCACTTCCTACAGACAGGAGTGGATATGGGCCTGAAATTAGGCTCTGTTAAGGTTCAGATTTCGGCCCTCTCGATTTTCTTTCAGAAGGAATTGGCTTCTCTTCCAGAAGTCCAGACGTTTGTAAAGGGAGTGCTACACATCCAGCCTCCTTTTGTGCCTCCAGTGGCACCGTGGGACCTCAACGTGGTGTTGCAGTTCCTAAAATCACACTGGTTTGAACCCCTTAACAAGGTTGAGTTGAAATTTCTTACTTGGAAGGTGGTCATGTTGTTGGCCTTGGCATCAGCAAGGCGAGTATCAGAATTGGCGGCTTTGTCACACAAAAGCCCCTACTTGATTTTTCATGTGGATCGAGCTGAATTGAGGACACGTCTGCAATTTTTGCCTAAGGTGGTTTCTTCATTCCATGTGAATCAACCTATTGTAGTGCCTGTGGCTACAAGTGACCTGGAGGATACCAGATCCCTGGACGTAGTCAGGGCCTTAAAGATTTATGTAGCCAGGACGGCTAGAATTAGGAAAACAGAGGCTCTGTTTGTCTTGTATGCGGCCAATAAGATTGGCGCACCTGCTTCGAAGCAGACTATTGCTCGCTGGATCTGTGATACGATTCAGCAGGCTCACTCTACGGCTGGATTGCCGGTACCAAATTCGGTTAAGGCCCATTCCACTAGGAAGGTGGGCTCTTCTTGGGCAGCTGCCCGAGGCGTCTCGGCATTACAACTTTGCCGAGCGGCGACTTGGTCGGGGTCAAACACTTTTGCTAAATTCTACAAGTTTGATACCCTGGCTGATGAGGACCTAGCGTTTGCTCAGTCGGTGCTGCAGAGTCATACGCACTCTCCCGCCCGATTGGATGCTTTGGTATAAACCCCATGGTCCTTACAGAGTCCCCAGCATCCTCTAGGACGTAAGAGAAAATAAGATTTTAAACCTACCGGTAAATCTATTTCTCCTAGTCCGTAGAGGATGCAGGGCGCCCGTCCCAGTGCGGAAACTCTGCAAGACTTGTATATAGTTGTTGCTTACATAAGGGTTATGTTACAGTTGAAATCGGTCTTGGACCGTTACTGTTGTTGTTCATACGGTTAACTGGTTATGTATGCTCCAGGTTACATGGTATGATTGGTGTGGGCTGGCATGAATCTTGCCCTTGGATTTCTAAATCCTGCCTTGTATTGTCCATCTCCTCTGGGCACAGTTCTCTAACTGAGGTCTGGAGGAGGGGCATAGAGGGAGGAGCCAGTGCACACCCATAGTCAAAGTTCTTTTTAGGTGCCCATGTCTCCTGCGGAGCCCGTCTATACCCCATGGTCCTTACAGAGTCCCCAGCATCCTCTATGGACTAGGAGAAATAGATTTACCGGTAGGTTTAAAATCTTATTTTTGCCATTTTGAATAAGTAGCTGTAGTTTTGCAAGGGTTAACTAGTCTTGGGCTACAAATTTGACCCCTGAAATCAACAGAGGGTGGTCACTTGCATGTGACCCACTTGTATTTTGCCTGGCCCAACGCTGGTTTGGGCATGAAATACACTGGCAAAGTGGGCACACACACCATATTTTGCCATTTTGAATAAGTAGCTGTAGTTTTGCATGGGATAACTAGTCTTGGGCCACAAATTTGACACCTGAAATCAACAGAGGGTGGTCACTTACATATCACCCACTTGTATTTTGTTTGGCCCAACGCTGTTTTGGGCATGAATTACACTTGCAAAGTGGGCACACACAACATTTTATAAATTGCCATTTTGAATAAGTAGCTGTAGTTTTGCAAGGGTTAACTAGTCTTGGGCCACAAATTTTACACCTGAAATCAACAAAGCGGGGTCACTTACATATGACCCAATTGTATTTTGTTTGATCCAACGCTGTTTTGTGCATGACATACACTGGCAAAGTGGGCACACACACCATATTTTACCATTTTGAATAAGTAGCTGTAGTTTTGCAAGAGTTAACTAGTCTTGGAACACAATTGTGAGACCTGCAATCAACAGAATGTGGTCTCTTACATATCACCCACTTGTATTCTGCCTGGCCCAACATTGATTTGTGAATGAAATACGCTGGGAAAGGGCACAACCACCATATTATAATTTACCATTTTGAATATGTAGCTGTAGTTTTGCAAGGGTTAACTAGTCTTGGGCGACATATTTGATACCAGAAATCAAGGGTTAGATTAGCTCCTTATCGCACACGGGAGTCATAGCCTATGTTGAGTTAAAGTTGTATGAAGTCAGCTTCTATCCTTGCTTGAAGGAAGCTATACTCGGCAGGATTGGGGTGACTGGTCCCAGCAAAGCCCAAGAATATTGTGAGTTGCAGCTGAACCCATCTGAGCCTCCAGTGGTCAAACTGGCATAATTGGCCAAACTGAGTAAAACCTGGTTACAGACAGATAAAAACTCTGGAAGTGATGGCTCTAGACGGGTCTGGGACTCCAGGTCGACAACAAAAAGGTCGACACACCTTAGGTCGACATGGACAAGGTCGACATGAGTTTTTTTATGTGTTTTTGGTGTCGTTTTCTTCGTAGAGTGACCGGGAACCCCAATTAGTGCACCGCGTCCCCTCGCATGGCATGCTTCGGGCATGGTGTCTTCGCTCCGCTCGGCACAGATTACCGTTCCAATCGTAGTCCACGTGGATGAAAAGGTTCCAAAAAAAGAAAAAAAAAATTGTGAAAAACTCATGTCGACCTTTTTCCATGTCGACCTTGTTCCTGTTGACCTTTTGTCCATGTCGACCAATTGGCGTCGACCTTTTTGATGTCGACCTGGAGTCCGGATACCCTCTAGACCAGGCTATACGGGTATTAGACCGTGGTGTAAAACACTGGGCCTTTGCAGGCTGACCCCCAGACAATTGAGGAGCTAGCAGTGGTGATTGAGAGGTACCTGACACTGGGAAATTTTAATAAAGCCAAGCAAGGGTTACAGCCAGTACCTAAGCCCAATACCCAGATCCCCATTGTTAAACCAAACAGCCCGTCTCCAATCATATGTTTTGAGTGCAGAGAGCCCAGTCATGCACAGCGGTACTTCCTAAAGCAGGGTGAGCTAGTGGATTGCAGCTCAGGGAAAACAGCACAACCTCGATTCAGTATGGCGCCTGGAATTATTTCCCCAGCTGAAACTACCGTTTCATCTGATGGTACAGATTGAAGGCTGGGATATCTGGGCCTTGGTTGATACTGGCAATGAATTGTCTATCATCTCTGCTAACCTGGTTCTTCCCGGGTCTGGCCAGGTTGTGCTTCTGGTAAAGGTGCTATGTATTTATACTTGGTGACATAGAAGAATGCCCATGAGTGCACCTGCCGGTGGTGATTAAAGTAAGACCAATTAAAATTGGTAGTCACAGTAGCTTCCAAACCTCCTTATCCACTAATCCTGGGCCAGGACTTCCCACTGTTGCAGGAGTTTGTCTGTCTGCCAATGTCATGCAAGGTAACAAAGGTTAAGCTGTCGCAGGGGCCAAGATCTACTGGAAGCCAAGGTTGTATGACTGTAAAGCCCTCTCTTGCCAGTGAGATTGAGACACATTAGTCCCCCATTTGCGAAAGAGTGTCTTTGCAGGACTTTAGGCGAGATCAACATAACGATGGCAACTTGTCCAATACTTTTTAAAATGTGGAAGTGATAAATGGTAAGGTAAACTCTGCTTTACCACCTGAAGGTGTACCTTACTTTATGTGAAAAACACTTTGTTTTACCTTGTAACTTATTTGCAAAGTAAAAGGGTAGACCAGTTGCCGATTCCCCGAAAACACGAGCAGCTGGTATTGAGGGCGGCTCACATGCATTTATGGGGTGGCCATTTAGGGGAGAGGAAAACTCTCCAGCGTATCCAGCTATGGTTCTCCTGGCCAGGCATTCATGCTGCAGTAAAAAATATTGTCAGGAATGGCCAGTGTACCAAACGAATGCACCCCAGACAAAATTTAGGGCGACCATGGTTTTCCTGACTATAATTTCCATGCCTATTGAGACAATTTTTTATAGATCTGATAGGGCCAGTAGAAAAATCGGATCATGGGCATCAGTATATATTGGTGACGGTGGACTACTCCACCGGGTACCCGGAGGCCATACCACTATATAACATGAAATCTAGCACTATTGTCCGGGAGTTCTTGATGCTGTATACCCGTCTAGGAATACCAATAGAGGTCCTGACCGACTAAGGTACCCCTTTTGTGTCTAAATTAATGAAATACCTGTGTCACCTGTTAAAGGTGGATAGAATTACCATTTCGGTTTACCACCCGCAGACAGACGGCTTGGTTGAATGCTTTAACAGAACCCTTATGCAGATGATGAAAAGGGCAGTGTCACAGGAGAAGCGAGATTAGGACCTACTCTTACCTTAGCTAATGTTGGCAGTTTGAGAGGTACCCCAAGCCTCTTTTATTATTATTATTATTATTATTATTATTATCCTTTATTTATATAGAGACTGTATGGGGTTTAGATCCTTCAAACTCCTCTATGGTAGACAACGCAGAGGGATACTAGATCTATTAAAAGACCTACTCTTACCTTAGCTAATGTTGGCAGTTTGAGAGGTACCCCAAGCCTCTTTTATTATTATTATTATTATTATTATTATTATTATTATTATCATCCTTTATTTATATAGAGACTGTATGGGGTTTTGATCCTTCAAACTCCTCTATGGTAGACAACGCAGAGGGATACTAGATCTATTAAAAGACCTACTCTTACCTTAGCTAATGTTGGCAGTTTGAGAGGTACCCCAAGCCGGAACCCCGACCGGCACAATCCTGACATATTCTGCCTCCGTGGGTGTCCACAACACCCATAGAGGGAGAATATAAAAGTGTGCCGAGCATAGCAAGGCACCGTGCCTGCAGCGTGGCGAGCGAAGCGAGCCCGCAAGGGGCTGCGTTCTACTCGCCACCCCAGTCGGGATGGTGTGGTCGAAATTCCGGCGTCGGTATTTCGACCACCGGGATCCCGTCCCAAGAGCCTAACATCGTTCAGTTTGTGTCCCAATTGTATGGCTGTCTAAGGCAAATTGCACCACTTCTGACCAAGCATATGGTAATAGCTCAACAGGATCAAAAACGCAGTCATGGCGTTACTTCTGTCAACCGGACTCTCAATAGGGGCAACAAGGTACTGATACTTGTGTCTAGGTACGGCAGGAAGGTAGAAGGAAAGAGGTAAAAGTCTACCATGTGAATTTGTTGAAGCCTTGGAAAGTGCCAGTCATCCCTCTTTAGTGGCCATGAAAACCCCAGAATGTCAGGTGCCTACTGAAGTAACTGAGTCCTAGCCAGAAACAAGAAGTGGTAAACTTAGTAGCACAGTACCAGGTAGTGTTCTCTGCCCTCCTGGGGAAAACTCAAATCATACAGCATGACAATGTTACTCCACCCGGGGGGGTGATAAAACAAAGGCCATATTGTATATCTGGGGCCCAACAGGCAGCAGTAAAACGGGAACTGGAAATGATGCAGCGCTTGGGGGTCATAGAGTAGTCAAACAGTGAATGGAATAATCCCATTTTTTTTAGAGACCAAGCCTTTTGGAGCTTTGAGATTCTGTAATGACTTCAGAAAGTTAAATAAAGTTCCTCGGTTTGATTCCTATCCTATGCCCCAGGTTTATGAACTAGTACAAAACTTAGCAATAAGCCAGTATCTAACTACGCTAGATTTACTGAAGGGGTACTGGCAAATTCCTCTGATGGAAGCTGCCAAAGCAACAACAGCCTTCTCTACCACAGTGGGTTTGTTCCAGTCGAACCTTCCAAAGGTGGATGCAGTGTTACAGTCTCTACAGGCATAAGGGTTCACAGCTAACCTGGAGAAGTGTGCCATCATAACTGTGGAGGCAAAGTATCTGGGGTATATTGTATGCCAAGGGTAAGTTAAACCTCAACCCAGCAAGGTGGAAGCAATCTTCACTTGGCCTAAGCTAAAATGTATGTCGCAACTCAGGATATTCTTTGGTCTGGTGGGCTATTATCGTAGGTTCAGGGGTGGAACTTGCAGCGGTGCAATGCACCAGGGCCCCTCCACGATGAAGGGGCCCACAGCCAGAGGCACTACAATGAGTCAGACTGACTCATTACATGCCACCTGCCGGTTCCCCTTAACAGAATGAAGCTGAGCTGGTGTGCAGAGCTGCAGTCTGGCCAGAGGGGGGAGGAGGATGCAGTGGAGGAGTCTGGAGAAGGAGAAGGGGCCATCCTCCCCTCTCATTCACGGGCAGCCCAGCTGTTTCTTTTTGCTACCGGAGCATCACGTGACCATGCGGCTAAACTGTAGAGTATCTGAGGTAGTGCAGCAGCATTCCTTGTAAGGCGGTCAGGCAGCTGTGTGTTTATTTTTATTTTATTATATTTTTCTAATTGTACATTTCATCCTGCAAACTCAGAATCGCGGACCTCGAAGAGGTGGAGCCTACATTGAGAGGGCGGAGATTGGGAGGTGGTGGACAGGGTCCTTACAGTAAGCTGGTCTCTCTGCAAATAGTAATGGTGACTGTGCAGTGACATATAACATACAGCACAGCATAGAGTGACCCCACTAAGGCAGCCAGGCACAGGTTCATGTGTTGTCACCCAGGGTGCATGTGCTGCTGCTGGCTGCATGATGCATAGTGTGGGCATCTGTCTCCATGGGCCTTGTGTATCCTTGTACAAAGGAATTGTCCCATCTTTATACAGTGAGCAGTCTCCTGAGTTTTTGTGGGAGTTGGACACAATTGGCCAACAGTTATCATATTGATATTCATTATGTCGACATGAAGAACTGTCAACAAACAGTCCCTTGTGATATAGCAGTTTCGTACTCTATACCGGTGACAGCAGTGGCTTTTTCTGAATCACATTGCATTGGCGATATCTCAGCAGTGTTCTGGTGAGTATTTTCCCCATTATCCCTAATCCCTAAACCTTTACCTAGTAGCTAACCTTAACCTTTTCCCCTCCCCACAGCCTAACCATAGCCACCACCCCAGTGCCTCACCCCCCCCCCCCCCCAGCAGCCTAACCCTAAAACTTAACCGTAGTGCCTACTATATTGGCATTACGTATAAAAGGAGCTCTACTGTGTGGCGTAATGTGTATAAGGAGCTCTACTGTGTGGCGTAACCTGTATAAGGGGTATTACTGTGTGGTGTAACGTCTATAAGAAGCACCACTGTGTGGCGTAACGTGTATAAGGAGCACTATTGTGTGGCGTAAAGTGTATAAGGACCATTACTGTGTGTTGTAACATGTATAAGGAGCTCTACTGTGTTGCTTAACATGTATAAGGAGCAGTACTGGGTGGAGTAACGTGTATCAGGAGCACTACTGTGTGGTATTACGTATATTAAGAATACTACTGTGTGGTGTAACATGTATAAGAGGCACTACTGTGTGTTGTAATGTGTATAAGGAGCACTACTGTGTGGCGTAACGTGTAGAAGGAGCTCTACTATGTGGCGTAATGCGTATAAGAAGCAGTACTGTGTGGTGTAACGTGTTTCAGGAGCACTACTGTGTAGCGTAACGTATATAAGGAGTACTACTGTTCAGTGTAATGTAATGTAAATCGGTGTAATGTAATAAGGTTGCACTACTGTGTGGCATAATTTGAATTGGTGGTACTATTGTGTGCCCACACCCCTTTTCAATGAGACCATGCCCTATTTTTTTATACGCAGGTTTTGGATCTTGGGGGGGCTGGGGCAACGCATTTTGTTGCACCTGGGCCCACCATGGTCTTGTTCCGCCACTGTGTAGGTTCATGCGTGAATTTGCCACAGGGCCGCATCGTTCACTGAATGTCTGAGGAAAAAGTCCCCAGACAAGATCTAATCACAGATGTGCTAAATGTAGCACATCTACAATCATGTACTCTGACATACGGGTGGATGCCCAGCACAGGGCTAGTCCGCCCCGCATGACTGGCCCTAGCTCCCCCTCGCACAGGTACAAAACCATTGCATGGTGGCGATGATTTTGTACCTGCACGCTGGCAGTCCGCTACTCGCCACATCCCGGGTCGCAGAGGCTGTGTGTAACACCACTCAGCTGCCTCGGGCCACCCCCCAACGGTCCAGACAGGCCTCTGTTGTCCGGACCGTGGTTCTAAAGCCGGTGGCATGCCCCTTCCCACCATGTGACCGCAGGCAGAGGCGATCGAAGCCCTGAGATGCTGGGCTCCTGGAGTGCGCACGCCACAAAGTAATTCAGACTGCGAACGTTGCCGCTGCTGTGATGCAGTCTGAACTACCCCCTAGGCCCGCAGAGACTACTTTGCAGAATTTAAGAAAAGCTTTGTGCGCAGCGCCTGTATTGCAGGCTCCTGATTTCAGGTGTCAAATTTGTGGCCCAAGACTGGTTAACCCCTGCAAAACTACAGCTACTTATTTAAACTGGTAAAATATGGTGTGTGTGTGTGCCCACTTTGCCAGTGTATTTCATGGCCAAAACAGCGTTGGGCCAAGCAAAATACAAGTGGGTCATATGTAAGTGACCACGCTTTGTTGATTTCAGGTGTCAAATTTGTGGCCCAAGACTAGTTAACCCTTGCAAAACTACAGCTACTTATTCAAAATGGCAATTTATAAAATGGTGTTTGTGCCCACTTTGCCAGTGTATTTCATGGCCAAAACAGCGTTGGGCCAGGCAAAATACAAGTGGGTCATATGTAAGGGAACCTACTCTGTAGATTTCAGGTGTCAAATTTGTGACCCAAGACTCATTAACCCTTGCAAAACTGAATGATCTGAATAAGAAGTGAATAAGAAGCTGGCCGAATAAGAAGCTAACTTCAGCCTCGTACCCTCTCCAGGAGTGCTCTGCTCCTGGACTTCCCTCTTAATTTATGATTGCCATCATCTGTGGTGAAACTCCTTTCTTATTCATTCAAAACAGGTGCTGGCAATGACAAATTAAGAAGTCAGTCCAGAAGCAGAGCATTCTGTCCCTCCAGTAGAGGGTCATGTTGGGAGGTATTTGTTCGTTATAACTGCACTAAGATGAGTTGTCACAGAAAGTTGCCTTTCTATCTTTGCCAACAGGTCAGGTAGCAAACGAAAGGGGGATGTACTATAGTTACACTTATCGTTCCGCCATACTGTAGCTCTTCCTTCGTTTCACCGTTATCGAGGTGAAGGGAGAAGCAACTCCGAGGTGTATTACTATCTCAGCTCAGATGCCAGAGTGAGGGAGAGACGTTCCCTGCTCTGCTCATCTGAGCAAAACGTGCAAATTGTGGAGGCATGCCTGAGTTATAAAATGTGGGTAAGGATTACTCCTATTTCTCTATCGTCCTAAGTGGATGCTGGGGTTCCTGAAAGGACCATGGGGAATAGCGGCTCCGCAGGAGACAGGGCACAAAAAAGTAAAGCTTTACTAGGTCAGGTGGTGTGCACTGGCTCCTCCCCCTATGACCCTCCTCCAGACTCCAGTTAGATTTTGTGCCCGAACGAGAAGGGTGCAATCTAGGTGGCTCTCCTAAAGAGCTGCTTAGAGAAAGTTTAGTTTAGGTTTTTTTCTTTACAGTGAGTCCTGCTGGCAACAGGATCACTGCAACGTGGGACTTAGGGGGAAAGTAGTAAACTCACCTGCATGCAGAGTGGATTTGCTGCTTGGCTACTGGACACCATTAGCTCCAGAGGGATCGAACACAGGCCCAGCCGTGGAGTCCGGTCCCGGAGCCGCGCCGCCGACCCCCTTGCAGATGCTGAAGCGTGAAGAGGTCCGGAAACCGGCGGCTGAAGACTCCTCAGTCTTCATAAGGTAGCGCACAGCACTGCAGCTGTGCGCCATTTTCCTCTCAGCACACTTCACTGGGCAGTCACTGAGGGTGCAGAGCGCTGGGGGGGGGCGCTCTGAGAGGCAAATATAAACCTTATACAAGGCTAAAAATACCTCACATATAGCCCATAGGGGCTATATGGAGATATTTAACCCCTGCCTGACTGGAAAAATAGCGGGAGAAGAACCCGCCGAAAAAGGGGCGGGGCCTATCTCCTCAGCACACGGCGCCATTTTCTGTCACAGCTCCGCTGGTCAGAACGGCTCCCAGGTCTCTCCCCTGCACTGCACTACAGAAACAGGGTAAAACAGAGAGGGGGGGCACATTAATGGCTATATATATATATATTAAAGCAGCTATAAGGGAGCACTTAATATAAGGATATCCCTTGTATATATAGCGCTTTGTGGTGTGTGCTGGCAGACTCTCCCTCTGTCTCCCCAAAAGGGCTAGTGGGTCCTGTCTTCATTAGAGCATTCCCTGTGAGTTTGCGGTGTGTGTCGGTACGTGGTGTCGACATGTATGAGGACGATATTGGTGTGGAGGCGGAGCAATTGCCAAATATGCAGATGTCACCCCCCAGGGGGTCGACACCAGAATGGATGCCTTTATTTGTGGAATTACGTGATGGTTTATCTTCCCTTAAACAGTCAGTTGAGGACATGAGGCGGCCGGACAATCAATTAATGCCTGTCCAGGCGCCTCAAACACCGTCAGGGGCTGTAAAACGCCCTTTGCCTCAGTCGGTCGACACAGACCCAGACACGGGCACTGATTCCAGTGACGACGGTAGAAATTCAAACGTATTTTCCAGTAGGGCCACACGTTATATGATTTTGGCAATGAAGGAGACGTTACATTTAGCTGATACTACAGATACCGTAAAACAGGGTATTATGTATGGTGTGAAAAAACTACAAACAGTTTTTCCTGAATCAGAAGAATTAAATGACGTGTGTGATGAAGCGTGGGTTGCTCCTGATAAAAAGTTGATAATTTCAAAAAAGTTATTGGCATTATACCCTTTCCCGCCAGAGGTTAGGGCGCGCTGGGAAACACCCCCTAAGGTGGACAAGGCGCTCACACGCTTATCCAAACAAGTGGCGTTACCCTCTCCTGAGACGGCCGCACTTAAGGATCCATCAGATAGAAAGATGGAAGTTATTCAAAAGAATATATACACACATGCAGGTGTTATACTACGACCAGCTATAGCAACTGCCTGGATGTGCAGTGCTGGAGTAGTTTGGTCAGAATCCCTGATTGAAAATATTGATACCCTAGATAGGGACAATGTTTTACTGTCGTTAGAACAAATAAAGGATGCATTTATCTATATGCGTGATGCACAGAGGGATATTTGCACACTGGCATCTCGGATGAGTGCTATGTCCATTTCAGCCAGAAGAGCCTTATGGACACGACAGTGGACAGGCGATGCGGATTCAAAACGTCACATGGAGGTTTTGCCGTATAAAGGGGAGGAGTTATTTGGAGTTGGTCTATCAGACTTGGTGGCCACGGCTACTGCCGGGAAATCCACTTTTTTACCTCAAGTCACTCCCCAACAGAGAAAGGCACCGACCTTTCAACCGCAGCCTTTTCGCTCCTACAAAAATAAGAGAGCAAAGGGCTTGTCGTATCTGCCACGAGGCAGAGGAAGAGGGAAGAGACACCAACAGGCAGCTCCTTCCCAGGAACAGAAGCCCTCCCCGGCTCCTGCAAAAACCTCAGCATGACGCTGGGGCCTCTCAAGCGGACTCGGGGACAGTGGGGGGCCGTCTCAAAAATTACAGCGCGCAGTGGGCTCACTCGCAGGTAGACCCCTGGATCCTGCAGATAATATCTCAGGGGTACAGGTTGGAATTAGAGACGGATCCTCCTCATCGTTTCCTGAAGTCTGCCTTACCAACCGTCTCTTCCGAAAGGGAGAGGGTGTTGGAAGCCATTCACAAGCTGTACGCTCAGCAGGTGATAGTCAAAGTACCCCTATTACAACAAGGAAAGGGGTATTATTCCACTCTATTTGTGGTACCGAAGCCGGATGGCTCGGTAAGGCCTATTCTAAATCTGAAGTCCTTGAACCTCTACATAAAAAAGTTCAAGTTCAAGATGGAGTCACTCAGAGCAGTGATAGCGAACCTGGAAGAAGGGGACTTTATGGTATCCTTGGACATCAAGGATGCGTATCTACACGTTCCGATTTACCCCGCACACCAGGGGTACCTCAGGTTCATTGTTCAAAACTGTCACTATCAGTTTCAGACGCTGCCGTTCGGATTGTCCACGGCGCCTCGGGTCTTTACCAAGGTAATGGCCGAGATGATGATTCTTCTTCGAAGAAAAGGCGTATTAGTTATCCCATACTTGGACGATCTCCTAATAAGGGCAAGGTCCAGAGAACAGCTGGAGACAGCTTTAGCACTATCTCAAGAGGTGCTAAGACAACACGGGTGGATTCTGAATATTCCAAAATCCCATTTAATCCCGACAACTCGTCTGCTGTTCCTAGGAATGATTCTGGACACGGTTCAGAAAAAGGTTTTCCTTCCAGAGGAAAAAGCCAAGGAGTTATCCGATCTGGTCAGGAACCTCCTAAAACCAGGAAAAGTGTCAGTACATCAATGCACAAGAGTCCTGGGAAAAATGGTGGCTTCTTACGAAGCAATTCCATTCGGCAGATTCCATGCAAGAATATTCCAAAGGGATCTGTTGGACAAATGGTCAGGGTCGCATCTGCAGATGCACCTGCGAATAACCCTGTCACCAAAGACAAGGGTGTCACTTCTGTGGTGGTTGCAGAAGGCTCACCTATTAGAAGGCCGCAGATTCGGCATTCAGGATTGGATCCTGGTGACCACGGACGCCAGCCTGAGAGGCTGGGGAGCAGTCACACAAGGAAGAAACTTCCAGGGAGTATGGACGAGTCTGGAAAAGTCTCTTCACATAAACATTCTGGAACTAAGAGCAATCTACAATGCTCTAAGCCAGGCGGAACTTCTCCTGCAAGGAAAGCCGGTGTTGATTCAGTCGGACAACATCACGGCGGTCGCCCATGTAAACAGGCAGGGCGGCACAAGAAGCAGGAGTGCAATGGCAGAAGCTGCCAAGATTCTTCGCTGGGCGGAGAATCACGTGATAGCACTGTCAGCAGTGTTCATCCCGGGCGTGGACAACTGGGAAGCAGACTTCCTCAGCAGACACGATCTTCATCCGGGAGAGTGGGGTCTACATCCAGAAGTCTTCAACATGTTAATAGACCGTTGGGAAAGACCAATTGTAGACATGATGGCGTCTCGCCTCAACAAGAAACTGGACAAATATTGCGCCAGGTCAAGAGATCCACAGGCAATAGCTGTGGACGCACTGGTAACTCCTTGGGTGTACCAGTCAGTGTATGTGTTTCCTCCTCTGCCGCTCATACCAAAGGTATTGAAGATCATACGGCAAAGAAGAGTAAGAACAATACTAGTGGTTCCGGATTGGCCGAGAAGGACTTGGTATCCGGAACTTCAAGAGATGCTCACGGACGAACCGTGGCCTCTACCTCTGAGAAGGGACCTGCTACAGCAGGGTCCCTGTCTTTTTCAAGACTTACCGCGGCTGCGTTTGACGGCATGGCGGTTGAACGCCAGATCCTAAAAGGGAAAGGCATTCCAGAAGAAGTCATTCCTACCTTGATTAAGGCACGGAAGGAAGTCACCGTGAAACATTATCACCGCATTTGGCGAAAATATGTAGCGTGGTGCGAGGATCGGAGGGTTCCGACGGAGGAATTCCAACTGGGTCGTTTCCTACATTTCCTGCAATCAGGATTATCTATGGGTCTCAAATTGGGATCCATTAAGGTTCAAATTTCGGCCCTGTCAATATTCTTCCAAAAAGAATTGGCCTCTGTCCCTGAGGTCCAGACTTTTGTCAAGGGAGTACTGCATATACAGCCTCCTGTGGTGCCTCCGGTGGCACCGTGGGATCTAAATGTAGTTTTAGATTTCCTCAAATCCCATTGGTTTGAACCATTGAAAAAGGTGGATTTGAAATATCTCACATTGAAAGTGACTATGTTACTAGCCCTGGCCTCTGCCAGGAGAGTATCTGAATTGGCGGCTTTATCTTATAAAAGTCCTTATCTAATCTTCCATTCGGATAGGGCAGAACTGCGGACTCGTCCGCATTTTCTCCCTAAAGTGGTATCAGCATTTCATCTGAACCAACCTATTGTGGTGCCTGCGGCCACTAGCGACTTGGAGGACTCCAAGTTGTTGGACGTTGTCAGAGCCTTAAAAATATACATTGCAAGGACGGCTGGAGTCAGAAAATCTGACTCGCTGTTTATATTGTATGCACCCAACAAGTTGGGCGCACCTGCTTCTAAGCAGTCGATTGCTCGTTGGATTTGTAACACAATTCAACTTGCACATTCTGTGGCAGGCCTGCCACAGCCTAAAACTGTAAAAGCCCACTCCACAAGGAAGGTGGGCTCATCTTGGGCGGCTGCCCGAGGGGTCTCGGCATTACAACTCTGCCGAGCAGCTACGTGGTCGGGGGAGAACACGTTTGTAAAATTTTACAAATTTGATACCCTGGCAAAGGAGGACCTGGAGTTCTCTCATTCGGTGCTGCAGAGTCATCCGCACTCTCCCGCCCGTTTGGGAGCTTTGGTATAATCCCCATGGTCCTTTCAGGAACCCCAGCATCCACTTAGGACGATAGAGAAAATAAGAATTTACTTACCGATAATTCTATTTCTCGGAGTCCGTAGTGGATGCTGGGCGCCCATCCCAAGTGCGGATTATCTGCAATACTTGTACATAGTTATTGTTAACTAATTCGGGTTATTGTTAAGGAGCCATCTTAAGAGGCCCTTTCTGTTGTCATACTGTTAACTGGGTTTAGATCACAAGTTGTACGGTGTGATTGGTGTGGCTGGTATGAGTCTTACCCGGGATTCAAAATGCCTCCCTTATTGTGTATGCTCGTCCGGGCACAGTACCTAACTGGAGTCTGGAGGAGGGTCATAGGGGGAGGAGCCAGTGCACACCACCTGACCTAGTAAAGCTTTACTTTTTTGTGCCCTGTCTCCTGCGGAGCCGCTATTCCCCATGGTCCTTTCAGGAACCCCAGCATCCACTACGGACTCCGAGAAATAGAATTATCGGTAAGTAAATTCTTATTTTCTCTTACGTCCTAGAGGATGCTGGGGACTCCGTAAGGACCATGGGGTATAGACTGCTCCACAGGAGACATGGGCACTGTAAAGCTTTAGAATGGGTGTGCACTGGCTCCTCCCTCTATGCCCCTCCTCCAGACCTCAGTTAGTTCCTGTGCCTAGTGTAGACTGGATGCACTGCAGGGGAGCTCGCCTGAGTTTCTCTGAAAAAGCTTTTGTTAGGTTTATTATTTTCAGGGAGCACTGCTGGCAACAGGCTCCCTGCTTCTCCCTGGTACTGAGGGGAGAGAAGCAGACCTACTTAAATGATAGGCTCTGCTTCTTAGGCTACTGGACACCATTAGCTCCAGAGGGAGTCGGAACGCAGGTCTCGCCCTCGCCGTTCGTCCCGGAGCCGCGCCGCCGTCCTCCTCACAGAGCTGGAAGATAGAAGCCCGGTGAGTATAAGAAGAAAGAAGAAGACTTCAAAGGCGGCAGAAGACTTCAGATCTTCATGAGGTAACGCGCAGTGGTAACGCTGCGCGCCATTGCTCCCAGCTCACACACACAGGCACCACAGTAAGGGTGCAGGGCACAGGGGGGGTGCCCTGGGCAGCATAAGTATACCTCAGATAAGACTGGCAGAGTACTTATATATACTGTAGAGGCTATATAACAAATCCCCCGCCAGTATAAAGATTTAGAGCGGGACCGAAGCCCGCCATCGGGGGGGCGGAGCTTGATCCTCCAGCACTAACCAGCGCCATTTTCTCCTCAGCATGCTGCAAAGAAGCGGCCTCGGACTCTCCCCTGCTGTTAGCAAATACAGAGGGCCAAAACGAGGGGGGGGCACATTATTTGGCGCAAAAATGTGGTGTTTTTACTATATATATATATATATATATATATATATATATATATATATATATATATAAAGCGCTGACAGCCTGGGATTTTTGTCTGTGTACAGTGGCACTGGGTGTGTGCTGGCATACTCTCTGTCTCTCCTAAGGGCCTTATTGTGGGTCAGTCCCCATAATATTAGGTATCCCAGTGTGTGTGGGGATGTCAGTACGTGTGTGTCGACATGTCTGAGGTGGAAGGCTCATCTAGGGAGGAGGCAGAGCAGATGATTGTGGTGTCTCCGTCGGTGCCGCCGACATCTGATTGGATGAATATGTGGAATGTTTTAAATGCTAATGTGACTATTACACAAAAGATTGGACAAAGCTGAGTCCAAGGAAAGAGCAGGGAGTCAATCCATAGCTTTGAGTGTGTCACAGGGCCCTTCGGGGGTCTCATAAACGTCCCCTTTCACAGGTAGTAGACACTGATACCGACACGGATTCCGACTCCAGTGTCGACGATGATGATGATGATAAGTGGCACCCAAGGGTGGCCAAGAGTATTCAATATATGATTGTTGCAATAAAAGATTTTTGCATATCACTGAGGACCCCTCTGTCCCTGAAACAAGGGTCTGCATGTTTAAGGAAAAGAAACCTGAGGTAACTTTTCCCCCATCTCACGAGCTGAACGCCCTGTTTGAAAAAGCTTGGGAAACTCCAGATAAAGAAACTGCAGATTCCCAAGAGAATTATTATGGCGTAACCTTTCCACTCCCAGGACAGGTTACGGTGGGAATCCTCACCCACGGTGGACAAGGCTTTAACACGCTTGTCAAAAAAGGTGGCGCTACCATCCCCTCATACGGCAGCCCTCAAGGATCCTGCTGATCGCAGACTAAGGCCGGCAGTAGCATTGGCATGGGTGGGTAGCGCAGTTGCAGCGTGGGCAGATACTTGTCATCTGACATTGACACCCTAGATAGAGATACCATTTTGTTGACCTTGGGTCACATTAAAGACGCAGCATAAATATGAGAGAAGCTGCGAGAGATATTGGGCTGTTGGGTTCAAGAGCCAATGCCATGGCAATTTCTGCTAGATGGTCCCTGTGGACCCGCCGATGGATGGGTGATGCTGATTCAAAAAGACATATTGAGACATTGCCTTACAAAGATGAAGTTTTATATGGGGTGGGCCTCGCGGATCTGGCTACCACAGCTACCGCGGGTAAATCTTCTTTTTTGCCTTATGTTCCCCACAGCAAAAGAAAACTCCTCAATATCAGATGCAGTCCTTTCGGTTGCATAAGTTCAGAAAGGGTCGGGGCTCTTCCTTCTTCAGAGGTGGAGGTAGAGGGAAAAGAGTGACTGCTACGGCTAGTTCCCAGGGACAAAAAGTCCTCCCCGTCCTCTACAAAATCCATTGCCAGTTTCCTCCCCAGAGAGGGAAACAGTGGCAGCTGCCATACAGAAACTGTATCATCAGCAAGTGAATATCAAGGTTCCCCTTCTACAACAGGGGAAGGGTTTTTATTCAAGCCTTTTTGTGGTCCCAAAACCAGATGGCTGTCAGGCCTATTATGAATCTAAAATCCCTGAACCTATATCTGAAAAGGTTCAAATTCAAGATGGAATCTCTCCAGGCAGTGATCTCCAGCCTGGAAAGTGGGGGTTTTTATGGTGTCACTAGACATAAAGGATGCATACCTTCATGTCCCCATTTATCCTCCTCATCAGGCATACCTGATATTTGCTGTACAGGATTGTTATTACCAATTTCAGACGTTGCCGTTTGGGTTTTCCACAGCCCCGACAAGTTAATGGCGGAAATGATGGTGCTCCTGCACAAGCAAGGCATCACAATTATCCCGTACTTGGACGATCTCCTGATAAAAACAAAAAGAGTTCTTTTCGGATACCTGAAATTGCGCAAAAATGCCACAAGCAGCTTTAAGGTACAAACAAACCCCACGGAGTATCTCTCCACGTTACTCCAAATATAGTACAGTAAAACAGGGGTATTGGGGAATGTGTTCCCTCAAGCGCTGATCATTTAACACAGAAATGGAATATGGGAAGGAAAATGCAATACGTTCCTTATCTTGAAGTGGACGTCCAGAAAAGAATCCGTCCTTAAATAGTGTGTGTTCCCTTAGACAGGTTTGTATATGAAACAAAAAAAAAGGGTATCATGTGTAGTACATTCACAAATTCACAAATTTAATAGTACATGACACACATAGAATGGACATATGACATTCAACAAGGTACATCTGACAATAGGGATTTGCACTGTCCTGTTTAGGGGAGAGTCAGAATAATTACCAGCGGGTCTGAGAACCGGTGGTGTAACAGTTCTCAAACAAGTTCTTAAAGGTTACCAATCGTCTCTCCGGAAAAGTCAATTGGAGCCGGTTTCTGGTAGTCACTCCGCAATCCAGGTGTAACGACAGGAGCTGCAAAGTCCACTATTGGTCCCCCAATAACCAACGCGTTTCCACCCGATTTACTTCGGGTCTTTCTCAAGGTGAAGTGAGGGACAGTCTAACTGTTCACATTTTAAACCAGTTTCTAACCAATCCGCTTCCTGATACTCCAATTGGATGCAGTTGTGTTCATTAGTATAAACTGCACCTGTTGTCATGGTGATAATTATCCTCCAATCCTATTAGGAGGTCAAACGTAGTTGCGCCACGTCACTTCCGGGGCGTGGCCTTATTTCCATATACAGCCCTCTCCCAGGAGTATTATCCCTTAGTGGCATTACGGTTGGTTCTATATCGGAGGGGCTGAAGGGACCTTGTGACGTATTGAGGGGAGGAGCTACGTCACCAGGGGGAGGAGCTACGGGCGAACAGGGTACCCGAAAAGTACCCTCGCGGGCTCGCTTCGCTCGCCACGCTTCGGGCACGGTGGCTCGCTCCGCTTCGCTCACCACCTAATTACTAAAGGTAATAGTTGGTGGCGTGGATAGTAGAGGAACTATCCAGCTGGCCTAGCTCCTCCCCCTTGCATCGTAACTCCTCCCCCTTACGGAAAAGGTCCCTTAGCCCACTTGATTCTAGCATCTACCGTGGCATTACTGCTGTCTCTATTATTCTTCCGCCAACCACGCCAGCCGGAAGTGGCCGGCTGGCCGGTCTCCGTTTTGTGTTCACTGTAATCTTCCGCCAACCGCGCCAGCCGGAACCGGAAGTGGCCGCTGTAAGGTGTCTATCCTTACCCTGCGCCAGCCAGCTGAAATATGCTCGCGCCCGCCGGAACCGTTAGTATCCTAAGTGTTTCTTACTCTTGCCAACCACTGCAGTAACGTTCTTGCCATCCTGGACCGGAAGTGACGCTCCGCAACCACATTAGTATTTGTTTCATCATAAAGTACATTAAGATCTTTTCCCATCAATTATCTCCTTATATGCTGAAAAAATAAAAACAATAAAAGACAGACAATTAACTTACAGAAAATTTTATATAAAATATCTCATAAAAACCACTTTAACTCAAATTCATTATTGAGCCCTAGTGGATGCAGTGTATTAAATTCATAAATGGCCTGCATTTCATTTTTTGCTAAAACCGACATGATATCCTTTTGTCTATTAGTGCATTTTATCAATTTGAAACCAGCAAATCGAATGACATGTCTCAGAGAGCTATTGTGTTGGATTTTAAAATGATTGGATAGAGCATGTGTAGTCATTCCATTCTTGATGTTCCTGCAATGCTCGCTTATCCGCACTTTTAACGGTCTGGTGGTCCGGCCAATGTAAAACAAGTGGCAGGAACACTCCATAAAATAGAGAACATTTTTCATATTAAAAGTAATAAAATCGCATATTTTAGTGGTTTTACCATTAATACATAATGTATCACGATGCTGAAGTTAGCTTCTTATTCGGCCAGCTTCTTATTCACTTCTTATTCAAGCTCTAGCTTCTTATTCACTTCTTATTCGAACTCCAGCTTCTTATTCAGATCATTCAGTTTTGCAAGGGTTAATGAGTCTTGGGTAACAAATTTGACACCTGAAATCAACAGAGTAGGTTCCCTTACATATGACCCACTTGTATTTTGACTGGCCCAACGCTGTTTTGGGCATGAAATACACTGGCAAAGTGGGCACACACACCATATTTTACCATTTTGAATAAGTAGCTGTAGTTTTGCAAGGGTTAACCAGTCTTGGGCCACAAATCTGACACCTGAAATCAACAGAGGGTGGTCACTTACATATGACACAGTTGTATTTTGCTTGGCCCAACGCTGTTTTGGGCATGAAATACACTGGCAAAGTGGGCACACACACCATATTTTACCATTTTGAATAAGTAGCTGTAGTTTTGCAAGGGTTAACCAGTCTTGGGCCACAAATCTGACACCCGAAATCAACAGAGGGTGGTCACTTACATATGACGCAGTTGTATTTTGCTTGGCCCAACGCTGTTTTGGGCATGAAATACACTGGCAAAGTGGGCACACACACCATATTTTGCCATTTTGAATAAGTAGCTGTAGTTTAGCAAGGGTTAACTAGTCTTGGGCCACAAATTTGACCCCCAAAAACAACAGAGGGTGGTCACTTACATATGACGCAGTTGTATTTTGCTTGGCCCAACGCTGTTTTGGGCATGAAATACACTGGCAAAGTGGGCACACACACCATATTTTGCCATTTTGAATAAGTAGCTGTAGTTTTGCAAGGGTTAACCAGTCTTGGGCCACAAATCTGACACCTGAAATCAACAGAGGGTGGTCACTTACATATGACGCAGTTGTATTTTGCTTGGCCCAACGCTGTTTTGGGCATGAAATACACTGGCAAAGTGGGCACACACACCATATTTTGCCATTTTGAATAAGTAGCTGTAGTTTAGCAAGGGTTAACTAGTCTTGGGCCACAAATTTGACCCCCAAAAACAACAGAGGGTGGTCACTTACATATGACGCAGTTGTATTTTGCTTGGCCCAACGCTGTTTTGGGCATGAAATACACTGGCAAAGTGGGCACACACACCATATTTTGCCATTTTGAATAAGTAGCTGTAGTTTTGCAAGGGTTAACCAGTCTTGGGCCACAAATCTGACACCTGAAATCAACAGAGGGTGGTCACTTACATATGACGCAGTTGTATTTTGCTTGGCCCAACGCTGTTTTGGGCATGAAATACACTGGCAAAGTGGGCACACACACCATATTTTGCCATTTTGAATAAGTAGCTGTAGTTTAGCAAGGGTTAACTAGTCTTGGGCCACAAATTTGACCCCCAAAAACAACAGAGGGTGGTCACTTACATATGACGCAGTTGTATTTTGCCTGGCCCAACGCTGTTTTGGGCATGAAATATACTGGCAAAGTGGGCACACACACCATATTTTACCATTTTGAATAAGTAGCTGTAGTTTTGCAAGGGTTAACTAGTCTTGGGCCACAAATTTGACCCCCAAAAACAACAGAGGGTGGTCACTTGCATGTGACCCACTTGTATTTTGCCTGGCCCAATGCTGTTTTGGGCATGAAATACACTGGCAAAGTGGGCACACACACCATATTTTACCATTTTGAATAAGTAGCTGTAGTTTTGCAAGGGTTAACCAGTCTTGGGCCACAAATCTGACACCTGAAATCAACAGAGGGTGGTCACTTACATATGACGCAGTTGTATTTTACTTGGCCCAACGCTATTTTGGGCATGAAATACACTGGCAAAGTGGGCACACACACCATATTTTGCCATTTTGAATAAGTAGCTGTAGTTTAGCAAGGGTTAACTAGTCTTGGGCCACAAATTTGACCCCCAAAAATAACAGAGGGTGGTCACTTACATATGACGCAGTTGTATTTTGACTGGCCCAACGCTGTTTTGGGCATGAAATACACTGGCAAAGTGGGCACACACACCATATTTTGCCATTTTGAATAAGTAGCTGTAGTTTAGCAAGGGTTAAATAGTCTTGGGCCACAAATTTGACCACCAAAAACAACAGAGGGTGGTCACTTACATATGACGCAGTTGTATTTTGCCTGGCCCAACGCTGTTTTGGGCATGAAATATACTGGCAAAGTGGGCACACACACCATATTTTACCATTTTGAATAAGTAGCTGTAGTTTAGCAAGGGTTAAATAGTCTTGGGCCACAAATTTGACCACCAAAAACAACAGAGGGTGGTCACTTACATATGACGCAGTTGTATTTTGCCTGGCCCAACGCTGTTTTTGGCATGAAATACACTGGCAAAGTGGGCACACACACCATAATTTAGCATTTTGAATAAGTAGCTGTAGTTTAGCAAGGGTTAACTTGTCTTGGGCCACAAATTTGACCCCCAAAAACAACAGAGGGTGGTCACTTGCATGTGACCCACTTGTATTTTGCTTGGCCCAACGCTGTTTTGGGCATGAAATACACTGGCAAAGTGGGCACACACACCATATTTTACCATTTTGAATAAGTAGCTGTAGTTTTGCAAGGGTTAACCAGTCTTGGGCCACAAATTTGACCCCCAAAAACAACAGAGGGTGGTCACTTACATATGACGCAGTTGTATTTTGCTTGGCCCAACGCTGTTTTGGGCATGAAATACACTGGCAAAGTGGGCACACACACCATATTTTGCCATTTTGAATAAGTAGCTGTAGTTTAGCAAGGGTTAAATAGTCTTGGGCCACAAATTTGACCACCAAAAACAACAGAGGGTGGTCACTTACATATGACGCAGTTGTATTTTGCCTGGCCCAACGCTGTTTTTGGCATGAAATACACTGGCAAAGTGGGCACACACACCATATTTTACCATTTTGAATAAGTAGCTGTAGTTTTGCAAGGGTTAACCAATCTTGGGCCACACATTTGACCCCCAAAAACAACAGAGGGTGGTCACTTACATATGACGCAGTTGTATTTTGCTTGGCCCAACGCTGTTTTGGGCATGAAATACACTGGCAAAGTGGGCACACACACCATATTTTACCATTTTGAATAAGTAGCTGTAGTTTTGCAAGGGTTAACTAGTCTTTGTTTGTACATTTTTTCCTACCTTATATCTGTCTGTTTTTACCCAGTTTTGTTTTTTCACAGTTGTTTACAATTGTACAGTTCAACGGAATTTGCTGCGCTATATAAGAATCTGATAATAAGGAGATGTATTTTCAGAACTTAACTTTGTTAAATCTCTTTCTGCGAGGTACACTGGATTCCGCAGGGAATAACATTGGGGTGTAGAGTTGGATATTGATCCGAGGCACCAATAGGCTAAAGCTTCGACTGTTCCCAGAATGCCTTGCACTGCCTCCTCTATAACCCCGCCTGCATGCTAGAGATGTGCACTTGAAATTTTTCGGGTTTTGTGTTTTGGTTTTGGGTTCGGTTCTGCGGCCGTGTTTTGGGTTCGACCGCGTTTTGGCAAAACCTCACCGAATTTTTTTTGTCGGATTCGGGTGTGTTTTGGATTCGGGTGTTTTTTTCAAAAAACACTAAAAAACAGCTTAAATCATAGAATTTGGGGGTCAGTTTGATCCCAAAGTATTATTAACCTCAAAAACCATAATTTCCACTCATTTTTAGTCTATTCTGAACACCTCACAATATTATTTTTAGTCCTAAAATTTGCACCGAGGTCGCTGGATGACTAAGCTAAGCGACCCTAGTGGCCGACACAAACACCTGGCCCATCTAGGAGTGGCACTGCAGTGTCACGCAGGATGGCCCTTCCAAAAAACACTCCCCAAACAGCACATGACGCAAAGAAAAAAAGAGGCGCAATGAGGTAGCTGTGTGAGTAAGATAAGCGACCCTAGTGGCCGACACAAACACCTGGCCCATCTAGGAGTGGCACTGCAGTGTCACGCAGGATGGCCCTTCCAAAAAACACTCCCCAAACAGCACATGACGCAAAGAAAAAAAGAGGCGCAATGAGGTAGCTGTGTGAGTAAGATAAGCGACCCTAGTGGCCGACACAAACACCTGGCCCATCTAGGAGTGGCACTGCAGTGTCAGGCAGGATGGCCCTTCAAAAAAATACTCCCCAAACAGCACATGACGCAAAGAAAAATGAAAGAAAAAATAGGTGCAAGATGGAATTGTCCTTGGGCCCTCCCACCCACCCTTATGTTGTATAAACAGGACATGCACACTTTAACCAACCCATCATTTCAGTGACAGGGTCTGCCACACGACTGTGACTGAAATGACGGGTTGGTTTGGACCCCCACCAAAAAAGAAGCAATTAATCTCTGAAGCTGAACTACTAGCCATGAACATAGGCCAGGGCCTCAGCCGTTCCTTGCCACTCCGTGTGGTAAATGGCATATTGGTAAGTTTACGCTTCTCCTCCGACAATTTTATTTTAGATTTTTGAGTCCTTTTTTTACTGATATTTGGTGTTTTGGATTTTACATGCTCTGTACTATGACATTGGGCATCGGCCTTGGCAGACGACGTTGCTGGCATTTCATCGTCTCGGCCATGACTAGTGGCAGCAGCTTCAGCACGAGGTGGAAGTCGATCTTGATCTTTCCCTATTTTTGGAACCTCAACATTTTTGTTCTCCATATTTTAATAGGCACAACTAAAAGGCACCTCAGGTAAACAATGGAGATGGATGGATACTAGTATACTTATGGATGACGAGCGACTGCCGACACAGAGGTAGCTACAGCCGTGGACTACCGTACTGTGTCTGCTGCTAATATAGACTGGATGATAATGAGATAAAATTAAAATATATATATATATATCACACTAGTACTGCAGCCGGACAGGTATATATTATGTAATGACGGACCTGCTGGACACTGTCTGTCAGCACTGCAGACTCCTAAAGTAAGCTACTAGTATCAAGAAGATAGAAAAAAAAAAAAACACGGGTAGGTGGCATACAATTATGGATGGACGAGCGACTGCCGACACAGAGGTAGCTACAGCCGTGGACTACCGTACTGTGTCTGCTGCTAATATAGACTGGATGATAATGAGATAAAATTAAAATATATATCACACTAGTACTGCAGCCGGACAGGTATATATTATGTAATGACGGACCTGCTGGACACTGTCTGTCAGACTCAGCACTGCAGACTCCTAAAGTAAGCTACTAGTATCAAGAAGATAGAAAAAAAAAAACCACGGGTAGGTGGTATACAATTATGGATGGACGAGCGACTGCCGACACAGAGGTAGCTACAGCCGTGGACTACCGTACTGTGTCTGCTGCTAATATAGACTGGATGATAATGAGATAAAATTAAAATATATATATATATATATATATATATATATATATATATATCACACTAGTACTGCAGCCGGACAGGTATATATTATGTAATGACGGACCTGCTGGACACTGTCTGTCAGCACTGCAGACTCCTAAAGTAAGCTACTAGTATCAAGAAGATAGAAAAAAAAAACCACGGGTAGGTGGTATACAATTATGGATGGACGAGCGACTGCCGACACAGAGGTAGCTACAGCCGTGGACTACCGTACTGTGTTTGCTGCTAATATAGACTGGATGATAATGAGATAAAATTAAAATATATATATATATATATATATATATATATATCACACTAGTACTGCAGCTGGACAGGTATATATTATGTAATGACGGACCTGCTGGACACTGTCTGTCAGACTCAGCACTGCAGACTCCTAAAGTAAGCTACTAGTATCAAGAAGATAGAAAAAAAAAAAACCACGGGTAGGTGGTATACAATTATGGATGGACGAGCGACTGCCGACACAGAGGTAGCTACAGCCGTGGACTACCGTACTGTGTCTGCTGCTAATATAGACTGGATGATAATGAGATAAAATTAAAATATATATATATATCACACTAGTACTGCAGCCGGACAGGTATATATTATGTAATGACGGACCTGCTGGACACTGTCTGCAGAATGCGTTTATAAAAACACCACACGACGAGTGTTTAACTTTTTCAGGCAGACAATCACACAATATACTGGTGGTCAGCAGACAATCACAATACTGGTGGTCAGTGGTCACTGGTCAGTCACACTGGCAGTGGCACTCTGGCAGCAAAAGTGTGCACTGTACTTAAAATATGTACTCCTGCTATAACTGCTCCCCAGTCTCCCCCACAATTAAGCTGTGTGAGCAGTGAGCACTCAGCACAGTCAGATAATGATATACAGTATTACATATGATGCAGCACACTGGGCTGAGCACAGATATGGTATGTGACTGTGTCACACTGTGTATCGTTTTTTTTCAGGCAGAGAACGGATTAATTTAAACTGGTGGTCACTGGTCACACTATCAGCAGCAAGTAGTACTCCTCCTAATAATATGCTCCCCAAAATTTGTGTCTCTCTCTAGTACTCTAGTCTAAACGGAGAGGACGCCAGCCACGTCCTCTCCCTATCAATCTCAATGCACGTGTGAAAATGGCGGCGACGCGCGGCTCCTTATATAGAATCCGAGTCTCGCGATAGAATACGAGCCTCGCGAGAATCCAACAGCGGGATGATGACGTTCGGGCGCGCTCGGGTTAACCGAGCAAGGCGGGAAGATCCGAGTCGCTCGGCCCCGTGTAAAAAAACCTGAAGTTCGGGCGGGTTCGGATTCCGAGGAACCGAACCCGCTCATCTCTACTGCATGCACAGGAGCTCAGTTTTGTTAACCAGTCCAATGCAGTAGCAGGTAAAAGATACGACAACAGTTAGTAGCCACACAGACCCACATTCTCACAACAGGAGAAGGTACCAGCGGCTAATGCCATACAAACCCAAAGAAGCTAAGTGTGTCAGGGTGGGTGCCCTGTGGAATCCAGTGTACCTCGCAGAAAGAGATTTAACAAAGGATAAGTTCTTTCCATAAATCTCCTTTTCTGCAGCTGGGTACACTAGTATTCCACAGGGAATAACATCGGGGATGTCCTAAAGCAGTTCCTCATTGGTGGGGATGCAGTGTAGCGGGCACAAGAAACTCGCGTCCAAAGGAAGCATCAAGGGAGGCGGAATAATCAAAG
The DNA here is from genome assembly GCF_028390025.1 of Pseudophryne corroboree. NCBI lineage: Eukaryota > Metazoa > Chordata > Amphibia > Anura > Myobatrachidae > Pseudophryne > Pseudophryne corroboree. Next base: position 445,495,068 of record NC_086446.1, read on the forward strand.
GCATAGAACCTAAAAACGTGTTCACTTAGGACCACGTAGCCGCCTTGCACAATTTTTCGAGGGAGGAGCCACGGCAGGCCGCCCAAGAAGGTCCAACAGCCCGAGTAGAATGGGCCTTGATAGTTGCAGGAGCTGGAAGACCAGCCTGTACATAAGCTTGTGCAATCACCATTCTAATCCATCTGGCCAAGTTCTACTTATTAGCAGGCCAGCCACGGTTTATGAAAACCAAAAAGAACAAATAGAGAATCCGATCTCCTAATGGAAGCGGTTCTCTTCACGTAGATACAGAGAGCCCGTACCACATCCAAATACCGCTCTTTGGAGGACAAATCAGGAGAGATAAAGGCCGGAACCACAATCTCTTAGCTTAGGTGGAATGATGACACTACCTTAGGTAAATAACCAGGGCGAGTTCTAAGAATCGCACGGTCACAGTGAAAAATCAGAAAGTGTGACCAACATGACAAGGCACCCAAGTCCGAAACCCGTCTAGCAGAGGCAATAGCCAGCAAAAACAAAACCTTAAGCGTAAGCCACTTAAGGTCCACAGACTTAAGAGGTTCAAACGTAGCCTCATGCAGGGCATCTAGAACAACAGACAAATCCCAAGGTGCCACAGAAGGGACATAGGGAGGTTGAATCCTTAGAACACCCTGAGTGAAAGTCTGAACGTCAGGCAGAGACGCAATTTTTCTCTGAATCCATATCGACAAGGCTGAAATATAAACATTGAGGGAGGCCAGACGAAGGCCTAAGTCCAGGCCCTGTTGCAGGAATGCCAAAAGTTTTGCAGTACTGAACTTGTATGCATCATAATTCTTAGCCGCAGACCAGGTGAAGTAAGAATTCCAGACTCTATAATAAATCCGAGCCGAAGCTGGTTTACAGGCTTTCAACATCGTTTGAATGACCACCTCAGAAAAAACTTTGGCACTCAGGACGGAAGCTTCAAGAGCCACGCTGTCAAAGCCAGACGGGACAAATCCTGGTAGACACAGGGGCCCTGAACTAGGAGGTCTGGGCATTGTGGAAGTAGAAGAGGACGCTCTATCGAGAGACCCTGTAGTTCTGAGAAGCAATGTACTCTGGGACATGCTGGAGCGAGTAGAAGTAGGATTCCTCCTTTTTGCTTGAACTTCCTTATTACCCTGGACAGGAGTGACACCGGAGGGAACACGTACGGCAGCCGAAAGTTCCATGGAATTGCCAGTGTGTCTACGAACGCTGCTTGAGGATCCCTTATTCTTGCTCCGAAGACCGTAACCTTGTCATTGTGTCGAGACGCAATCAGGTCTACATCTGGTAGAACCCACTTGTCTACTAGGAGTTGAAATACTTCAGGATGAAGGCTCCACTCTCTGGCATGTATGTCCTAACGACTGAGGAAGTCCACTTTCCAGTTGAGGACCCCCAGAATGAACACTGCCGATATGGCTGGCAGATGGCGTTCCGCCCAGTGAAGGATCTTTGACACTTCCAACATTGCCATGCGGCTTCGAGTGCCGCCTTGATGGTTTATGTACGCCACCGTGGTAGCATTGTCCAATTGTACTTGAAAAGGCCTGTTCTGC